>NW_028263237.1:387500-687500 GCF_982192425.1 Myodes glareolus
AGTGAATTGAAGTGTTGGAACAGACTGCTTCTCTTTCAGAGAAATGCATGTGAGTTGCTGGAGAATGCTTGTAAGTAGCTTAAGGCAGTTTCAAAGGAAAGTGATTTTCTCTGAAATTACAGCATTTAGAAAGTGAAACAACAACACGTTCACTTCGCACAGTGAATTGAAGTGTTGGAACAGACTGCTTCTCTTTCAGAGAAACGCATGTGAGTTGCGGGTGAATGCTTGTTTGTAGCTTAAGGTACTTTGAAAGGAAAGTGATTTTCTCTGAAAGTACAGCATTTAGAAAGTGAAGCAACACTCCATTCACTTCGCAGAATGAATTGAAGTGTAGGAACAGACTGCTTCTCTTTCAGAGAAACTCATGTGAGTTGCTGGTGAATGCTTGTAAGTAGCTTAAGGCAGTTTCAAAGGAAAGTGATTGTCTCTGAAAGAACAGCATTTGGAAAGTGAAGCAACACTCCATTCACATCGCACAGTGAATTGAAGTGTTGTAACAGATTGCTTCTCCTTCAGAGAAACTCATGTGAGTTGCTGTTGAATGCTTTTAAGTAGCTGAAGGCAGTTTCAAAGGAAAGTGATTTTCTCTGAAAGTACAGCATTTAGAAAGTGAACCAACACTCCATTCACTTCGCACAGTGAATTGAATTGATGTAACAGACTGCTTCTCTTTCAGAGAAACTGATGTGAGCTGCTGGTGAATGCTTGTTAGAAGCTTGAGGCAGTTTCAAAGGAAAGTGATTATCTCTGAAAGTACAGCATTTAGAAAATGAAACAACAACACATTCACTTCGCACAGTGAATTGAAGTGTTGCAACAGACTGCTTCTCTTTCAGAGAAATGCATGTGAGTTGCTGGTGAATGCTTGTATGTAACTGAAGGCAGTTTCAAAGGAAAGTTATTTTCTCTGAAAGTACAGCACTTAGAAAGTGAAGCAACACTCCATTCACTTCGCACAGTGAATTGAAGTGTTGGAACAGACTGATTTTCTTTCAGAGAAATGCATGTGAGTTTCTTGTGAATTCTTATAATTAGCTTAAGGCACTTTCAAAGGAAAGTGATTTTCTCTGAAAGTACAGCATTTAGAATGTGAAGCAGCACTCCAATCACTTCCCACAGTGAATTTAATTGTTGGAATAGACTTCTTCTCTTTCAGAGAAACTCATGTGACTTGTTGGTGAATGTTTGTAAGTAGCTTAAGGCACTTTCAAAGGAAAGTGATTATCTCTGAAGGTACAGCATTTAGAAAGTGAAGCAACACTCCATTCACTTCGCACAGTGAATTGAAGTGTTGGAACAGCCTGTTTCTCTTTCAGAGAAATGCATGTGAGTTCCTGGTGAATGCATGTAAGTAGCTTAAGGCAGTTTCAAAGGAAAGTGATTTTCTCTGAAAGTACAGCATTTTGAAAAGGAAACAACAACACATTCACTTCACACAGTGAATTGAAATGTTGGAACAGACTGCTTCTCTTTCAGAGAAACTCATGTGATTTGCTGGTGAATGCTTGTAAGTAGCTTAAGGCACTTTCAAAGGAAAGTGATTTTCTCTGAAAGTACAGCATTTAGAAAGTGAAGCAACACTCCATTCACTTCGCACAGTGAATTGATGTTTTGGAACAGACTGCCTCTCTTTCAGAAAAATGGATGTGTGTTTCTTTTGAATGCTTGTATGTAGCTTAAGGCACTTTCAAAGGAAAGTGATTTTCTCTGAAAGTACAGCATTTAGAAAGTGAAGCAACACTCCATTCAATTCGCACAGTCAATTGAAGTTTGGAACAGACTGCTTCTCTTTCAGAGAAATGCATGTGAGTTTCTGGGGAATGCTTGAAAGTAGCTTAAGGCACTTTCAAAGGAAAGTGATTTTCTCTGAAAGTACAGCCTTTTGAAAGTGAAGCAACCCTCCATTCACTTTGCACAGTGAATTGAAGTGTTGGAACAGACTGCTTCTCTTTCAGAGAAATGCATGTGAGTTGCTGGAGAATGCTTGTAAGTAGCTTAAGGCAGTTTCAAAGGAAAGTGATTTTCTCTGAAATTACAGCATTTAGAAAGTGAAACAACAACACGTTCACTTCGCACAGTGAATTGAAGTGTTGGAACAGACTGCTTCTCTTTCAGAGAAACGCATGTGAGTTGCGGGTGAATGCTTGTTTGTAGCTTAAGGTACTTTGAAAGGAAAGTGATTTTCTCTGAAAGTACAGCATTTAGAAAGTGAAGCAACACTCCATTCACTTCGCAGAATGAATTGAAGTGTAGGAACAGACTGCTTCTCTTTCAGAGAAACTCATGTGAGTTGCTGGTGAATGCTTGTAAGTAGCTTAAGGCAGTTTCAAAGGAAAGTGATTGTCTCTGAAAGAACAGCATTTGGAAAGTGAAGCAACACTCCATTCACTTCGCACAGTGAATTGAAGTGTTGTAACAGATTGCTTCTCCTTCAGAGAAACTCATGTGAGTTGCTGTTGAATGCTTTTAAGTAGCTGAAGGCAGTTTCAAAGGAAAGTGATTTTCTCTGAAAGTACAGCATTTAGAAAGTGAACCAACACTCCATTCACTTCGCACAGTGAATTGAATTGATGTAACAGACTGCTTCTCTTTCAGAGAAACTGATGTGAGCTGCTGGTGAATGCTTGTTAGAAGCTTGAGGCAGTTTCAAAGGAAAGTGATTATCTCTGAAAGTACAGCATTTAGAAAATGAAACAACAACACATTCACTTCGCACAGTGAATTGAAGTGTTGCAACAGACTGCTTCTCTTTCAGAGAAATGCATGTGAGTTGCTGGTGAATGCTTGTATGTAACTGAAGGCAGTTTCAAAGGAAAGTTATTTTCTCTGAAAGTACAGCACTTAGAAAGTGAAGCAACACTCCATTCACTTCGCACAGTGAATTGAAGTGTTGGAACAGACTGCTTCTCTATCAGAGAAATGCATGTGAGTTGCTGGTGAATGCTTGTTAGTAGCTGAAGGCAGTTTCAAAGGAAAGTGATTTTCTCTGAAAGTACAGTATTTAGAAAGAGAAGCAACACTCCATTCACTTTGCACAGTGAATTGAAGTGTTGGAACAGCCTGTTTCTCTTTCAGAGAAATGCATGTGAGTTGCTGGTGAATGCATGTAAGTAGCTTAAGGCAGTTTCAAAAGAAAGTGATGTTCTCTGAAAGTACAGCATTTTGAAAATGAAACAACAACACATTCACTTCACACAGTGAATTGAAGTGTTGGAACAGACTGCTTATCTTTCAGAGAAACTCATGTGAGTTGCTGGTGAATGCTTGTAAGTAGCTTAAGGCACTTTCAAAGGAAAGTGATTTTCTCTGAAAGTACAGCATTTAGAAAGTGAAGCAACACTCCATTCACTTCGCACAGTGAATTGAAGTGTTGGAACAGACTGCCTCTCTTTCAGAAAAACGGATGTGTGTTTCTTTTGAATGCTTGTATGTAGCTTAAGGCACTTTCAAAGGAAAGTGATTTTCTCTGAAAGTACAGCATTTAGAATGTGAAGCAAAACTCCATTCACTTCGCACAGTGAATTGAAGTGTTGGAACAGACTGCTTCTCTTTCAGAGAAACTGATGTGAGTTGCTGGTGAATGCTTGTAAGAAGCTTAAGGCAGTTTCAAAGGAAAGTGATTTTCTCTGAAAGTACAGCATTTAGAAAATGAAACAACAACACATTCACATCGCACAGTGAATTGAAGTGTTGGAACAGACTGATTCTCTTTCAGAAAAATGATTGTGAGTTGCTATTGAATGCTTGTAAGTAGCTTAATGTACTTTGAAAGGAAAGTGATTTTCTCTGAAAGTACAGCATTTAGAAAGTGACACAACACTCCATTCACTTCGCACAGTGAATTGAAGTGTTGGAACAGACTGCTTCTCTGTCATAGAAATTCATGTGAGTTGCTGGTGAGTGCTTGTAAGTAGCTTAGGCAGTTTCAAAGGAAAGTGATTTTCTCTGAAAGTACAGCATTTAGAAAGTGAAGGAACACTCCATTCACATTGCACAGTGAATTGAAGTGTTGGAACAGACTGCTTCTCTTTCAGAAAAACTCATGTGAGTTGCTGGTGAATGCTTGTAAGTAGCTAAAGGCCGTTTCAAAGGAAAGTGATTTTCTCTGAAATTACAGCATTTAGAAAGTAAAATAACAACACATTCACTTCGCACAGTGAATTGAAATGTTGGAACAGAGAGCTTCTCTTTCAGAGAAACTCATGTGAGTTGCTGGTGAATGCTTGTTTGTAGCTTAAGGTACTATGAAAGGAAAGTGACATTCTCTGAAAGTACATCATTTAGAAAGTGAAGCAAAACTCCATTCACTTCGCACAATGAAATGAAGTTTTGGAACAGACTGCTTCCTTTCAGAGAAACCCATGTGAGTTGCTGGTGAATGCTTGTATGTAGCTGAAGGCAGTTTCAAAGGAAAGTGATTTTCTCTGAAAGTACAGCATTTAGAAAGTGAAGCAACACTCCATTCACTTCGCACAGTGAATTGAAGTGTTGGAACAGACTGCTTCTCTATGAGAGAAATGCATGTGAGTTGCTGGTGAATGCTTGTTAGTAGCTGAAGGCAGTTTCAAAGGAAAGTGATTTTCTCTGAAATTACAGCATTTAGAAAGTGAAGCAACACTCCATTCACTTCGCACAGTGAATTGAAGTGTTGGAACAGCCTGTTTCTCTTTCAGAGAAATGCATGTGAATTTCTATTGAATGCTTGTAAGTAGATTAAGGCACTTTCAAAGGAAAGTGATTTTCTCTGAAAGGAGAGCATTTAGAAAGTGAAGCAACACTCCATTCACTACGCACAGTGAATTGAAGTGTTGGAACAGACTGCTTCTCTTTCAGAGAAATGCATGTGAGTTGCTGGAGAATGCTTGTACGTAGCTTAAGGCAGTTTCAAAGGAAAGTGATTTTCTCTGAAAGTACAGCATTTAGAAAGTGAAGTAACACTCCATTCACTTCACACAGTCAATTGAAGTTTTGGAATAGACTGCTTCTCTTTCAGAGAAATGCATGTGAGTTGCTGGGGAATGCTTGAAAGTATCTTAAGGCACTTGCAAAGGAAAGTGATTTTCTCTGAAAGTACAGCCTTTTGAAAGTGAAGCAACCCTCCATTCACTTCACACAGTGAATTGAAGTGTTAGAACAGACTGCTTCTCTTTCAGAAAAATGATTGTGAGTTGCTGGTGAAGGCTTGTAAGTAGCTTAATGTTCTTTGAAAGGAAAGTGATTTTCTCTGAAGGTACAGCATTTAGAAAGTGAAGCAACACTCCATTCACTTCGCACAGTGAATTGAAGTGTTGGAACAGCCTGTTTCTCTTTCAGAGAAATGCATGTGAGTTGCTGGTGAATACATGTAAGTAGCTTAAGGCAGTTTCAAAGGAAAGTGATTTTCTCTGAAAGTACAGCATTTTGAAAATGAAACAACAACACATTCACTTCACACAGTGAATTGAAATGTTGGAACAGAATGCTTCTCTTTCAGAGAAACTCATGTGTGTTGCTGGTGAATGCTTGTAAGTAGCTTAAGGCAGTTTCAAAGGAAAGGGATTTTCTCTGAAAGTACAGCATTTAGAAAGTGAAGCAACACTCCATTCACTTCGCACAGTGAATTGAAGTGTTGGAACAGACTGCCTCTCCTTCAGAAAAATGGATGTGTGTTTCTTTTGAATGCTTGTAAGAAGCTTAAGGCACTTTCAAAGGAAAGTGATTTTCTCTGAAAGTACAGCATTTAGTAAATGAAACAACAACACATTCACTTCGCACAGTGAATTGAAGTGTTGGAACAGACTGCTTCTATTTCAGAAAAATGATTGGGAGTTGCTGGTGAAGGCTTGTAAGTAGCTTAATGTTCTTTGAAAGGAAAGTGATTTTCTCTGAAGGTACAGCATTTAGAAAGTGAAGCAACACTCCATTCACTTCGCACAATGAATTGAATTGTTGGAACAGACTGCTTCTCTTTCAGAGAAACTCATGTGAGTTGCTGGTGAATGCTTGTAAGTAGCTTAAGGCAGTTTCAAAGGAAAGTGATTTTCTCTGAAAGTACAGCATTTGGAAAGTGAAGCAACACTCCATTCACTTCGCACAGTGAATTGAAGTGCTGGAACAGATTGCTCCTCTGTCAGAGAAACTCATGTGAGTTGCTGTTGAATGCTTGTAAGTAGCTGAAGGCATTTTCAAAGAAAAGTGATTTTCTCTGAAAGTACAGCATTTAGAAAGTGAAGCAACACTCCATTTACTTTGCACAGTGAATTGAAGTGTTGGGACAGACTGCTTCTCTTTCAGAGAAATGCGTGTGAGTTGCTGGTGAATGCTTGTCAGTAGCTTAAGGCAGTTTCAAAGGAAAGTGATTTTCTCTGAAAGTACAGCACTTAGAAAGTGAAGCAACACTCCATTCACTTCACACAGTTAATTGAATTGTTGGAACAGACTGCTTCTCTTTAAGAGAAACGCATGTTAGGTTCCTGTGAATGCTTGTAAGTAGCTTAAGGCACTTTCAAACGTAAGTGATTTTCTCTGTAACTACAGCATTTAGAAAGTGAAGTAACACTCCAATCACTTCGCACAGTGAATTGAAGTGTTGGAACAGACTGCTTCTCTTTCAGAGAAATGCATGTGAGTTGCTGGTGAATGCTTGTAAGTCGCTTAAGGCAATTTCAAAGGAAAGTGATTTTCTCTAAAAGTACAGCATTTAGAAAGCGAAGCAACACTCCATTCACTTCGCACAGTGAATTGAAATGTTGGAACAGACTGCATCTCTTTCAGAGAAATGCATGTGAGTTTCTTGTGAATGCTTGTAAGTAGCTTAAGGCACTTTCAAAGGAAAGTGATTTACTCTGTAACTACAGCATTTGCAAAGTGAAGTAACACTCCAATCACTTCGCACAGTGAATTGAATTGTTGGAATAGACTGCTTCCATTTCAGAGAAACTCATGTGAGTTGCTGGTGAATGTTTGTAAGTACCTTAAGGCACTTTCAAAGGAAAGTGATTATCTCTGTAACTACAACATTTAGAAAGTGAAGCAACACTCCATTCACTTCACACAGTGAATTGATGTGTTGGAACATACTGCTTCTCTTTCAGAGAAACTCATATGAGTTGCTGTTGTATGCTTGTTTGTAGCTTAAGGTACTTTGAAAGGAAAGTGATTTTCTCTGAAAGTACAGCATTTTGAAAGTGACACAACACTCAATTCACTTCGCAGAGTGAATTGAAGTGTTGGAACAGACTGCTTCTCTTTCAGAGAAATGCATGTGAGTTTCTTGTGAATGCTTATTATTAGCTTAAGGCACTTTCAAAGGAAAGTGATTTTCTCTGAAAGGACAGCATTTAGAAAGTGAAGCAACACTCCATTCACTTCGCACAGTTAATTGAAGTTTTGGAACAGACTGCTTCTCTTTCAGAGAAATGCATGTGAGTTGCGGGATAATGCTTGAAAGTAGCTTAAGGCAGTTTCAAAGGAAAGTGATTTTCTCTGAAAGGACAGCCTTTTGAAAGAGAAGCAACCCTCCATTCACTTCACACAGTGAATTGAAGTGTTGGAACAGACTGCTTTTCTTTCAGAGAAATGCATGTGAGTTGCTGGAGAATGCTTGTAAGTAGCTTAAGGCAGTTTCAAAGGAAAGTGATTTTCTCTGAAATTACAGCATTTAGAAAGTGAAACAACAACACGTTCACTTCGCACAGTGAATTGAAGTGTTGGAACAGACTGCTTCTCTTTCAGAGAAATGCATATTAGGATTTTGTGAATGCTTGTAAGTAGCGTAAGGCACTTTCAAAGAAAGTGATTATCTCTGTAACTACAACATTTAGAAAGTGAAGCAACTCTACATTTACTTTGTCCAGTGAATTGAAGTGTTGGGACAGACTGCTTCTCTTTCAGAAAAATGATTATGAGTTGCTGGTGAATGCTTTTAAGTAGCTTAAGGCAGTTTCAAAGGAAAGTGATATTCTCAGAAAGTATAGCATTTAGAAAGTGACACAACACTCTATTCACTTCGCAGAGTGAATTGAAGAGTTGGAACAGACTGCTTCTCTTTCAGAGAAATGCATGTGAGTTGCTGGTGAATGCTTGTAAGTAGCTTAAGGCAGTTTCAAAGGAAAGTGATTTTCTCTGAAAGTACAGCATTTAGAATGTGGAGCAACACTCCATTCTCTTTAAACAGTGAATTGAAGTGTTGGAACAGACTGCTTCTCTTTCACAGAAACTCATGTGAGTAGCTGGTGAATGCTAGTAAGTAGCTTAAGGCAGTTTCAAAGGAAAGTGATTTTTCTCTGAAAGTACAGCATTTAGAAAATGAAGCAACACTCCATTCACTTCGAACAATGAATTGAAGTGTTGGAACAGACTGCCTCTCTTTCAGAGAAATGCATGTGAGTTTCTTGTGAATGGTTATAATTAGCTTATGGCACTTTCAAGGGAAAGTGATTTTCTCTGAAAGGACAGCATTTAGAAAGTGTAACAACAACACATTCACTTCTCAGAGTGAATTGAAGTGTTGGAACAGACTGCTTCACTTTTAGAGAAACTCATGTGAGTTGCTGGTGAATGCTTGTACGTAGCTTAAGGTACTTTGAAAGGAAAGTGATTTTCTCTGAAAGTACAGCATTTAGAAAGTAAAGCAACACTCCATTCACTTCGCACCGTGAATTGAAATGTTGGGACAGACTGCTTCTCTTTCAGAGAAACGAATGTGAGGTTCTTCTAAATGCATGTAAGTAGCTTAAGGCAGTTTCAAAAAAAGTGATTATCTCTGTAACTACAGCATTTAGAAAGTGAAGCAACACTCCATTCACTTCACACTGTGAATTGAAGTGTTTGAACAGACTGCTCCTCTAACACAGAAACTCATGTGAGTTGCTGGTGAATTCCTGTAAGTAGCTTAAGGCAGTTTCAAAGGAAAGTGATTTTCTCTGAAAGTACAGCATTTAGAAAGTGACGCAACACTCTATTCACTTCGCAGAGTGAATTGAAGTGTTGGAACAGACTGCTTCTCTTTCAGAGAAACTCATGTGAGTTGCTGGTGAATGCGTGTAAGTAGCTTAAGGTACTTTGAAAGGAAAGTGATTTTCTCTGAAAGTACAGCATTTAGAATGTGAAGCAACACTCTATTCACTTCACAGAGTGAATTGAAGTGTTGGAACAGACTGCTTCTCTTTCAGAGGAACTCATGTGAGTTGCTGGTGAATGCTTGTAAGTAGCTTAAGGCAGTTTCAAAGGAAAGTGATTTTCTCTGAAAGTACAGCATTTAGAAAGTGAAGCAACACTCCATTCACTTCGCACAGTGAATTGAAGTGTTGGAACAGACTGCCTCTCTTCCAGAGAAACATGTGAGTTGTTGGTCAATGCTTGTAAGTAGCTAAAGGCATTGTCAAAGAAGAGTGATTTTCTCTGAAAGTACAGCATTTAGAAAGTGAAGCACCACTTCATGCTCTTTGCACTGTGAATTTAAATGTTGGGACTGACTGCTTCTCTTTCAGAAAAACGAATGTGAGTTTCTTCTAAATGCTTGTAAGTAGTTAAACGGAGTTTCCAAAAAAGTGATTATCTCTGTAACTATAGCATTTAGAAAGTGAAGTAACACTCCATTCACTTCGCACAATGAATTGAAGTGTTGGAACAGACTGCTTCTCTTTCAGAGAAATGCATGTGAGTTTCTTCTCAATGCTTACAATTAGCTTAAAGCACTTTCAAAGGAAAGTGATTTTCTCTGAAAGTATAGCATTTAGAAAGTGAAGCAACAATCCATTGTCTTCGCACAGTGAATTGAAGTGTTGGAACAGACTGCTTCTCTTTCAGAGAAATGCATGTGAGTTGCTTATGAATGCTCGTAAGTAGCTTAAGGCATTTTCAAAGGAAAGTGATTTTCTCTGAAAGTACAGCATTGAGAAAGTGAAACAACACTCCATTCACTTCGCACAGTGAATTGAAGTGTTGGAACAGACTGCTTCTATTTCAGAGAAACACATGTGAGTTGCTGGTGAATGCTTGTAAGTAGTTTAAGGCACTTTCAAAGGGAAGTGATTTTCTCTGAAAGTACAGCAATTAGAAAGTGAAGAAACACGCCATTCACTTCGCACAGTGAATTGATGTGTTGGAACAGACTGCTTCTCTTTCAGAGAAACGCATGCGATTTGCTCGTGAATGCTTGTAAGTAGCTTAAGACAGTTTCAAAAGAAAGGGATTTTCTCTGAAAGTACAGCACTTAGAAAGTGAAACAACAACACATTCACTTCGCACAGTGAATTGAATTGTTGGAACAGACTGCTTCTCTTTCAGAGAAACGCATGTGATTTGCTGGTGATTGCTTGTAAGTAGCTTAAGGCAGTTTCAAAGGAAAGTGATTTTCTCTGAAAGTACAGCATTTAGAATGTGAAACAACAACACATTCACATCGCACAGTGAATTGAAGTGTTGGACCAGACTGCTCTTCTTTCAGAGAAACTCATGTGAGTTGCTGGTGCATGCTTGTAAGTACCTTAAGGCACTTTGAAAGGAAAGTGATTTTCTCTGAAAGTACAGCATTACAAAGTGAAGCAACACTCCATTCACTTTGCACAGTGAATTGAAGTGTTGGAACAGACTGCTTCTCTTTCAGAGAAACTCATGTGAGTTGCTGGTGAATGCTTGTAAGTAGCTGAAGGCACTTTCAAAGGAAAATGATTTTCTCTGAAAGTACAGCATTTAGAAAGTGAAACAACAACACATTCACTACGCACAGTGAATTGAAGTGTTGAAACAGACTGCTTCTCTTTCAGAGAAACTCATATGAGTTGCTGCTGAATGCTTGTAAGTAGCTTAAGGTAATTTGAAAGGAAAGTGATTTTCTCAGAAAGTACAGCATTTAAAAAGTGACGCAACACTCCATTCACTTCGCACAGTGAATTGAAGTGTTGGAACAGACTGCTTCTCTTTCAGAGAAATGCATGTGAGTTGCTGGAGAATGCTTGCAAGTAGCTTAAGGCAGTTTTAAAGAAAAGTGTTTTTCTCTGAAAGTACAGCATTTAGAAAGTGAAACAACAACACATTCACTTCGCACAAGAATTGAAGTGGTGGAACAGACTGCTTCTCTTTCAGAGAAATGCATGTGAGTTGCTGGTGAATGCTTTTAAGTAGCATAAGGCAGTTTCAAAGGAAAGTGATTTTCTCTGAAAGTACAGCATTTAGAAAGTAACGCAAGACTCCATTCACTTCGCACAATGAATTGAAGTGTTGGAACAGACTGCTTCTCTTTCAGAGAAACTCATGTGAGTTGCTGGTGAATGATTGTAAGTAGCTTAAGGCAGTTTCAAAGGAAAGTGATTTTCTCTGAAAGTACAGCATTTAGAAATTGAAGCAACACTCCATTCAGTTCGCATAGTGAATTGAAGTGTTGGAACAGACTGTTTCTCTTTCAGAGAAACTCATGTGAGTTGCTGCTGAATGCTTTAAGTAGCTTAACGCAGTTTCAAAGGAAAGTGATTTTCTCTGAATGTACAGCATTTAGAAAGTGAAGCAACACTCCATTCACTTTGCACAGTGAATTGAAGTGTTGGAACAGACTGCTTCTCTTTCAGAGAAACTCATGTGAGTTGCTGGTGAATGCTTGTATGTAGCTGAAAGTAGTTTGAAAGGAAAGTGATTTTCTCTGAAAGTACAGCCTTTAGAAAGTGAAGCAACACTCCATTCACTTCGCACAGTGAATTGAAGTGTTGGAACAGACTGCTTCTCTTTCAGAGAAACTCATGTGAGTTGCTGGTGAATGCTTGTAAGTAGCTTAAGGTACATTGAAAGGAAAGTGATTTTCTATGAGAGTACAGCATTTAGAAAGTGAAGCAACACTGCATTCACTTCGCACACTGAATTGAAGTGTTGGAACAGACTGCTTCTCTTTCAGAGAAATGCATGTGAGTTGCTGGTGAATGCTTGTAAGTAGCTTAAGGCGCTTTCAAGGGAAAGTGATTTTCTCTGAATCAACAGCATTTAGAAAGTGAAGCAACACTCCATTCACTTCGCACAGTGAATTGAAGTGTTGGAACAGACTGCTTCTCTTTCAGAGAAATGCATGTGAGTTGCTGGTGAATGCTTGTAAGTAGCTTAAGGCAGTTTCAAAGGAAAGTGATTTTCTCTGAAACTACAGTATTTTGAAAGTGAAAAAACCCTCCATTCACTTCGCAGAGTGAATTGAAATGGTGGAACAGACTGCTTCTCTTTCAGAAAAATGATTCTGAGTTGCTCGTGAATTCTTGTAAGTAGCTTAAGGCATTCAAAGGAAAGTGATTTTCTCTGAAACTACAGCATTTAGAAAGTGAAGCAACACTCCATTCACTTCGCACAGTGAATTGAAGTGTTGGTACAGATTGCTTCTCTTTCAGAGAAAGGCATGTGAGTTGCTGGTGAAAGCTTGTAAGTAGCTTAAGGCAGTTTCAAAGGAAAGTGATTTTCTCTGAAAGTACAGCATTTAGAATGTGAAAAAAACAACACATTCACATCGCACAGTGAATTGAAGTGTTGGAACAAACTGCTTCTCTTTCAGAGAAACTCATCTGAGTTGCTTCTGAATGCTTGTAAGTAGCTTAAGGTACTTTGAAAGAACAGGGATTTTCTTGAAAGTACAGCATTTAGAAAGTGACGCAACACTCCATTCACTTCGCACAGTGAATTGAAGTGTTGGAACAGACTGCTTCTCTTTCAGAGAAACTCATGTGAGTTACTGGTGAATGCTTGTACCTTAAGGTACATTGAAAGGAAAGTGATTTTCTCAGAGAGTACAGCATTTAGAAAGTGATGCAACACTCCATTCACTTCGCACAGTGAATTGAAGTGTTGGAACAGACTGCTTCTCTTTCAGAGAAACGCATGTGAGTTGCTGGTGAATGCTTGTAAGTAGCTTAAGGCACTTTCAAAGGACAGTGATTTTCTCTGAAAGTACAGCTTTTAGAAAGTGAAACAACAACACATTAACTTCACACAGTGAACTGAAGTGTTGGAACAGACTGCTTCTCTTTCAGAGAAACTCATGTGAGTTGCTGGTGAATGCTTGTTTGTAGCGTAAGATATGTTGAATGGAAAGTGATTTTCCCTGAAAGTACAGCATTTAAATAGTGAAGCAACACTCCATTCACTTCGCACAGTGAATTGAAGTGTTGGATCAGAATGCTTCACTTTCAGAGAAACTCATGTGAGTTGCTGGTGAATGCTTGTAAGTAACTTAAGGCAGTTTCAAAGAAAAATGATTTTCTCTGAAAGTACAGCATTTAGAAAGTGAAGCAACTCCATTCACTTTGCACAGTGCATTTAAGTGTTGGAACAGACTGCTTCTCTTTCAGAGAAACTCATGTGAGTTGCTGGTGAATGCTTATAGTTAGCTTTAGGAGCTTTCAAAGGAAAATGATTTTCTCTGAAAGTACAGCATTTAGAAAGTGAAGCAACACTCCATTCACTTTGCACAGTGAAATGAAATGTTGGAACAGACTGCTTCTCTTTCAGAGAAATGCATGTGAGTTGCTAGTGAATGCTTGTAAGTAGCTTAAGGCACTTTAAAAGGAAAGTGATTTTCTCTGAAAGTACAGCATTTAGAAATTGACGCAACACTCCATTCACTTCGCACAGTGAATTGAAGAGTTGGAACAGAATGCTTCTCTTTCAGAGAAACTCATGTGAGTTGCTGGTGAATGCTTGTAAGTAGCTTAAGGCAGTTTCAAAGGAAAGTGATTTTCTCTGAAAGTACAGCATTTAGAAAAGGACGCAACACTCCATTCACTTCGCACAGTGAATTGAAGTGTTGGAACAGACTGCTTCGCTTTCAGAGAAATGCATGTGAATTTCTTGTGAATGCTTATAATTAGCTTAAGGCACTTTCAAAGGAAAGTGATTTTCTCTGAAAGTACAGCATTTAGAAAGTGAAGCAACACTCCATTCACTTCGCACAGTGAATTGAAGTTTTGGAACAGACTGCTTCTCTTTCAGAGAAATGGATGTGAGGTGATGGGGAATGCTTAAAAGTAGCTTAAGGCACTTTCAAAGGAAACTTGATTTTCTCTGAAAGTACAGCGTTTTGAAAGTGAAGCAACCCTCCATTCACTTCACACAATGAATTGAAGTGTTGAAACAGACTGCTTCTCTTTCAGAGAAATGCATGTGAGTTTCTTGTGAATGCTTAAGTAGCTTAAGGCACTTTCAAAGGAAAGTGATTTTCTCTGAAAGGACAGCATTTAGAAAGTGAAGCAACACTCCATTCACTTCGCACAGTGAATTGAAGTGTTGGAACAGACTGCTTCCCTTTCAGAGATATGCATGTGAGTTGCTGGTGAATACTTGTAAGTAACTTAAGGCAGTTACAAAGGAAAGTGATTTTCTCTGAAAGTACAGCATTTAGAAAGTGAAACAACAACACATTCACTTCGCACAGTGAATTGAAGTGTTGGAACAGACTACTTCTCTTTCAGAGAAACTCATGTGAATTGCTGGTGAATGCTTTTAAGTAGCTTACTGTACTTTGAAAGGAAAGTGATTTTCTCTGAAAGTACAGCATTTAGAAAGAGACACAACACTCCATTCACTTCACAGAGTGAATTGAAGTGTTGTAATAGACTGCTTCTCTCTCATAGAAACTCATGTGAGTTGCTGGTGAATGCTTGTAAGTAGCTTAAGGCAGTTTCAAAGGAAAGTGCTTTTCTCTGAAAGTACAGCATTTAGAAACTGAAGCAACACTCCATTCACTTCGCACAGTGAATTGAAGGGTTGGAACAGACTGCTTCTGTTTCAGAGAAACTCATGTGAGTTGCTCGTGAATGCTTGTAAGAAGCTTAAGGCTGTTTCAAAGAATGTGATTTTCTCTGAAAGTACAGCATTTAGAAAGTGAAGCAACACTCCATTCACTTCTCACAGTGAATTGAAGTGTTGGAACAGACTGCTTCTCTTTCAGAGAAATTCATGTGAGATCCTGGTGAATGCTTGTAAGTACCTTAAGGCCGTTTCTAAGGAAAGTGATTTCCTCTGAAAGTACAGCATTTAGAAAGTGAAACAACAACACATTCACTTCACACAGTGAACTGAAGTGTTGGAACAGACTGCTTCTCTTCCAGAGAAATTCATGTGAGATCCTGGTGAATGCTTGTAAGTACTTTAAGGTAGTTCCTAAGGAAAGTGATTTTCTCTGAAAGTACAGCATTTAGAAAGTGAAACAAGAACACATTCACTTCACACAGTGAATTGAAGTGTTGGAACAGACTGCTTCTCTTTCAGAGAAACTCATATGAGTTGCTGGTGAATGCTTGTAAATAGCTTAAGGAACTTTGAAAGGAAAGTGATTTTCTCTGAAAGTACAGCATTTAGAAAGTGCCGCAACACTCCATTCATTTCGCACACTGAATTGAAGAGTTGGAACAGAATGCTTCTCTTTCAGAGAAACTCATGTGAGTTGCTGGTAAATGCTTGTAAGTAGCTTAAGGCAGTTTCAAAGGAAAGTGATTTTCTCTGAAAGTACAGCATTTAGAAAGTGACGCAACACTCCATTCACTTCGCACAGTGAATTGAAGTGTTGGAACAGACTGCTTTTCTTTCAGAGAAATGCATGTGAGTTTCTTGTGAATGCTTATAATTAGCTTAAGGCACTTTCAAAGGAAAGTGATTTTCTCTAAAAGTACAGCCTTTTGAAAGTGAAGAAATCCCTCCATTCACTTCGCACAGTGAATTGAAGTGTTGGAACAGACTGCTTCTCTTTCAGAGAAATGCATGTGAGTTTCTTGTGAATGCTTGTAAGTAGCTTAAGGCACTTTCAAAGGAAAGTAATTTTCTCTGAAAGGACAACATTTAGAAAGTGAAGCAACACTCCATTCACTTCGCACAGTGAATTGAAGTGTTGGAAAAGACTGCTTCTCTTTCAGAGAAATACATGTGAGTTGCTGGTGAATGCTTGTAAGTAACTTAAGGCAGTTTCAAAGGAAAGTGATTTTCTCTAAAAGTACAGCATTTAGAAAGTGAAACAACAACACATTCACTTCGCACAGTGAATCGAAATGTTGGAACAGACTGCTTCACTTACAGAAAAATGATTGTGAGTTGCTGGTGAATGCTTGTAAGTAGCTTAATGTACTTTGAAAGGAAAGTGATTTTCTCTGAAAGTACAGCATTTAGAAAGTGACACAACACTCCATTTACTTCACAGAGTGAATTGAAGTGTTGTAATAGACTGCTTCTCTGTCATAGAAACTCATGTGAGTTGCTGCTGAATGCTTGAAAGTAGCTTAAGGCTGTTTCAAAGAAAGTGATTTTCTCTGAAAGTACAGCATTTAGAAAGTGAAGCGACACTCCATTCACTTCTCACAGTGATTGGAAGTGTTGGAACAGACTGCTTCTCTTTCAGAGAAATTCATGTGAGATCCTGGTGAATGCTTGTAAGTACCTTAAGGCAGCTTCTAAGGAAAGTGTTTTTCTCTGAAAGTACAGCATTTAGAAAGTGAAACAACAACACATTCACTTCACACAGTGAATTGAAGTGTTGGAACAGACTGCTTCTCTTTCAGAGAAATGGATGTGAGTTGCTGGGGAATGTTTGAAAGTAGCTTAAGGCACTATCAAAGGAAAGTGATTTTCTCTGAAAGTACAGCCTTTTATAAGTGAAGCAACCCTCCATTCACTTCGTACAGGGAATTGCAGTGTTGGAACAGACTGCTTCTCTTTCAGAGAAATTCATGTGAGTTGCTGGAGAATGCTTGTAAGTAGCTTAAGGCAGTTTGAAAGGAAAGTGATTTTCTCTGAAATTACAGCTTTTAGAAAGTGAAACAACAACACATTCACTTCGCACAGTGAATTGAAATGTTGGAACAGACTGCTTCTCTTTCAGAGAAACTCATGTGAGTTGCTGGTGAATGCTTGTTTGTAGCTTAAGGTACTTTGAAAGGAAAGTGATTTTCTCTGAAAGTACAGCATTTAGAAAGTGAAGCAAAACTCCATTCACTTCGCACAATGAAATGAAGTGTTGGAACAGACAGCTTCTCTTTCAGAGAAACTTATGTGAGTTGCTGGTGAATGCTTGTAAGCAGCTGAAGGCAGTTTCAAAGGAAAGTGCTTTTCTCTGAAATACAGCATTTAGAAAGTGAAGCAACCCTCCATTCACTTCGCACAGTGAATTGAAGTGTTGGAACAGACTGCTTTTCTTTCAGAGAAATGCATGTGAGTTGCTGGAGAATGCTTGTAAGTAGCTTAAGGCAGTTTCAAAGGAAAGTGATTTTCTCTGAAATTACAGCATTTAGAAAGTAAAACAACAACACTTTCACTTCGCACAGTGAATTGAAGTGTTGGAACAGACTGCTTCTCTTTCAGAGAAACTTATGTGAGTTGCTGGTGAATGCTTGTTTGTAGCTTAAGGCAGTTTCAAAGGAAAGTGATTTTCTCTGAAAGTACAGCATTTAGAAGGTGAAGCAACACTCCATTCACTCGCACAATGAAATGAAGTGTTGGAACAGACGGCTTCTCTTTCAGAGAAACTCATGTGAGTTGCTGGTGAATGCTTGTAAGTAACTGAAGGCAGTTTCAAAGGAAAGTGATTTCCTCTGAAAGGACATTATTTACAAAGTGAAGCAACACTCCATTCACTTCGCACAGTGAATTGAAGTGTTGGAACAGACTGATTCTCTTTCAGAGAAATGCATGTGAGTTTCTTTTGAATCCTTATAATTAGCTTAAGGCACTTTCAAAGGAAAGTGATTTTCTCTGAAAGTACAGCATTTAAAAAGTGAAGCAATACTCCAGTTACTTTGCACAGTGAATTGAAGTGTTGGAACAGACTGCTTCTCTTTCAGAGAAATGCATGTGAGTTGCTGGTGAATGCTTGTAAGTAGCTTAAGGCACTTTCAAAGGAAAGTGATTTTCTCTTAAAGTACAGCATTTAGAAAGTGACACAACACTCCATTCACTTCGCACAGTCAATTGAAGTTTTGGAACAGACTGCTTCTCTTTCAGAGAAATGCATGTGAGTTTCTTGTGAATGCTTGTAAGTAGCTTAAGGCACTTTGAAAGGAACGTGATTTTCTCTGAAAGTACAGCATTTAGAAAGTGAAGCAACACTCCATTCTCTTCGCACAGTGAATTGAAGTGTTGGAACAGACTGCTTCTCTTTCAGAGAAATGCTTGTGAGTTGCTGGTGAATGCTTGTAAGAAACTTAAGGCAGTTTCTAAGGAAAATGATTTTCTCTGAAAGTACAGCATTTAGAAAGTGAAACAACAACACATTCACTTCGCACAGTGAATTGAAGTGTTGGAACAGACTGCTTCTCTTTCAGTAAAATGATTGTGAGTTGCTGGTGAATGCTTGTAAGTAGCTTAATGTACTTTTAAAGGAAAGTGAATTTCTCTGAAAGTACAGCATTTAGAAAGTGAAGCAACACTCCATTCACTTCGCACAGTGAATTGAAGGGTTGGAACAGACTGCTTCTCTTTCAGAGAAACTCATGTGAGTTGCTGGTGAATGCTTGTAAGTAGCTTAAGGCTGTTTCAAAGGAAAGTGATTTTCTCTGAAAGTACAGCATTTAGAAAGTGAAGCAACACTCCATTCACTTCTCACAGTGAATTGAAGTGTTGGAACAGACTGCTTCTCTTTCAGAGAAACTCATTTGAGTTGCTGGTGAATGCTTGTAAGTAGCTTAAGGCACTTTGAAAGGAAAGTGATTTTCCCTGAAAGTACAGCATTTAGAAAGTGAAACAACAACACATTCACTTCGCACAGTGAATTGAAGTGTGGGAACAGAATGCTTCTCTTTAAGAAAAACTCATGTGAGTTGCTGGTGAATGCTTGTAAGTAGCTTAAGGCAGTTTCAAAGGAAAGTGATTTTCACTGAAAGTACAGCATTTAGAAAGTGACACAACACTCCATTCACTTCGCACAGTGAATTGAAGTGTTGGAACAGACTGATTATCTTTCAGAGAAATGCATGTGAGTTTCTTGTGAATTCTTATAATTAGCTTAAGGCACTTTCAAAGGAAAGTGATTTTCTCTGAAAGTACAGCATTTAGAATGTGAAGCAACACTCCAATCACTTCCCACAGTGAATTGAATTGTTGGAATAGACTTCTTCTCTTTCAGAGAAACTCATGTGACTTGTTGGTGAATGTTTGTAAGTAGCTTAAGGCAGTTTCAAAGGAAAGTGATTGTCTCTGAAAGAACAGCATTTGGAAAGTGAAGCAACACTCCATTCACTTCGCACAGTGAATTGAAGTGTTGGAACAGACTGCCTCTCTTTCAGAAAAATGGATGTGTGTTTCTTTTGAATGCTTGTATGTAGCTTAAGGCACTTTCAAAGGAAAGTGATTTTCTCTGAAAGTACAGCCTTTTGAAAGTGAAGCAACGCTCCATTCACTTCGCACAGTGAATTGAAGTGTTGGAACAGACTGCTTCACTTTCAGAGAAATGCATGTGAGTTGCTGGAGAATGCTTGTAAGTAGTAAGGCAGTTTCAAAGGAAAGTGATTTTCTCTGAAATTACAGCATTTAGAAAGTGAAACAACAACACGTTCACTTCGCACAGTGAATTGAAGTGTTGGAACAGACTGCTTCTCTTTCAGAGAAACGCATGTGAGTTGCGGGTGAATGCTTGTTTGTAGCTTAAGGTACTTTGAAAGGAAAGTGATTTTCTCTGAAAGTACAGCATTTAGAAAGGGAAGCAACACTCCATTCACTTCGCAGAATGAATTGAAGTGTTGGAACAGATTGCTTCTCCTTCAGAGAAACTCATGTGAGTTGCTGTTGAATGCTTTTAAGTAGCTGAAGGCAGTTTCAAAGGAAAGTGATTTTCTCCGAAAGTACAGCATTTAGAAAGTGAACCAACACTCCATTCACTTCGCACAGTGAATTGAATTGATGTAACAGACTGCTTCTCTTTCAGAGAAACTGATGTGAGCTGCTGGTGAATGCTTGTTAGAAGCTTGAGGCAGTTTCAAAGGAAAGTGATTATCTCTGAAAGTACAGCATTTAGAAAATGAAACAACACATTCACTTCGCACAGTGAATTGAAGTGTTGCAACAGACTGCTTCTCTTTCAGAGAAATGCATGTGAGTTGCTGGTGAATGCTTGTAAGTAGCTTAAGGCACTTTCAAAGGAAAGTGATTTTCTCTGAAAGTACAGCATTTAGAAAGTGAAGCAACACTCCATTCACTTCGCACAGTGAATTGAAGTGTTGGAACAGACTGCCTCTCTTTCAGAAAAATGGATGTGTGTTTCTTTTGAATGCTTGTATGTAGCTTAAGGCACTTTCAAAGGAAAGTGATTTTCTCTGAAAGTACAGCATTTAGAATGTGAAGCAAAACTCCATTCACTTCGCACAGTGAATTGAAGTGTTGGAACAGACTGCTTCTCTTTCAGAGAAACTCATGTGAGTTGCTGGTGAATGCTTGTAAGAAGCTTAAGGCAGTTTCAAAGGAAAGTGATTTTCTCTGAAAGTACAGCATTTAGAAAATGAAACAACAACACATTCACATCGCACAGTGAATAGAAGTGTTGGAACAGACTGATTCTCTTTCAGAAAAATGATTGTGAGTTGCTATTGAATGCTTGTAAGTAGCTTAATGTACTTTGAAAGGAAAGTGATTTTCTCTGAAAGTACAGCATTTAGAATGTGACACAACACTCCATTCACTTCGCACAGTGAATTGAAGTGTTGGAACAGACTGCTTCTCTGTCATAGAAATTCATGTGAGTTGCTGGTGAGTGCTTGTAAGTAGCTTAAGGCAGTTTCAAAGGAAAGTGATTTTCTCTGAAAGTACAGCATTTAGAAAGTGAAGGAACACTCCATTCACATTGCACAGTGAATTGAAGTGTTGGAACAGACTGCTTCTCTTTCAGAAAAAATCATGTGAGTTGCTGGTGAATGCTTGTAAGTAGCTTAAGGCCGTTTCAAAGGAAAGTGATTTTCTCTGAAATTACAGCATTTAGAAAGTAAAATAACAACACATTCACTTCACACAGTGAATTGAAATGTTGGAACAGACAGCTTCTCTTTCAGAGAAACTCATGTGAGTTGCTGGTGAATGCTTGTTTGTAGCTTAAGGTACTATGAAAGGAAAGTGACTTTCTCTGAAAGTACAGCATTTAGAAAGTGAAGCAAAACTCCATTCACTTCGCACAATGAAATGAAGTTTTGGAACAGACTGCTTCTCTTTCAGAGAAACTCATGTGAGTTGCTGGTGAATACTTGTATGTAGCTGAAGGCAGTTTCAAAGGAAAGTGATTTTCTCTGAAAGTACAGCATTTAGAAAGTGAAGCAACACTCCATTCACTTCGCACAGTGAATTGAAGTGTTGGAACAGACTGCTTCTCTATGAGAGAAATGCATGTGAGTTGCTGGTGAATGCTTGTTAGTAGCTGAAGGCAGTTTCAAAGGAAAGTGATTTTCTCTGAAATTACAGCATTTAGAAAGTGAAGCAACACTCCATTCACTTCGCACAGTGAATTGAAGTGTTGGAACAGCCTGTTTCTCTTTCAGAGAAATGCATGTGAATTTCTATTGAATGCTTGTAAGTAGCTTAAGGCACTTTCAAAGGAAAGTGATTTTCTCTGAAAGGACAGCATTTAGAAAGTGAAGCAACACTCCATTCACTACGCACAGTGAATTGAAGTGTTGGAACAGACTGCTTCTCTTTCAGAGAAATGCATGTGAGTTGCTGGAGAATGCTTGTAAGTAGCTTAAGGCAGTTTCAAAGGAAAGTGATTTTCTCTGAAAGTACAGCATTTAGAAAGTGAAACAACAACACATTCACTTCGCACAGTGAATTGAAGTGTTGGAACAGACTGCTTCTCTTTCAGAGAAACTCACGTGAGTTGCTGGTGAATGCTTGTAGGTAGCTTAAGGCAGTTTCAAAGGAAAGTGATTGTCTCTGAAAGTACAGCATTTGGAAAGTGAAGCAACACTCCATTCACTTCGCACAGTGAATTGAAGTGTTGGAACAGATTGCTTCTCTTTCAGAGAAACTCATGTGAGTTGCTGTTGAATGCTTTTAAGTAGCTGAAGGCAGTTTCAAAGGAAAGTGATTTTCTCTGAAAGTACAGCATTTAGAAAGTGAACCAACACTCCATTCACTTCGCACAGTGAATTGAATTGATGAAACAGACTGCTTCTCTTTAGAGAAACTGATGTGAGCTGCTGGTGAATGCTTGTTAGAAGCTTGCGGCAGCTTCAAAGGAAAGTGATTATCTCTGAAAGTACAGCATTTAGAAAATGAAACAACAACACATTCACTTCGCACAGTGAATTGAAGTGTTGGAACAGACTGCTTCTCTTTCAGAGAAATGCATGTGAGTTGCTGGTGAATGCTTGTATGTAGCTGAAGGCAGTTTCAAAGGAAAGTTATTTTCTCTGAAAGTACAGCATTTAGAAAGTGAAGCAACACTCCATTCACTTCGCACAGTGAATTGAAGTGTTGGAACAGACTGCTTCTCTATCAGAGAAATGCATGTGAGTTGCTGGTGAATGCTTGTTAGTAGCTGAAGGCAGTTTCAAAGGAAAGTGATTTTCTCTGAAAGTACAGCATTTAGAAAGTGAAGCAACACTCCATTCACTTTGCACAGTGAATTGAAGTGTTGGAACAGCCTGTTTCTCTTTCAGAGATATGCATGTGAGTTGCTGGTGAATGCATGTAAGTAGCTTTAGGCAGTTTCAAAAGAAAGTGATGTTCTCTGAAAGTACAGCATTTTGAAAATGAAACAACAACACATTCACTTCACACAGTGAATTGAAGTGTTGGAACAGACTGCTTATCTTTCAGAGAAACTCATGTGAGTTGCTGGTGAATGCCTGTAAGTATCTTAAGGCACTTTCAAAGGAAAGTGATTTTCTCTGAAAGTACAGCATTTAGAAAGTGAAGCAACACTCCATTCACTTCGCAAAGTGAATTGAAGTGTTGGAACAGACTGCCTCTCTTTCAGAAAAATGGATGTGTGTTTCTTTTGAATGCTTGTATGTAGCTTAAGGCACTTTCAGAGGAAAGTGATTTTCTCTGAAAGTACAGCATTTAGAATGTGAAGCAAAACTCCATTCACTTCGCACAGTGAATTGAAGTGTTGGAACAGACTGCTTCTCTTTCAGAGAAACTGATGTGAGTTGCTGGTGAATGCTTGTAAGAAGCTTAAGGCAGTTTCAAAGGAAAGTGATTTTCTCTGAAAGTACAGCATTTAGAAAATGAAACAACAACACATTCACTTCGCACAGTGAATTGAAGTGTTGGAACAGACTGATTCTCTTTCAGAAAAATGATTGTGAGTTGCTATTGAATGCTTGTAAGTAGCTTAATGTACTTTGAAAGGAAAGTGATTTTCTCTGAAAGTACAGCATTTAGAAAGTGACACAACACTCCATTCACTTCGCACAGTGAATTGAAGTGTTGGAACAGACTGCTTCTCTGTCATAGAAATTCATGTGAGTTGCTGGTGAGTGCTTGTAAGTAGCTTAAGGCAGTTTCAAAGGAAAGTGATTTTCTCTGAAAGTACAGCATTTAGAAAGTGAAGGAACACTCCATTCACATTGCACAGTGAATTGAAGTGTTGGAACAGACTGCTTCTCTTTCAGAAAAACTCATGTGAGTTGCTGGTGAATGTTTGTAAGTAGCTTAAGGCCGTTTCAAAGGAAAGTGATTTTCTCTGAAATTACAGCATTTAGAAAGTGAAATAACAACACATTCACTTCGCACAGTGAATTGAAATGTTGGAACAGACAGCTTCTCTTTCAGAGAAACTCATGTGAGTTGCTGGTGAATGCTTCTTTGTAGCTTAAGGTACTATGAAAGGAAAGTGACTTTCTCTGAAAGTACAGCATTTAGAAAGTGAAGCAAAACTCCATTCACTTCGCACAATGAAATGAAGTTTTGGAACAGACTGCTTCTCTTTCAGAGAAACTCATGTGAGTTGCTGGTGAATGCTTGTATGTAGCTGAAGGCAGTTTCAAAGGAAAGTGATTTTCTCTGAAAGTACAGCATTTAGAAAGTGAAGCAACACTCCATTCACTTCGCACAGTGAATTGAAGTGTTGGAACAGACTGCTTCTCTATCAGAGAAATGCATGTGAGTTGCTGGTGAATGCTTGTAAGTAGCTTAAGGCAGTTTCAAAGGAAAGTGATTTTCTCTGAAAGTACAGCATTTAGAAAGTGAAGCAACACTCCATTCACTTAGCACAGTGAATTGAAGTGTTGGAACAGACTGCCTCTCTTTCAGAAAAATGGATGTGTGTTTCTTTTGAATGCTTGTATGTAGCTTAAGGCACTTTCAAAGGAAAGTGATTTTCTCTGAAAGTACAGCATTTAGAATGTCAAGCAAAACTCCATTCACTTCGCACAGTGAATTGAAGTGTTGGAACAGACTGCTTCTCTTTCAGAGAAACTGATGTGAGTTGCTGGTGAATGCAAGTAAGAAGCTTAAGGCAGTTTCAAAGGAAAGTGATTTTCTCTGAAAGTACAGCATTTAGTAAATGAAACAACAACACATTCACTTCGCACAGTGAATTGAAGTGTTGGAACAGACTGCTTCTCTTTCAGAAAAATGATTGTGAGTTGCTGGTGAATGCTTGTAAGTAGCTTAATGTACTTTGAAAGGAAAGTGATTTTCTCTGAAAGTACAGCATTTAGAAAGTGACACAACACTCCATTCACTTCGCACAGTGAATTGAAGTTTTGGAACAGACTGCTTCTCTGTCATAGAAATTCATGTGAGTTGCTGGTGAGTGCTTGTAAGTAGCTTAAGGCAGTTTCAAAGGAAAGTGATTTTCTCTGAAAGTACAGCAGTTAGAATGTGACGCAACACTCCATTTACTTCGCACAGTGAATTGAAGTGTTGGAACAGACTGCTTCTCTTTCAGAGAAACTCATGTATGTTGCTGGTATATGTTGTAAGTAGCTTAAGGCTGTTTCAAAGGAAAGTGATTTTGTCTGAAAGTACAGCATTTAGAAAGTGAAACAACAACACATTCACTTCGTACAGTGAATTGTAGAGTTGGAACAGAATACTTCTCTTTCAGAGAAACTCATGTGAGTTGCTGGTGAATGCTTGTAAGTAGCTTAAGGCAGTTTCAAAGGAAAGGGATTTTCTCTGAAAGTACAGCATTTAGAAAGTGAAGCAACACTCCATTCACTTCGCACAGTGAATTGAAGTGTTGGAACAGACTGCTTTTCTTTCAGAGAAATGCATGTGAGTTTCTTTTGAATGCTTATTATTAGCTTAATGCACTTTCAAAGGAAAGTGATTTTCTCTGAAAGTACAGCATTTAGAAAGTGAAGCAACACTCCATTCACTTCACACAGTCAACTGAAGCTTTGGAATAGACTGCTTCTCTTTCAGAGAAATGCATGTGAGTTGCTGGGGAATGCTTGAAAGTATCTTAAGGCACTTTCAAAGGAAAGTGATTTTCTCTGAAAGTACAGCCTTTTGAAAGTGAAGCAACCCTCCATTCACTTCACACAGTGAATTGAAGTGTTAGAACAGACTGCTTCTCTTTCAGAAAAATGACTGTGAGTTGCTGGTGAAGGCTTGTAAGTAGCTTAATGTTCTTTGAAAGGAAAGTGATTTTCTCAGAAGGTACAGCATTTAGAAAGTGAAGCAACACTCCATTCACTTCGCAAGTGAATTGAAGTGTTGGAACAGCCTGTTTCTCTTTCAGAGAAATGCATGTGAGTTGCTGGTGAATGCATGTAAGTAGCTTAAGGCAGTTTCAAAGGAAAGTGATTTTCTCTGAAAGTACAGCATTTTGAAAATGAAACAACAACACATTCACTTCACACAGTGAATTGAAATGTTGGAACAGAATGCTTCTCTTTCAGAGAAACTCATGTGAGTTGCTGGTGAATGCTTGTAGGTAGCTTAAGGCAGTTTCAAAGGAAAGGGATTTTCTCTGAAAGTACAGAATTTAGAAAGTGAAGCAACACTCCATTCACTTCGCACAGTGAATTGAAGTGTTGGAACAGACTGCCTCTCCTTCAGAAAAATGGATGTGTGTTTCTTTTGAATGCTTGTATGTAGCTTAAGGCACTTTCAAAGGAAAGTGATTTTCTCTGAAAGTACAGCATTTAGAATGTCAAGCAACACTCCATTCACTTCGCACAGTGAATTGAAGTGTTGGAACAGACTGCTTCTCTTTCAGAGAAACTCATGTGAGTTGCTGGTGAATGCTTGTAAGAAGCTTAAGGCAGTTTCAAAGGAAAGTGATTTTCTCTGAAAGTACAGCATTTAGTAAATGAAACAACAACACATTCACTTCGCACAGTGAATTGAAGTGTTGGAACAGACTGCTTCTCTTTCAGAAAAATGATTGGGAGTTGCTGGTGAAGGCTTGTAAGTAGCTTAATGTTCTTTGAAAGGAAAGTGATTTTCTCTGAAGGTACAGCATTTAGAAAGTGAAGCAACACTCCATTCACTTTGCACAATGAATTGAATTGTTGGAACAGACTGCTTCTCTTTCAGAGAAACTCATGTGAGTTGCTGGTGAATGCTTGTAAGTAGCTTAAGGCAGTTACTAAGGAAAGTGATTTTCTCTGAAAGTACAGCATTTGGAAAGTGAAGCAACACTCCATTCACTTCGCACAGTGAATTGAAGTACTGGAACAGAATGCTTCTCTGTCAGAGAAACTCATGTGAGTTGCTGTTGAATGCTTGTAAGTAGCTGAAGGCATTTTCAAAGAAAAGTGATTTTCTCTGAAAGTACAGCATTTAGAAAGTGAAGCAACACTCCATTTACTTTGCACAGTGAATTGAAGTGTTGGGACAGACTGCTTCTCTTTCAGAGAAATGCGTGTGAGTTGCTGGTGAATGCTTGTCAGTAGCTTAAGGCAGTTTCAAAAGAAAGTGATTTTCTCTGAAAGTACAGCACTTAGAAAGTGAAGCAACACTCCATTCACTTCACACAGTTAATTGAATTGTTGGAACAGACTGCTTTTCTTTAAGAGAAACGCATGTTAGGTTCCTGTGAATGCTTGTAAGTAGCTTATGGCACTTTCAAACGTAAGTGATTTTCTCTGTAACTACAGCATTTAGAAAGTGAAGTAACACTCCAATCACTTCGCACAGTGAATTGAAGTGTTGGAACAGACTGCTTCTCTTTCAGAGAAATGCATGTGAATTTCTGTTGAATGCTTGTAAGAGCTTAAGGCACTTTCAAAGGAAAGTGATTTTCTCTGAAAGGACAGCATTTAGAAAGTGAAGCAACACTCCATTCACTTCGCACAGTGAATTGAAGGGTTGAAACAGACTGCCTCTCTTTCAGAGAAATGCATTTCAGTTTCCTGTGAATGTTTGTAAGTAGCTTAAGGCACTTTCAAAGGAAAGTGATTTTCTCTGAAACTACAGCATTTAGAATGTGAAGGAACACTCCATTCACTTCGCACAGTGAATTGAAGTGTTGCTACTGACTGCTTCTCTTTCAGAGAAACGCATGTGAATTTCTGTTGAATGCTTGTAAGTAGCTTAAGGCACTTTCAAAGGAAAGTGATTTCCTCTGAAAGGACAGCATTTAGAAAGTGAAGAAACACTCCATTCACTTTGCACAGTGAATTGAAGTGTTGGAACAGACTGCTTCTCTTTTAGAGAAATGCATGTGAATTTCTATTGAATGCTTGTAAGAGCTTAAGGCACTTTCAAAGGAAAGTGATTTTCTCTGAAACTACAGCATTTAGAATGTGAAGGAACACTCCATTCACTTCGCACAGTGAATTGAAGTGTTGCAACTGACTGCTCCTCTTTCAGAGAAACGCATGTGAATTTCTGTTGAATGCTTGTAAGAAGCTTAAGGCACTTTCAAAGGAAAGTGATTTCCTCTGAAAGGACAGCATTTAGAAAGTGAAGAAACACTCCATTCACTTTGCACAGTGAATTGAAGTGTTGGAACAGACTGCTTCTCTTTCAGAGAAACGCATGTGAATTTCTGTTGAATGCTTGTAAGAGCTTAAGACACTTTCAAAGGAAAGTGATTTTCTCTGAAAGGACAACATTTAGAAAGCGAAGCAACACTCCATTCACTTCGCACAGTGAATTGAAGTGTTGGAACAGACTGCTTCTCTTTCAGAGAAACGCATGTGAATTTCTGTTGAATGCTTGTAAGTAGCTTAAGGCACTTTCAAAGGAAAGTGATTTTCTCTGAAAGGACAACATTTAGAAAGTGAAGCAACACTCCATTCACTTCACACAGTGAATTGAAGTGTTGGAACAGACTGCTTCTCTTTCAGAGAAACAGATGTGAGTTTCTTGTGAATGCTTGTAAGTAGCTTAAGGCAGTTTCAAAAGAGAATGATTTTCTCTAAAAGGAGAGCAGTTAGAAAGTGAAGCAACACTCCATTCACTTCGCACAGTGAATTGAAGTGTTGGAACAGACTCCTTCTTTTTCAGAGAAATGCATGTGAATTTCTGTTGAATGCTTGTAAGAGCTTAAGGCACTTTCAAAGGAAAGTGATTTTCTCTGAAGGTACAGCATTTAGAAAGTGAAGCAACACTCCATTCACTTCGCAAGTGAATTGAAGTGTTGGAACAGCCTGTTTCTCTTTCAGAGAAATGCATGTGAGTTGCTGGTGAATGCATGTAAGTAGCTTAAGGCAGTTTCAAAGGAAAGTGATTTTCTCTGAAAGTACATCATTTTGAAAATGAAACAACAACACATTCACTTCACAGAGTGAATTGAAATGTTGGAACAGAATGCTTCTCTTTCAGAGAAACTCATGTGAGTTGGTGGTGAATGCTTGTAGGTAGCTTAAGGCAGTTTCAAAGGAAAGGGATTTTCTCTGAAAGTACAGCATTTAGAAAGTGAAGCAACACTCCATTCACTTCGCACAGTGAATTGAAGTGTTGGAACAGACTGCCTCTCCTTCAGAAAAATGGATGTGTGTTTCTTTTGAATGCTTGTATGTAGCTTAAGGCACTTTCAAAGGAAAGTGATTTTCTCTGAAATACAGCATTTAGAATGTCAAGCAACACTCCATTCACTTCGCACAGTGAATTGAAGTGTTGGAACAGACTGCTTCTCTTTCAGAGAAACTCATGTGAGTTGCTGGTGAATGCTTGTAAGAAGCTTAAGGCAGTTTCAAAGGAAAGTGATTTTCTCTGAAAGTACAGCATTTAGTAAATGAAACAACAACACATTCACTTCGCACAGTGAATTGAAGTGTTGGAACAGACTGCTTCTCTTTCAGAAAAATGATTGGGAGTTGCTGGTGAAGGCTTGTAAGTAGCTTAATGTTCTTTGAAAGGAAAGTGATTTTCTCTGAAGGTACAGCATTTAGAAAGTGAAGCAACACTCCATTCACTTTGCACAATGAATTGAATTGTTGGAACAGACTGCTTCTCTTTCAGAGAAACTCATGTGAGTTGCTGGTGAATGCTTGTAAGTAGCTTAAGGCAGTTACAAAGGAAAGTGATTTTCTCTGAAAGTACAGCATTTGGAAAGTGAAGCAACACTCCATTCACTTCGCACAGTGATTTGAAGTACTGGAACAGAATGCTTCTCTGTCAGAGAAACTCATGTGAGTTGCTGTTGAATGCTTGTAAGTAGCTGAAGGCATTTACAAAGAAAAGTGATTTTCTCTGAAAGTACAGCATTTAGAAAGTGAAGCAACACTCCATTTACTTTGCACAGTGAATTGAAGTGTTGGGACAGACTGCTTCTCTTTCAGAGAAATGCGTGTGAGTTGCTGGTGAATGCTTGTCAGTAGCTTAAGGCAGTTTCAAAGGAAAGTGATTTTCTCTGAAAGTACAGCACTTAGAAAGTGAAGCAACACTCCATTCACTTCACACAGTTAATTGAATTGTTGGAACAGACTGCTTCTCTTTAAGAGAAACGCATGTTAGGTTCCTGTGAATGCTTGTAAGTAGCTTATGGCACTTTCAAACGTAAGTGATTTTCTCTGTAACTACAGCATTTAGAAAGTGAAGTAACACTCCAATCACTTCGCACAGTGAATTGAAGTGTTGGAACAGACTGCTTCTCTTTCAGAGAAATGCATGTGAATTTCTGTTGAATGCTTGTAAGAGCTTAAGGCACTTTCAAAGGAAAGTGATTTTCTCTGAAAGGACAGCATTTAGAAAGTGAAGCAACACTCCATTCACTTCGCACAGTGAATTGAAGTGTTGAAACAGACTGCCTCTCTTTCAGAGAAATGCATTTCAGTTTCCTGTGAATGTTTGTAAGTAGCTTAAGGCACTTTCAAAGGAAAGTGATTTTCTCTGAAACTACAGCATTTAGAATGTGAAGGAACACTCCATTCACTTCGCACAGTGAATTGAAGTGTTGCTACTGACTGCTTCTCTTTCAGAGAAACGCATGTGAATTTCTGTTGAATGCTTGTAAGTAGCTTAAGGCACTTTCAAAGGAAAGTGATTTCCTCTGAAAGGACAGCATTTAGAAAGTGAAGAAACACTCCATTCACTTTGCACAGTGAATTGAAGTGTTGGAACAGACTGCTTCTCTTTCAGAGAAACGCATGTGAATTTCTGTTGAATGCTTGTAAGAGCTTAAGGCACTTTCAAAGGAAAGTGATTTTCTCTGAAACTACAGCATTTAGAATGTGAAGGAACACTCCATTCACTTCGCACAGTGAATTGAAGTGTTGCAACTGACTGCTTCTCTTTCAGAGAAACGCATGTGAATTTCTGTTGAATGCTTGTAAGTAGCTTAAGGCACTTTCAAAGGAAAGTGATTTCCTCTGAAAGGACAGCATTTAGAAAGTGAAGAAACACTCCATTCACTTTGCACAGTGAATTGAAGTGTTGGAACAGACTGCTTCTCTTTCAGAGAAACGCATGTGAATTTCTGTTGAATGCTTGTAAGAGCTTAAGGCACTTTCAAAGGAAAGTGATTTTCTCTGAAAGGACAACATTTAGAAAGTGAAGCAACACTCCATTCACTTCGCCCAGTGAATTGAAGTGTTGGAACAGACTGCTTCTCTTTCAGAGAAACGCATGTGAATTTCTGTTGAATGCTTGTAAGTAGCTTAAGGCACTTTCAAAGGAAAGTGATTTTCTCTGAAAGGACAACATTTAGAAAGTGAAGCAACACTCCATTCACTTCACACAGTGAATTGAAGTGTTGGAACAGACTGCTTCTCTTTCAGAGAAACAGATGTGAGTTTCTTGTGAATGCTTGTAAGTAGCTTAAGGCAGTTTCAAAAGAGAATGATTTTCTCTAAAAGGAGAGCAGTTAGAAAGTGAAGCAACACTCCATTCACTTCGCACAGTGAATTGAAGTGTTGGAACAGACTTCTTCTTTTTCAGAGAAATGCATGTGAATTTCTGTTGAATGCTTGTAAGAGCTTAAGGCACTTTCAAAGGAAAGTGATTTTCTCTGAAAGGACAGCATTTAGAAAGTGAAGCAACACTTCATTCACTTCGCACAGTGAATTGAAGCTTGGAATAGACTGCTTCTCTTTCAGAGAAACTGATGTGAGAATTTTGGGAATGCTTGTAAGTAGCTTAAGGCACTTTCAAAGGAAAGTGATTTTCTCTGAAAGGACAGCATTTAGAAAGTGAAGCAACACTCCATTCACTTCGCACAGTGAATTGATGCTTGGAACAGACTGCTTCTCTTTCAGAGAAACTGATGTGAGTATTTTGTGAATGATTGTATGTAGCTTAAGACACTTTCTAAGGAAAGTGATTTTCTCTGAAACTACAGCATTTAGAATGTGAAGGAACACTCCATTCACTTCGCACAGTGAATTGAAGTGTTGGAACAGACTTCTTCTTTTTCAGAGAAATGCATGTGAATTTCTGTTGAATGCTTGTAAGAGCTTAAGGCAATTTCAAAGAAAAGTGATTTTCTCTGAAAGGACAGCATTTAGAATGTGAAGCAACACTCCATTCACTTTGCACAGTGAATTGAAGTGTTGGAACAGACTGCTTCTCTTTCAGAGAAATGCATTTCAGTTTCCTGTGAATGCTTGTAAGTAGCTTAAGGCACTTTCAAAGGAAAGTGATTTTCTCTGAAACTACAGCATTTAGAATGTGAAGGAACACTCCATTCACTACGCACAGTGAATTGAAGTGTTGGAACAGACAGCTTCTCTTTCAGAGAAATGCATGTGAATTTCGGTTGAATGCTTGTAAGTAGCTTAAGGCACTTTCAAAGGAAAGTGATTTTCTCTGAAAGGAGAGCATTTAGAAAGTGAAGCAACACTCCATTCACTTCGCACAGTGAATTGAAGTGTTGGAACAGACTGCTTCTCTTTCAGAGAAACTGATGTGAGTATTTTGTGAATGCTTGTAAGTAGCTTAAGGCACTCTCAAAGGAAAGTGATTTTCTCTAAAAGGAGAGCATTTAGAAAGTGAAGCAACACTCCATTCACTTTGCACAGTGAATTGAAGTGTTGGAACAGACTGCTTCTCTTTCGGAGAAACGCATGTGAATTTCTGTTGAATGCTTGTAAGTAGCTTAAGGCACTTTCAAAGGAAAGTGATTTTCTCTGAAAGGCCAGCATTTAGAAAGTGAAGCAACACTCCATTCACTTTGCACAGTGAATTGAAGTGTTGGAACAGACTGCTTCTCTTTCAGAGAAATGCATTTCAGTTTCCTGTGAATGTTTGTAAGTAGCTTAAGGCACTTTCAAAGGAAAGTGATTTTCTCTGAAACTACAGCATTTAGAATGTGAAGGAACACTCCATTCACTTCGCACAGTGAATTGAAGTGTTGTAACTGACTGCTTCTCTTTCAGAGAAACGCATGTGAATTTCTGTTGAATGCTTGTAAGTAGCTTAAGGCACTTTCAAAGGAAAGTGATTTCCTCTGAAAGGACAGCATTTAGAAAGTGAAGAAACACTCCATTCACTTTGCACAGTGAATTGAAGTGTTGGAACAGACTGCTTCTCTTTCAGAGAAACGCATGTGACTTTCTGTTGAATGCTTGTAAGAGCTTAAAGCACTTTCAAAGGAAAGTGATTTTCTCTGAAAGGACAACATTTAGAAAGTGAAGCAACACTCCATTCACTTCGCACAGTGAATTGAAGTGTTGGAACAGACTGCTTCTCTTTCAGAGAAACGCATGTGAATTTCTGTTGAATGCTTGTAAGTAGCTTAAGGCACTTAAAAAGGAAAGTGATTTTCTCTGAAAGGACAGCATATAGAAAGTGAAGCAACACTCCATTCACTTCGCACAGTGAATTGAAGTGTTGGAACAGACTGCTTCTCTTTCAGAGAAACTGATGTGAGTATTTTGTGAATGCTTGTAAGTAGCTTAAGGCAGTTTCAAAAGAGAATGATTTTCTCTAAAAGGAGAGCATTTAGAAAGTGGAGCAACACTCCATTCACTTCGCACAGTGAATTGAAGTGTTGGAACAGACTTCTTCTTTTTCAGAGAAATGCATGTGACTTTCTGTTGAATGCTTGTAAGAGCTTAAGGCACTTTAAAGGAAAGTGATTTTCTCTGAAAGGACAACATTTAGAAAGTGAAGCCACACTCCATTCACTTCGCACAGTGAATTGAAGTGTTGGAACAGACTGCCTCTCCTTCAGAAAAATGGATGTGTGTTTCTTTTGAATGCTTGTATGTAGCTTAAGGCACTTTCAAAGGAAAGTGATTTTCTCTGAAAGTACAGCATTTAGAATGTCAAGCAACACTCCATTCACTTCGCACAGTGAATTGAAGTGTTGGAACAGACTGCTTCTCTTTCAGAGAAACTCATGTGAGTTGCTGGTGAATGCTTGTAAGAAGCTTAAGGCAGTTTCAAAGGAAAGTGATTTTCTCTGAAAGTACAGCATTTAGTAAATGAAACAACAACACATTCACTTCGCACAGTGAATTGAAGTGTTGGAACAGACTGCTTCTCTTTCAGAAAAATGATTGGGAGTTGCTGGTGAAGGCTTGTAAGTAGCTTAATGTTCTTTGAAAGGAAAGTGATTTTCTCTGAAGGTACAGCATTTAGAAAGTGAAGCAACACTCCATTCACTTTGCACAATGAATTGAATTGTTGGAACAGACTGCTTCTCTTTCAGAGAAACTCATGTGAGATGCTGTTGAATGCTTGTAAGTAGCTGAAGGCATTTACAAAGAAAAGTGATTTTCTCTGAAAGTACAGCATTTAGAAAGTGAAGCAACACTCCATTTACTTTGCACAGTGAATTGAAGTGTTGGGACAGACTGCTTCTCTTTCAGAGAAATGCGTGTGAGTTGCTGGTGAATGCTTGTCAGTAGCTTAAGGCAGTTTCAAAGGAAAGTGATTTTCTCTGAAAGTACAGCACTTAGAAAGTGAAGCAACACTCCATTCACTTCACACAGTTAATTGAATTGTTGGAACAGACTGCTTCTCTTTAAGAGAAACGCATGTTAGGTTCCTGTGAATGCTTGTAAGTAGCTTATGGCACTTTCAAACGTAAGTGATTTTCTCTGTAACTACAGCATTTAGAAAGTGAAGTAACACTCCAATCACTTCGCACAGTGAATTGAAGTGTTGGAACAGACTGCTTCTCTTTCAGAGAAATGCATGTGAATTTCTGTTGAATGCTTGTAAGAGCTTAAGGCACTTTCAAAGGAAAGTGATTTTCTCTGAAAGGACAGCATTTAGAAAGTGAAGCAACACTCCATTCACTTCGCACAGTGAATTGAAGTGTTGAAACAGACTGCCTCTCTTTCAGAGAAATGCATTTCAGTTTCCTGTGAATGTTTGTAAGTAGCTTAAGGCACTTTCAAAGGAAAGTGATTTTCTCTGAAACTACAGCATTTAGAATGTGAAGGAACACTCCATTCACTTCGCACAGTGAATTGAAGTGTTGCTACTGACTGCTTCTCTTTCAGAGAAACGCATGTGAATTTCTGTTGAATGCTTGTAAGTAGCTTAAGGCACTTTCAAAGGAAAGTGATTTCCTCTGAAAGGACAGCATTTAGAAAGTGAAGAAACACTCCATTCACTTTGCACAGTGAATTGAAGTGTTGGAACAGACTGCTTCTCTTTCAGAGAAACGCATGTGAATTTCTGTTGAATGCTTGTAAGAGCTTAAGGCACTTTCAAAGGAAAGTGATTTTCTCTGAAACTACAGCATTTAGAATGTGAAGGAACACTCCATTCACTTCGCACAGTGAATTGAAGTGTTGCAACTGACTGCTTCTCTTTCAGAGAAACGCATGTGAATTTCTGTTGAATGCTTGTAAGTAGCTTAAGGCACTTTCAAAGGAAAGTGATTTCCTCTGAAAGGACAGCATTTAGAAAGTGAAGAAACACTCCATTCACTTTGCACAGTGAATTGAAGTGTTGGAACAGACTGCTTCTCTTTCAGAGAAACGCATGTGAATTTCTGTTGAATGCTTGTAAGAGCTTAAGGCACTTTCAAAGGAAAGTGATTTTCTCTGAAAGGACAACATTTAGAAAGTGAAGCAACACTCCATTCACTTCGCACAGTGAATTGAAGTGTTGGAACAGACTGCTTCTCTTTCAGAGAAATGCATGTGAATTTCTGTTGAATGCTTGTAAGTAGCTTAAGGCACTTTCAAAGGAAAGTGATTTTCTCTGAAAGGACAACATTTAGAAAGTGAAGCAACACTCCATTCACTTCACACAGTGAATTGAAGTGTTGGAACAGACTGCTTCTCTTTCAGAGAAACAGATGTGAGTTTCTTGTGAATGCTTGTAAGTAGCTTAAGGCAGTTTCAAAAGAGAATGATTTTCTCTAAAAGGAGAGCAGTTAGAAAGTGAAGCAACACTCCATTCACTTCGCACAGTGAATTGAAGTGTTGGAACAGACTTCTTCTTTTTCAGAGAAATGCATGTGAATTTCTGTTGAATGCTTGTAAGAGCTTAAGGCACTTTCAAAGGAAAGTGATTTTCTCTGAAAGGACAGCATTTAGAAAGTGAAGCAACACTTCATTCACTTCGCACAGTGAATTGAAGCTTGGAACAGACTGCTTCTCTTTCAGAGAAACTGATGTGAGAATTTTGGGAATGCTTGTAAGTAGCTTAAGGCACTTTCAAAGGAAAGTGATTTTCTCTGAAAGGACAGCATTTAGAAAGTGAAGCAACACTCCATTCACTTCGCACAGTGAATTGATGCTTGGAACAGACTGCTTCTCTTTCAGAGAAACTGATGTGAGTATTTTGTGAATGATTGTATGTAGCTTAAGGCACTTTCTAAGGAAAGTGATTTTCTCTGAAACTACAGCATTTAGAATGTGAAGGAACACTCCATTCACTTCGCACAGTGAATTGAAGTGTTGGAACAGACTTCTTCTTTTTCAGAGAAATGCATGTGAATTTCTGTTGAATGCTTGTAAGAGCTTAAGGCAATTTCAAAGAAAAGTGATTTTCTCTGAAAGGACAGCATTTAGAATGTGAAGCAACACTCCATTCACTTCGCACAGTGAATTGAAGTGTTGGAACAGACTGCTTCTCTTTCAGAGAAATGCATGTGAATTTCTGTTGAATGCTTGTAAGTAGCTTAAGGCACTTTCAAAGGAAAGTGATTTTCTCTGAAAGGAGAGCATTTAGAAAGTAAAGCAACACTCCATTCACTTCGCACAGTGAATTGAAGTGTTGGAACAGACTGCTTCTCTTTCAGAGAAACTGATGTGAGTATTTTGTGAATGCTTGTAAGTAGCTTAAGGCACTCTCAAAGGAAAGAGATTTTCTCTAAAAGGAGAGCATTTAGAAAGTGAAGCAACACTCCATTCACTTCGCACAGTGAATTGAAGTGTTGGAACAGACTGCTTCTCTTTCGGAGAAACGCATGTGAATTTCTGTTGAATGCTTGTAAGTAGCTTAAGGCACTTTCAAAGGAAAGTGATTTTCTCTGAAAGGCCAGCATTTAGAAAGTGAAGCAACACTCCATTCACTTTGCACAGTGAATTGAAGTGTTGGAACAGACTGCTTCTCTTTCAGAGAAATGCATTTCAGTTTCCTGTGAATGTTTGTAAGTAGCTTAAGGCACTTTCAAAGGAAAGTGATTTTCTCTGAAACTACAGCATTTAGAATGTGAAGGAACACTCCATTCACTTCGCACAGTGAATTGAAGTGTTGTAACTGACTGCTTCTCTTTCAGAGAAACGCATGTGAATTTCTGTTGAATGCTTGTAAGTAGCTTAAGGCACTTTCAAAGGAAAGTGATTTCCTCTGAAAGGACAGCATTTAGAAAGTGAAGAAACACTCCATTCACTTTGCACAGTGAATTGAAGTGTTGGAACAGACTGCTTCTCTTTCAGAGAAACGCATGTGACTTTCTGTTGAATGCTTGTAAGAGCTTAAGGCACTTTAAAGGAAAGTGATTTTCTCTGAAAGGACAACATTTAGAAAGTGAAGCAACACTCCATTCACTTCACACAGTGAATTGAAGTGTTGGAACAGACTGCCTCTCCTTCAGAAAAATGGATGTGTGTTTCTTTTGAATGCTTGTATGTAGCTTAAGGCACTTTCAAAGGAAAGTGATTTTCTCTGAAAGTACAGCATTTAGAATGTCAAGCAACACTCCATTCACTTCGCACAGTGAATTGAAGTGTTGGAACAGACTGCTTCTCTTTCAGAGAAACTCATGTGAGTTGCTGGTGAATGCTTGTAAGAAGCTTAAGGCAGTTTCAAAGGAAAGTGATTTTCTCTGAAAGTACAGCATTTAGTAAATGAAACAACAACACATTCACTTCGCACAGTGAATTGAAGTGTTGGAACAGACTGCTTCTCTTTCAGAAAAATGATTGGGAGTTGCTGGTGAAGGCTTGTAAGTAGCTTAATGTTCTTTGAAAGGAAAGTGATTTTCTCTGAAGGTACAGCATTTAGAAAGTGAAGCAACACTCCATTCACTTTGCACAATGAATTGAATTGTTGGAACAGACTGCTTCTCTTTCAGAGAAACTCATGTGAGTTGCTGGTGAATGCTTGTAAGTAGCTTAAGGCAGTTACAAAGGAAAGTGATTTTCTCTGAAAGTACAGCATTTGGAAAGTGAAGCAACACTCCATTCACTTCGCACAGTGAATTGAAGTACTGGAACAGAATGCTTCTCTGTCAGAGAAACTCATGTGAGATGCTGTTGAATGCTTGTAAGTAGCTGAAGGCATTTACAAAGAAAAGTGATTTTCTCTGAAAGTACAGCATTTAGAAAGTGAAGCAACACTCCATTTACTTTGCACAGTGAATTGAAGTGTTGGGACAGACTGCTTCTCTTTCAGAGAAATGCGTGTGAGTTGCTGGTGAATGCTTGTCAGTAGCTTAAGGCAGTTTCAAAGGAAAGTGATTTTCTCTGAAAGTACAGCACTTAGAAAGTGAAGCAACACTCCATTCACTTCACACAGTTAATTGAATTGTTGGAACAGACTGCTTCTCTTTAAGAGAAACGCATGTTAGGTTCCTGTGAATGCTTGTAAGTAGCTTATGGCACTTTCAAACGTAAGTGATTTTCTCTGTAACTACAGCATTTAGAAAGTGAAGTAACACTCCAATCACTTCGCACAGTGAATTGAAGTGTTGGAACAGACTGCTTCTCTTTCAGAGAAATGCATGTGAATTTCTGTTGAATGCTTGTAAGAGCTTAAGGCACTTTCAAAGGAAAGTGATTTTCTCTGAAAGGACAGCATTTAGAAAGTGAAGCAACACTCCATTCACTTCGCACAGTGAATTGAAGTGTTGAAACAGACTGCCTCTCTTTCAGAGAAATGCATTTCAGTTTCCTGTGAATGTTTGTAAGTAGCTTAAGGCACTTTCAAAGGAAAGTGATTTTCTCTGAAACTACAGCATTTAGAATGTGAAGGAACACTCCATTCACTTCGCACAGTGAATTGAAGTGTTGCTACTGACTGCTTCTCTTTCAGAGAAACGCATGTGAATTTCTGTTGAATGCTTGTAAGTAGCTTAAGGCACTTTCAAAGGAAAGTGATTTCCTCTGAAAGGACAGCATTTAGAAAGTGAAGAAACACTCCATTCACTTTGCACAGTGAATTGAAGTGTTGGAACAGACTGCTTCTCTTTCAGAGAAACGCATGTGAATTTCTGTTGAATGCTTGTAAGAGCTTAAGGCACTTTCAAAGGAAAGTGATTTTCTCTGAAACTACAGCATTTAGAATGTGAAGGAACACTCCATTCACTTCGCACAGTGAATTGAAGTGTTGCAACTGACTGCTTCTCTTTCAGAGAAACGCATGTGAATTTCTGTTGAATGCTTGTAAGTAGCTTAAGGCACTTTCAAAGGAAAGTGATTTCCTCTGAAAGGACAGCATTTAGAAAGTGAAGAAACACTCCATTCACTTTGCACAGTGAATTGAAGTGTTGGAACAGACTGCTTCTCTTTCAGAGAAACGCATGTGAATTTCTGTTGAATGCTTGTAAGAGCTTAAGGCACTTTCAAAGGAAAGTGATTTTCTCTGAAAGGACAACATTTAGAAAGTGAAGCAACACTCCATTCACTTCGCACAGTGAATTGAAGTGTTGGAACAGACTGCTTCTCTTTCAGAGAAACGCATGTGAATTTCTGTTGAATGCTTGTAAGTAGCTTAAGGCACTTTCAAAGGAAAGTGATTTTCTCTGAAAGGACAACATTTAGAAAGTGAAGCAACACTCCATTCACTTCACACAGTGAATTGAAGTGTTGGAACAGACTGCTTCTCTTTCAGAGAAACAGATGTGAGTTTCTTGTGAATGCTTGTAAGTAGCTTAAGGCAGTTTCAAAAGAGAATGATTTTCTCTAAAAGGAGAGCAGTTAGAAAGTGAAGCAACACTCCATTCACTTCGCACAGTGAATTGAAGTGTTGGAACAGACTGCTTCTTTTTCAGAGAAATGCATGTGAATTTCTGTTGAATGCTTGTAAGAGCTTAAGGCACTTTCAAAGGAAAGTGATTTTCTCTGAAAGGACAGCATTTAGAAAGTGAAGCAACACTTCATTCACTTCGCACAGTGAATTGAAGCTTGGAACAGACTGCTTCTCTTTCAGAGAAACTGATGTGAGAATTTTGGGAATGCTTGTAAGTAGCTTAAGGCACTTTCAAAGGAAAGTGATTTTCTCTGAAAGACAGCATTTAGAAAGTGAAGCAACACTCCATTCACTTCGCACAGTGAATTGATGCTTGGAACAGACTGCTTCTCTTTCAGAGAAACTGATGTGAGTATTTTGTGAATGATTGTATGTAGCTTAAGGCACTTTCTAAGGAAAGTGATTTTCTCTGAAACTACAGCATTTAGAATGTGAAGGAACACTCCATTCACTTCGCACAGTGAATTGAAGTGTTGGAACAGACTTCTTCTTTTTCAGAGAAATGCATGTGAATTTCTGTTGAATGCTTGTAAGAGCTTAAGGCAATTTCAAAGAAAAGTGATTTTCTCTGAAAGGACAGCATTTAGAATGTGAAGCAACACTCCATTCACTTCGCACAGTGAATTGAAGTGTTGGAACAGACTGCTTATCTTTCAGAGAAATGCATTTCAGTTTCCTGTGAATGCTTGTAAGTAGCTTAAGGCACTTTCAAAGGAAAGTGATTTTCTCTGAAACTACAGCATTTAGAATGTGAAGGAACACTCCATTCACTACGCACAGTGAATTGAAGTGTTGGAACAGACAGCTTCTCTTTCAGAGAAATGCATGTGAATTTCTGTTGAATGCTTGTAAGTAGCTTAAGGCACTTTCAAAGGAAAGTGATTTTCTCTGAAAGGAGAACATTTAGAAAGTGAAGCAACACTCCATTCACTTCGCACAGTGAATTGAAGTGTTGGAACAGACTGCTTCTCTTTCAGAGAAACTGATGTGAGTATTTTGTGAATGCTTGTAAGTAGCTTAAGGCACTCTCAAAGGAAAGTGATTTTCTCTAAAAGGAGAGCATTTAGAAAGTGAAGCAACACTCCATTCACTTCGCACAGTGAATTGAAGTGTTGGAACAGACTGCTTCTCTTTCGGAGAAACGCATGTGAATTTCTGTTGAATGCTTGTAAGTAGCTTAAGGCACTTTCAAAGGAAAGTGATTTTCTCTGAAAGGCCAGCATTTAGAAAGTGAAGCAACACTCCATTCACTTTGCACAGTGAATTGAAGTGTTGGAACAGACTGCTTCTCTTTCAGAGAAATGCATTTCAGTTTCCTGTGAATGTTTGTAAGTAGCTTAAGGCACTTTCAAAGGAAAGTGATTTTCTCTGAAACTACAGCATTTAGAATGTGAAGGAACACTCCATTCACTTCGCACAGTGAATTGAAGTGTTGTAACTGACTGCTTCTCTTTCAGAGAAACGCATGTGAATTTCTGTTGAATGCTTGTAAGTAGCTTAAGGCACTTTCAAAGGAAAGTGATTTCCTCTGAAAGGACAGCATTTAGAAAGTGAAGAAACACTCCATTCACTTTGCACAGTGAATTGAAGTGTTGGAACAGACTGCTTCTCTTTCAGAGAAACGCATGTGACTTTCTGTTGAATGCTTGTAAGAGCTTAAGGCACTTTAAAGGAAAGTGATTTTCTCTGAAAGGACAACATTTAGAAAGTGAAGCAACACTCCATTCACTTCGCACAGTGAATTGAAGTGTTGGAACAGACTGCTTCTCTTTCAGAGAAACTGATGTGAGTATTTTGTGAATGCTTGTAAGTAGCTTAAGGCAGTTTCAAAAGAGAATGTTTTTCTCTAAAAGGAGAGCATTTAGAAAGTGGAGCAACACTCCATTCACTTCGCACAGTGAATTGAAGTGTTGGAACAGACTTCTTCTTTTTCAGAGAAATGCATGTGAATTTCTGTTGAATGCTTGTAAGAGCTTAAGGCACTTTCAAAGGAAAGTGATTTTCTCTGAAAGGACAGCATTTAGAAAGTGAAGCAACACTCCATTCACTTTGCACAGTGAATTGAAGTGTTGAAACAGACTGCCTCTCTTTCAGAGAAATGCATTTCAGTTTCCTGTGAATGTTTGTAAGTAGCTTAAGGCACTTTCAAAGGAAAGTGATTTTCTCTGAAACTACAGCATTTAGAATGTGAAGGAACACTCCATTCACTTCGCACAGTGAATTGAAGTGTTGCAACTGACTGCTTCTCTTTCAGAGAAACGCATGTGAATTTCTGTTGAATGCTTGTAAGTAGCTTAAGGCACTTTCAAAGGAAAGTGATTTCCTCTGAAAGGACAGCATTTAGAAAGTGAAGAAACACTCCATTCACTTTGCACAGTGAATTGAAGTGTTGGAACAGACTGCTTCTCTTTCAGAGAAACGCATGTGAATTTCTGTTGAATGCTTGTAAGAGCTTAAGGCACTTTCAAAGGAAAGTGATTTTCTCTGAAACTACAGCATTTAGAATGTGAAGGAACACTCCATTCACTTCGCACAGTGAATTGAAGTGTCGCAACTGACTGCTTCTCTTTCAGAGAAACGCATGTGAATTTCTGTTGAATGCTTGTAAGTAGCTTAAGGCACTTTCAAAGGAAAGTGATTTCCTCTGAAAGGACAGCATTTAGAAAGTGAAGAAACACTCCATTCACTTTGCACAGTGAATTGAAGTGTTGGAACAGACTGCTTCTCTTTCAGAGAAATGCATGTGAATTTTTGTTGAATGCTTGTAAGAGCTTAAGGCACTTTCAAAGGAAAGTGATTTTCTCTGAAAGGACAGCATTTAGAAAGTGAAGAAACACCCCATTCACTTCGCACAGTGAATTGAAGTGTTGGAACAGACTGCTTCTCTTTCAGAGAAACGCATGTGAATTTCTGTTGAATGCTTGTAAGTAGCTTAAGGCACTTTCAAAGGAAAGTGATTTTCTCTGAAAGGACAGCATTTAGAAAGTGAAGCAACACTCCATTCACTTCACACAGTGAATTGAAGTGTTGGAACAGACTGCTTCTCTTTCAGAGAAACAGATGTGAGTTTCTTGTGAATGCTTGTAAGTAGCTTAAGGCAGTTTCAAAAGAGAATGATTTTCTCTAAAAGGAGAGCAGTTAGAAAGTGAAGCAACACTCCATTCACTTCGCACAGTGAATTGAAGTGTTGGAACAGACTTCTTCTTTTTCAGAGAAATGCATGTGAATTTCTGTTGAATGCTTGTAAGAGCTTAAGGCACTTTCAAAGGAAAGTGATTTTCTCTGAAAGGACAGCATTTAGAAAGTGAAGCAACACTTCATTCACTTCGCACAGTGAATTGAAGCTTGGAACAGACTGCTTCTCTTTCAGAGAAACTGATGTGAGAATTTTGGGAATGCTTGTAAGTAGCTTAAGGCACTTTCAAAGGAAAGTGATTTTCTCTGAAAGGACAGCATTTAGAAAGTGAAGCAACACTCCATTCACTTCGCACAGTGAATTGAAGCTTGGAACAGACTGCTTCTCTTTCAGAGAAACTGATGTGAGTATTTTGTGAATGATTGTATGTAGCTTAAGGCACTTTCTAAGGAAAGTGATTTTCTCTGAAACTACAGCATTTAGAATGTGAAGGAACACTCCATTCACTTCGCACAGTGAATTGAAGTGTTGGAACAGACTTCTTCTTTTTCAGAGAAATGCATGTGAATTTCTGTTGAATGCTTGTAAGAGCTTAAGGCAATTTCAAAGAAAAGTGATTTTCTCTGAAAGGACAGCATTTAGAATGTGAAGCAACACTCCATTCACTTCGCACAGTGAATTGAAGTGTTGGAACAGACTGCTTCTCTTTCAGAGAAATGCATTTCAGTTTCCTGTGAATGCTTGTAAGTAGCTTAAGGCACTTTCAAAGGAAAGTGATTTTCTCTGAAACTACAGCATTTAGAATGTGAAGGAACACTCCATTCACTACGCACAGTGAATTGAAGTGTTGGAACAGACAGCTTCTCTTTCAGAGAAATGCATGTGAATTTCTGTTGAATGCTTGTAAGTAGCTTAAGGCACTTTCAAAGGAAAGTGATTTTCTCTGAAAGGAGAGCATTTAGAAAGTGAAGCAACACTCCATTCACTTCGCACAGTGAATTGAAGTGTTGGAACAGACTGCTTCTCTTTCAGAGAAACTGATGTGAGTATTTTGTTAATGCTTGTAAGTAGCTTAAGGCACTCTCAAAGGAAAGTGATTTTCTCTAAAAGGAGAGCATTTAGAAAGTGAAGCAACACTCCATTCACTTCGCACAGTGAATTGAAGTGTTGGAACAGACTGCTTCTCTTTCGGAGAAACGCATGTGAATTTCTGTTGAATGCTTGTAAGTAGCTTAAGGCACTTTCAAAGGAAAGTGATTTTCTCTGAAAGGACAGCATTTAGAAAGTGAAGCAACACTCCATTCACTTCACACAGTGAATTGAAGTGTTGGAACAGACTGCTTCTCTTTCAGAGAAACAGATGTGAGTTTCTTGTGAATGCTTGTAAGTAGCTTAAGGCAGTTTCAAAAGCGAATGATTTTCTCTAAAAGGAGAGCAGTTAGATAGTGAAGCAACACTCCATTCCCTTCGCACAGTGAATTGAAGTGTTGGAACAGACTTCTTCTTTTTCAGAGAAATGCATGTGAATTTCTGTTGAATGCTTGTAAGAGCTTAAGGCACTTTCAAAGGAAAGTGATTTTCTCTGAAAGGACAGCATTTAGAAAGTGAAGCAACACTCCATTCACTTCGCACAGTGAATTGAAGTGTTGGAACAGACTGCCTCTCCTTCAGAAAAATGGATGTGTGTTTCTTTTGAATGCTTGTATGTAGCTGATGGCACTTTCAAAGGAAAGTGATTTTCTCTGAAAGGACAGCATTTAGAAAGTGAAGCAACACTCCATTCACTTCGCACAGTGAATTGAAGTGTTGGAACAGACTGCCTCTCCTTCAGAAAAATGGATGTGTGTTTCTTTTGAATGCTTGTATGTAGCTGTTGGCACTTTCAAAGGAAAGTGATTTTCTCTGAAAGTACAGCATTTAGAATGTCAAGCAACACTCCATTCACTTCGCACAGTGAATTGAAGTGTTGGAACAGACTGCTTCTCTTTCGGAGAAATGCGTGTGAGTTGCTGGTGAATGCTTGTCAGTAGCTTAAGGCTGTTTCAAAGGAAAGTGATTTTCTCTGAAAGTACAGCACTTAGAAAGTGAAGCAACACTCCATTCACTTCACACGGTTAATTGAATTGTTGGAACAGACTGCTTCTCTTTAAGAGAAACGCATGTTAGGTTCCTGTGAATGCTTCTAAGTAGCTTATGGCACTTTCAAACGTAAGTGATTTTCTCTGTAACTACAGCATTTAGAAAGTGAAGTAACACTCCAATCACTTCGCACAGTGAATTGAAGTGTTGGAACAGACTGCTTCTCTTTCAGAGAAATGCATGTGAATTTCTGTTGAATGCTTGTAAGAGCTTAAGGCACTTTCAAAGGAAAGTGATATTCTCTGAAAGGACAGCATTTAGAAAGTGAAGCAACACTCCATTCACTTCGCACAGTAAATTGAAGTGTTGAAACAGACTGCCTCTCTTTCAGAGAAATGCATTTCAGTTTCCTGTGAATGTTTGTAAGTAGCTTAAGGCACTTTCAAAGGAAAGTGATTTTCTCTGAAACTACAGCATTTAGAATGTGAAGGAACACTCCATTCACTACGCACAGTGAATTGAAGTGTTGGAACAGACAGCTTCTCTTTCAGAGAAATGCATGTGAATTTCTGTTGAATGCTTGTAAGTAGCTTAAGGCACTTTCAAAGGAAAGTGATTTTCTCTGAAAGGAGAGCATTTAGAAAGTGAAGCAACACTCCATTCACTTCGCACAGTGAATTGAAGTGTTGGAACAGACTTCATCTCTTTCAGAGAAATGCATGTGAGTTTCTTGTGAATGCTTGTAAGTAGCTTAAGGCACTTTCAAAGGAAAGTGATTTACTCTGTAACTACAGCATTTGCAAAGTGAAGTAACACTCCAATCACTTCGCACAGTGAATTGAATTGTTGGAATAGACTGCTTCCATTTCAGAGAAACTCATGTGAGTTGCTGGTGAATGTTTGTAAGTACCTTAAGGCACTTTCAAAGGAAAGTGATTATCTCTGTAACTACAACATTTAGAAAGTGAAGCAACACTCCATTTACTTTGCCCAGTGAATTGAAGTGTTGGGACAGACTGCTTCTCTTTCAGAGAAATGCATGTTAGGATTTTGTGAATGCTTGTAAGTAGTGTAAGGCACTTTCAAAGAAAGTGATTATCTCTGTAACTACAACATTTAGAAAGTGAAGCAACTCTACATTTACTTTGCCCAGTGAATTGAAGTGTTGGGACAGACTGCTTCTCTTTCAGAAAAATGATTATGAGTTGCTGGTGAATGCTTTTAAGTAGCTTAAGGCAGTTTCAAAGGGAAGTGATTTTCTCAGAAAGTATAGCATTTAGAAAGTGAAGCAACTCGATTCACTTTGCACAGTGAATTTAAGTGTTGGAACAGACTGCTTCTCTTTCAGAGAAACTCATGTGAGTTGCTGGTGAATGCTTATAGTTAGCTTTATGCACTTTCAAAGGTAAATGATTTTCTCTGAAAGTACAGCATTTAGAAAGTGAAGCAACACTCTATTCACTTCCGACAGTGAATTGAAATGTTGGAACAGACTGCTTCTCTTTCAGAGAAATGCATGTGAGTTGCTAGTGAATGCTTGTAAGTAGCTTAAGGCACTTTAAAAGGAAAGTGATTTTCTCTGAAAGTACAGCATTTTGAAAGTGAAGCAACCCTCCATTCACTTCGTACAGTGAATTGAAGTGTTGGAACAGACTGCTTCTCTTTCAGAGAAACTCATGTGAGTTGCTGCTGAATGCTTGTACGTAGCTTAAGGTACTTTGAAAGGAAAGTGATTTTCTCGGAAAGTACAGCATTTAGAAAGTGACGCAACACTCCATTCACTTCGAACAGTGAATTGAAGTGTTGGACCAGACTGCTTCTCTTTCAGAGAAACTCATGTGAGTTGCTGGTGAATGCTTGGAAGTAGCTTAAGGCACTTTCAAAGGAAAGAGATTTTCTCTGAAAGTACAGCATTTAAAAAGTGAAGCCACACTCCATTCACTTTGTACAGTGAATTGAAGTGTTGGAACAGACTGCTTCTCTTTCAGAAAAATGATTCTGAGTTGCTGGTGAATGCTTGCAAGTAGCTTAAGGCAGTTTCAAAGGAACGTGATTTTCTCTGAAAGTACAGCATTTAGAAAGTGAAGCAACACTGCATTCCCTTCGCACAGTGAATTGAAGTGTTGGAACAGACTTCCTCTCTTTCAGAGAAATGCATGTGAGTTGCTGGTAAATGCTTGTAAGTAGCTGAAGGCACGTTGAAAGGAAAGTGATTTTCTCTGAAAGTACAGCATTATGAAAGTGAAGCAACCCTCCATTCACTTCTCACAGTGAATTGAACTGTTGGAACAGACTGCTACTCTTTCAGAAAAATGATTGTGAGTTGCTGGTGAATGCTTGCAAGTAGCTTAAGACAGTTTCAAAGGAACGTGATTTTCTCTGAAAGTACAGCACTTAGAAAGTGATGCAACACTCCATTCACTTTGCACAGTGAATTGAAGTGTTGGAACAGACTGCTTCTCTTTCAGAGAAACTCATGTAAGTTGCTGGTGAATGCTAGTAAGCAGTTTAAGGCAGTTCCATAGGAAAGGGATTTTTTCAGAAAGTACAGCATTTAGAAAGTGACGCAATACTCCCTTCACTTCGCACAGTGAATTGAAGTGTTGAAACAGACTGCTTCTCTTTCAGAGAAACTCATGTGAGTTGCTGGCGAATGTTTGTAAGTATCTTAAGGCAGTTCCAAAGGAAAGTGATTTACTCTGAAAGTACATCATTTAGAAAGTGAAGCAACACTCCATTCACTTTGCACAGTGAATTGAAGTGTTGGAACAGACTGCTTCTCTTTCAGAGAAACTCATTTGAGTTGCTGGTGAATTCTTGTAAGTAGCTTAAGGCAGTTTAAAAGGAAAGGGTTTTCCTCTGAAAGTACAGCATTGAGAAAGTGAAGCAACACTCCATTCACTTCGCACAGTGAATTGAAATGTTGGAACAGACTCCTTCTCTTTCAGAGAAATGCATTAGAGTTGCTAGAGAATGCTTGTAAGAAGCTTAAGGCAGTTTCAAGGGAAAGTGATTTTCTCTGAAAGTACAGCATTTAGAATGTGAAGCAACACTCAATTCAATTCGCACAGTGAATTGAAGTGTTGGAACTGACTGCTTCTCTTCCAGAGAAATGCATGTGAGTTGCTCGTGAATGCTTGTAAGAAGCTTAAGGCAGTTTCAAAGGAAAGTGATTTTCTCTGAAAGTACAGCATGTAGAAAGTGAAGCAACACTCCATTCACTTCGCACAGTGAATTGAAGTGTTGGAACAGACTCCTTCTATTTCAGAGAAACTCATGTGAGTTGCTCGTGAATGCTTGTAAGTAGCTTAAGGTACTTTGAAAGGAAAGTGATTTTCTCTGAAAGTACAGCATTTAGAAAGTGACTCAAAACTCCATACACTTCGCACAGTGAATTGAAGTGTTGGAACAGACTGCTTCTCTTTCAGAGAAATGCATGTGAGTTGCTGGTGAATGCTTGTAAGTAGCTTAAGGCTGTTTCAAAGGAAAGTGATTTTCTCTTAAAGTACAGCATTGAGAAAGTGAAGCAACACTCCATTCACTTCGCACAGTGAATTGAAGTGTTGGAACAGACTGCTTCTCTTTCAGAGAAATGCATGTGAGTTTCTTGTGAATGCTTATAATCAGCCTAAAGCACTTTCAAAGGAAAGTGATTTTCTCTGAAACGACAGCATTTAGAAAGTGAAGCAACACTCCATTCACTTCGCACAGTGAATTGAAGTGTTGGAAAAGACGGCTTCTCTTTCAGAGAAACTCATGTGAGTTGCTGGTGAATACTTGTAAGTATCTTAAGGCAGTTCCAAAGGAAAGTGATTTTCCCTGACAGTACAGCATTTAAAAAGTGAAGCAACACTCCATTCACTTCGCACAGTGAATTGAAGTGTTGGAACAGACTGCTTCTCTTTCAGAGAAACTCATGTGAGTTGCTGGTGAATGCTTGTAAGTAGCTTAAGGCAGTTTCAAAGGAACGTGATTTTCTCTGAAAGTACAGCATTTAGAAAGTGAAGCAACTGCATTCACTTTGCACAGTGAATTGAAGTGTTGGAACAGACTGCTTCTCTTTCAGTGAAACTCATGTGAGTTGCTGGTGAATGCTTACAGTTAGCTTTAGGCACTTTCAAAGGAAAGTGATTTTCTCTGAAAGTACAGCATTTAGAAAGTGAAGAAACACTCCATTCACTTCGCACAGTGAATTGAAGTGTTGGAACAGACTGCTTCTCTTTCAGAAAAATGATTCTGAGTTGCTCGTGAATGCTTATAGTTAGCTTTAGGCACTTTCAAAGGAAAGTGATTTTCTCTGAAAGGACAGCATTTAGAAAGTGAAGCAACACTCCATTCACTTCGCACAGTGAATTGAAATGTTGGAAGAGACTGCTTCACTTTCAGAGAAATGCATGTGAGTTGCTAGTGAATGCTTGTAAGTAGCTTAAGGCACTATAAAAGGAAAGTGATTTTCTCTGAAAGTACAGCATTTAGAAAGTGAAGCAACACTCTATTCACTTTGCACAGTGAATTGAAGTGTTGGAACAGACTGCTTCTCTTTCAGAAAAACCCTTGTGATTTGCTGGTGAATGCTTGTAAGTAGCTTAAGGCAGTTTCAATAGAAAGTGATTATCTCTGTAACTACAGTATTTAGAAAGTGAAGAAACACTCCATTCACTTCGCACAGTGAATAGAAGTGTTGTAACAGACTGCTTCTCTTTCAGAGAAATGCATGTGAGTTGCTGGGGAATGATTGTAAGTAGCTTAAGGCACTTTCAAAGGAAAGTGATTTTCTCTGAAAGTACAGCATTTAGAAAGTGAAGCAACACTCCATTCACTTCGCACAGTGAATTGAAGTGTTGGAACAGACTGATTCTCTTTCAGAAAAATGCATGTGAGTTTCTTGTGAATGCTTATAGTTAGCTTAAGGCACTTTCAAAGGAAAGTGATTTTCTCTGAAAGTACAGCATTTAGAAAGTGACGCAACACACCATTCAGTTCGCACAGTCAATTGAAGTGTTGGAACAGACTGCTTCTCATTCAGAGAAACTCATGTGAGTTGCTGCTGAATGCTTGTAAGTAGCTTAAGGTACTTTGAAAGGAAAGTGATTTTCTCGGAAAGTACAGCATTTAGAAAGTGACGCAACACTCCATTCACTTCGCACAGTGAATTGAAGTGTTGGAACAGACTGCTTCTCTTTCAGATAAACTCATGTGAGTTGCTGTTGAATGCTTGTAAGAAGCTTATGGCACTTTCAAAGGAAAGTGATTTTGTCTGAAAGTACAGCATTTAGAAAGTGATGCAACACTACATTCACTTTGCAGAGTGAATTGAAGTGTTGGAACAGACTGCTTCTCTTACAGAAAAACGCATGTGATTTGCTGGTGAATGCTTGTATGTAGCTTAAGGCAGTTTCAATAGAAAGTGATTATCTCTGTAACTACAGCATTTAGAAATTGAATCAACACTCCATTCACTTCGCACAGTGAATTGAAGTGTTGGAACAGACTGCTTCTCTTTCAGAGAAACTCATGTGAGTTGCTGGTGAATGCTTGTAAGTATCTGAAGGCACTTTCAAAGGAAGGTGATTTTTTCGGAAAGTACAGCGTTACGAACTGAAGAAAAACTCCATTCACTTTGCACAGTGAATTGAAGTGTTGGAACAGACTGCTTCTCTTTCAGAGAAATGCATGTGAGTTTCTTGTGAATGCTTATAATCAGCTTAAGGCACTTTCAAAGGAAAGTGATTTTCTCTGAAAGGACAGCATTTAGAAAGTGAAGCAACACTCCATTCACTTCGCACAGTGAATTGAAATGTTGGAACAGACTGCTTCTCTTTCAGAGAAATGCATGTGAGCTGCTGGTGAATGCTTGTAAGTAGCTTAAGGCTGTTTCAAAGGAAAGTGATTTTCTCTGAAAGTACAGCATTTAGAAAGTGAAGCAATACTCCATTCACTTCGCACAGTGAATTGAAGTGTTGGAACAGACTGCTTCTCTTTCAGAGAAATGCATGTGAGTTGCTGGTGAATGCTTGTAAGCAGCTTAAGGCAGTTTAAAAGGAAAGTGATTTTCTTTGAAAGTACAGCATTTAGAAAGTGAAACAACAACACATTCACTTCGCACAGTGAATTGAAGTGTTGGAACAGACTGCTTCTCTTTCAGAGAAACTCATGTGAGTTGCTGGTGAATGCTTGTAAGTAGCTTAAAGCAGTTTCAAAGGAAAGCGATTTTCTCTGAAAGTACAGCATTTAGAAAGTGAAGCAACAACACATTCACTTCGCACAGTGAATTGATGTGTTGGACCAGACTCCTTCTCTTTCAGAAAAACTCATGTGAGTTGCTGGTGAATGCTAGCACTTATCTTAAGGTACTTTGAAAGGAAAGTGATTTTCTCTGAAAGCACAGCATTTAGAAAGTGATGCAATACTCCCTTCACTTCGCACAGTGAATTGAAGTGTTGGAACAGACTGCTTCTCTTTCAGAGAAATGCATGTGAGTTTCTTGTGAATGCTTATATTCAGCCTAAGGCACTTTCAAAGGAAAGTGATTTTCTCTGAAAGGACAGCATTTAGAAAGTGAAGCAACACTCCATTCACTTCGCACAGTGAATTGAAGTGTTGCAACAGACTGCTTCTCTTTCAGAGAAACTCATATGAGTTGCTGGTTAATGTTTGTAAGTATCTTAGGGCAGTTCCAAAGGAAAGTGATTTTCCCTGACAGTACAGCATTTAAAAAGTGAAGCAACACTCCATTCACTTCGCACAGTGAATTGAAGTGTTGGACCAGACTGCTTCTCTTTCAGAGAAACTCATGTGAGTTGCTGGTGAATGCTTGTAAGTAGCTTAAGGCAGTTTCAAAGAAAAGTGATTTTCTCTGAAAGTACAGCATTTACAAAGTGAAGCAACTGCATTCACTTTGCACAGTGAATTGAAGTGTTGGAACAGACTGCTTCTCTTTCAGTGAAACTCATGTGAGTTGCTGGTGAATGCTTATAGTTAGCTTTAGGCACTTTCAAAGGAAAGTGATTTTCTCTGAAAGTACAGCATTTAGAAAGTGAAGCAACACTCCATTCACTTCGCACAGTGAATTGAAATGTTGGAACAGACTGCTTCACTTTCAGTGAAATGCATGTGAGTTGCTAGTGAATGCTTGTAAGTAGCTTAAGGCACTATAAAAGGAAAGTGATTTTCTCTGAAAGTACAGCATTTTGAAAGTGAAGCAACCCTCCATTCACTTCGCACAGTGACTTGAAGTGTTGGAACAGACTGCTTCTCTTTCAGAGAAACTCAAGTGAGTTGCTGGTGAATGCTTGTAAGTTCCTTGAGGCACTTTCAAAGTAAAGTGATTTTCTCAGAAATTAGAGTACTTAGAAAGTGAAGAAACACTCCATTCACATCGCACAGTGAATTGAAGTGTTGGAACAGACTGATTCTCTTTCAGAAAAATGCATGTGAGTTTCTTATGAATGCTTAAAGTTAGCTTAAGGCACTTTCAAAGGAAAGTGATTTTCTCTGAAAGTACAGCATTTAGAAAGTGAAGCAACACTCCATTCACTTCGCACAGTGAATTGAAGTGTTGGAACAGACTGCTTCTCTTTCAGAGAAACTCATATGAGTTGCTGGTGAATGTTTGTAAGTATCTTAAGGCAGTTCCAAAGGAAAGTGATTTTCCCTGACAGTACAGCATTTAAAAAGTGAAGCAACACTCCATTCACTTCGCACAGTGAATTGAAGTGTTGGACCAGACTGCTTCTCTTTCAGAGAAACTCATGTGAGTTGCTGGTGAATGCTTGTAAGTAGCTTAAGGCAGTTTCAAAGAAAAGTGATTTTCTCTGAAAGTACAGCATTTACAAAGTGAAGCAACTGCATTCACTTTGCACAGTGAATTGAAGTGTTGGAACAGACTGCTTCTCTTTCAGTGAAACTCATGTGAGTTGCTGGTGAATGCTTATAGTTAGCTTTAGGCACTTTCAAAGGAAAATGATTTTCTCTGAAAGTACAGCATTTAGAAAGTGAAGCAACACTCCATTCACTTCGCACAGTGAATTGAAGTGTTGGAACAGACTGCTTCTCTTTCAGAGAAATGCATGTGAGTTGCTGGAGAGTGCTTGCAAGTAGCTTAAGGCACTTTCAAAGGAAAGTGATTTTCTCTGAAAGGACAGCATTTAGAAAGTGAAGCAACACTCCATTCACTTCGCACAGTGAATTGAAGTGTTGGACCAGACTGCTTCTCTTTCACAGAAACTCATGTGAGTTGCTGGTGAATGCTTATAGTTAGCTTTAGGCACTTTCAAAGGAAAGTGATTTTCTCTGAAAGTACAGCATTTAGAAAGTGAAGCAACACTCCATTCACTTCGCACAGTGAATTGAAGTGTTGGAACAGACTGCTTCTCTTTCAGAGAAATGCATGTGAGTTGCTGGTGAATGCTTGTAAGCAGCTTAAGGCAGTTTAAAAGGAAAGTGATTTTCTCTGAAAGGACAGCATTTAGAAAGTGAAACAACACTCCATTTACTTCGCACAGTGAATTGATGTGTTGGACCAGACTCCTTCTCTTTCAGAAAAACTCATGTGAGTTGCTGGTGAATGCTAGCACTTAGCTTAAGGTACTTTGAAAGGAAAGTGATTTTCTCTGAAAGCACAGCATTTAGAAAGTGACGCAATACTCCCTTCACTTCGCACAGTGAATTGAAGTGTTGGAACAGACTGCTTCTCTTTCAGAGAATTGCATGTGAGTTTCTTGTGAATGCTTATAATCAGCCTAAGGCACTTTCAAAGGAAAGTGATTTTCTCTGAAAGGACAGCATTTAGAAAGTGAAGCAACACTCCATTCACTTCGCACAGTGAATTGAAATGTTGTAACAGATTTCTTCTCTTTCAGAGAAACTCATGTGAGTTGCTGGTGAATGCTTGTAAGTACCTTGAGGCACTTTCAAAGTAAAGTGATTTTCTCTGAAAGTACAGCATTTAGAAAGTGAAGAAACACTCCATTCACTTCTCACAGTGAATTGAAGTGTTGGAACAGACTGATTCTCTTTCAGAAAAATGCATGTGAGTTTCTTATGAATGCTTATAGTTAGCTTAAGGCACTTTCAAAGGAAAGTGATTTTCTCTGAAAGTACAGCATTTAGAAAGTGAAGCAACACTCCATTCACTTCGCACAGTGAATTGAAGTGTTGGAACAGACTGCTTCTCTTTCAGCGAAACTCATGTGAGTTGCTGCTGAATACTTGTAAGTAGCTTAAGGTACTTTGAAAGGAAAGTGATTTTCTCGGAAAGTACAGCATTTAGAAAGTGACGCAACACACCATTCACTTCGCACAGTGAATTGAAGTGTTGGAACAGACTGCTTCTCATTCAGAGAAACTCATGTGAGTTGCTGCTGAATGCTTGTAAGTAGCTTAAGGTACTTTGAAAGGAAAGTGATTTTCTCTGAAAATACAGCATTTAGAAAGTGAAGCAACACTCCATTCACTTCGCACAGTGAATTGAAGTGTTGGAACAGACTGCTTCTCTTTCAGAAAAATGATTCTGAGTTGCTCGTGAATGCTTATAGTTAGCTTTAGGCACTTTCAAAGGAAAGTGATTTTCTCTGAAAGGACAGCATTTAGAAAGTGAAGCAACACTCCATTCACTTTGCACAGTGAATTGAAATGTTGGAAGGGACTGCTTCACTTTCAGAGAAATGCATGTGAGTTGCTAGTGAATGCTTGTAAGTAGCTTAAGGCACTATAAAAGGAAAGTGATTTTCTCTGAAAGTACAGCATTTAGAAAGTGCAGCAACACTCCATTCACTTCGCACAGTGAATTGAAGTGTTGGAACAGACTGCTTCTCTTTCAGAGAAACTCATGTGCGTTGCTGGTGAATGCTTGTAAGTACCTAGAGGCACTTTCAAAGTAAAGTGATTTTCTCTGAAAGTACAGCATTTAGAAAGTGAAGCAACACTCCATTCACTTTGCACAGTGAATTGAAGTGTTGGAACAGACAGCTTCTCTTTCAGAAAAACCCTTGTGATTTGCTGGTGAATACTTGTAAGTAGCTTAAGGCACTTTCAAGGAAAGTGATTTTCTCTGTAAGGACAGCATTTAGAAAGTGAAGCAACACTCCATTCACTTCGCAGAGTGAATTGAAATGTTGGACCAGACTGCTTCTCTTTCAGAGAAACTCATGTGAGTTGCTGGTGAATGCTTATAGTTAGCTTTAGGCACTTTCAAAGGAAAGTGATTTTCTCTGAAAGGACAGCATTTAGAAAGTGAAGCAACACTCCATTCACTTCGCACAGTGAATTGAAATGTTGGAACAGACTGCTTCACTTTCAGTGAAATGCATGTGAGTTGCTAGTGAATGCTTGTAAGTAGCTTAAGGCACTATAAAAGGAAAGTGATTTTCTCTGAAAGTACAGCATTTTGAAAGTGAAGCAACGCTCCATTCACTTCGCAGAGTGACTTGAAGTGTTGGAACAGACTGCTTCTCTTTCAGAGAAACTCATGTGAGTTGCTGGTGAATGCTTGTAAGTACCTTGAGGCACTTTCAAAGTAAAGTGATTTTCTCTGAAAGTACAGCATTTAGAAAGTGAAGAAACACTACATTCACTTCGCACAGTGAATTGAAGTGTTAGAACAGACTGATTCTCTTTCAGAAAAATGCATGTGAGTTTCTTATGAATGCTTACAGTTAGCTTAAGGCACTTTCAAAGGAAACTGATTTTCTCTGAAAGTACAGCATTTAGAAAGTGAAGCAACACTCCATTCACTTCGCACAGTGAATTGAAGTGTTGGACCAGACTGCTTCTCTTTCAGCGAAACTCATGTGAGTTGCTGCTGAATACTTGTAAGTAGCTTAAGGTACTTTGAAAGGAAAGTGATTTTCTGGGAAAGTACAGCATTTAGAAAGTGACGCAACACTCCATTCACTTCGCACAGTGAATTGAAGTGTTGGAACAGACTGCTTCTCTTTCAGATAAACGGATATGATTTGCTGGTGAATGCGTGTAAGTAGCTTAAGGCAGTTTCAATAGAAAGTGATTATCTCTGTAACTACAGCATTTAGAAATTGAATCAACACTCCATTCACTTCGCACAGTGAATTGAAGTGTTAGAACAGACTGCTTCTCTTTCAGAGAAACTCATGTGAGTTGCTGGTGAATGCTTGTAAGTAGCTGAAGGCACTTTCAAAGGAAAGTGATTTTTTCTGAAAGTACAGCATTACAAACTGAAGAAAACCTCCATTCACTTTGCACAGTGAATTGAAGTGATGGAACAGACTGCTTCTCTTTCAGAGAAATGCATGTGAGTTTCTTGTGAATGCTTATAATCAGCTTAAGGCACTTTCAAAGGAAAGTGATTTTCTCTGAAAGGACAGCATTTAGAAAGTGAAGCAACACTCCATTCACTTCGCACAGTGAATTGAAGTGTTGGAACAGACTGCTTCTCTTTCAGAGAAACTCATGTGAGTTGCTGGTGAATGTTTGTAAGTATCTTAAGGCAGTTCCAAAGGAAAGTGATTTTCCCTGACAGTAAAGCATTTAAAAAGTGAAGCAACACTCCATTCACTTCGCACAGTGAATTGAAGTGTTGGAACAGACTGCTTCTCTTTCAGAGAAACTCATGTGAGTTGTTGGTGAATGCTTGTAAGTAGCTTAAGGCAGTTTCAAAGGAACGTGATTTTCTCTGAAAGTACAGCATTTAGAAAGTGAAGCAACACTCCATTCACTTCGCACAGTGAATTGAAGTGTTGGAACAGACTGCTTCTCTTTCAGAAAAATGATTCTGAGTTGCTCGTGAATGCTTATAGTTAGCTTTAGGCACTTTCAAAGGAAAGTGATTTTCTCTGAAAGGACAGCATTTAGAAAGTGAAGCAACACTCCATTCACTTCGCACAGTGAATTGAAATGTTGGAAGGGACTGCTTCACTTTCAGAGAAATGCATGTGAGTTGCTAGTGAATGCTTGTAAGTAGCTTAAGGCACTATAAAAGGAAAGTGATTTTCTCTGAAAGTACAGCATTTTGAAAGTGAAGCAACTCTCCATTCACTTCGCACAGTGAATTGAAGTGTTGGAACAGACTGCTTCTCTTTCAGAGAAACTCATGTGAGTTGCTGGTGAATGCTTGTAAGTACATAGAGGCACTTTCAAAGGAAAGTGATTTTCTCTGAAAGTACAGCATTTAGAAAGTGAAGCAACACTCCATTCACTTTGCACAGTGAATTGAAGTGTTGGAACAGACTGCTTCTCTTTCAGAAAAACCCTTGTGATTTGCTGGTGAATGCTTGTAAGTAGCTTAAGGCAGTTTCAATAGAAAGTGATTATCTCTGTAACTACAGCATTTAGAAAGTGAAGAAACACTCCATTCACTTCGCACAGTGAATAGAAGTGTTGTAACGGACTGCTTCTCTTTCAGAGAAATGCATGTGAGTTGCTGGGGAATGATTGTAAGTAGCTTAAGGCACTTTCAAAGGAAAGTGATTTTCTCTGAAAGTACAGCATTTAGAAAGTGACGCAACACTCCATTCACTTCGCACAGTGAATTGAAGTGTTGGAACAGACTGCTTCTCTTTCAGACAAACTCATGTGAGTTGCTGTTGAATGCTTGTAAGTAGCTTAAGGCACTTTCAAAGGAAAGTGATTTTCTCTGAAAGGACAGCATTTAGAAAGTGATGCAACACTGCATTCACTTTGCACAGTGAATTGAAGTGTTGGAACAGACTGCTTCTCTTTCAGAGAAATGCATGTGAGTTGCTGGTGAATGTTTGTAAGTATCTTAAGGCAGTTCCAAAGAAAAGTGATTTTCCCTGACAGTACAGCATTTAAAAAGTGAAGCAACACTCCATTCACTTCGCACAGTGAATTGAAGTGTTGGAACAGACTGCTTCTCTTTCAGAGAAACTCATGTGAGTTGCTGGTGAATGCTTGTAAGTAGCTTAAGGCAGTTTCAAGGGAACGTGATTTTCTCTGAAAGTACAGCATTTAGAAAGTGAAGCAACTGCATTCACTTTGCACAGTGAATTGAAGTGTTGGAACAGACTGCTTCTCTTTCAGTGAAACTCATGTGAGTTGCTTTTGAATGCTTACAGTTAACTTTAGGCACTTTCAAAGGAAAGTGATTTTCTCTGAAAGGACAGCATTTAGAAAGTGAAGCAACACTCCATTCACTTCGCACAGTGAATTGAAATGTTGGAAGGGACTGCTTAACTTTCAGAGAAATGCATGTGATTTGCTAGTGAATGCTTGTAAGTAGCTTAAGGCACTATAAAAGGAAAGTGATTTTCTCTGAAAGTACAGCATTTTGAAAGTGAAGCAACTCTCCATTCACTTCGCACAGTGAATTGAAGTGTTGGAACAGACTGCTTCTCTTTCAGAGAAACTCATGTGAGTTGCTGGTGAATGCTTGTAAGTACATAGAGGCACTTTCAAAGGAAAGTGATTTTCTCTGAAAGTACAGCATTTAGAAAGTGAAGCAACACTCCATTCACTTTGCACAGTGAATTGAAGTGTTGGAACAGACTGCTTCTCTTTCAGAAAAACCCTTGTGATTTGCTGGTGAATGCTTGTAAGTAGCTTAAGGCAGTTTCAATAGAAAGTGATTATCTCTGTAACTACAGCATTTAGAAAGTGAAGAAACACTCCATTCACTTCGCACAGTGAATAGAAGTGTTGTAACAGACTGCTTCTCTTTCAGAGAAATGCATGTGAGTTGCTGGGGAATGATTGTAAGTAGCTTAAGGCACTTTCAAAGGAAAGTGATTTTCTCTGAAAGTACAGCATTTAGAAAGTGACGCAACACTCCATTCACTTCGCACAGTGAATTGAAGTGTTGGAACAGACTGCTTCTCTTTCAGACAAACTCATGTGAGTTGCTGTTGAATGCTTGTAAGTAGCTTAAGGCACTTTCAAAGGAAAGTGATTTTCTCTGAAAGGACAGCATTTAGAAAGTGATGCAACACTACATTCACTTTGCACAGTGAATTGAAGTGTTGGAACAGACTGCTTCTCTTTCAGAGAAATGCATGTGAGTTTCTTGTGAATGCTTATAATCAGCTTAAGGCACTTTCAAAGGAAAGTGATTTTCTCTGTAAGGACAGCATTTAGAAAGTGAAGCAACACTCCATTCACTTCGCACAGTGAATTAAAATGTTGGAACAGACTGCTTCTCTTTCAGAGAAATGCATGTGAGTTGCTGGTGAATGCTTGGAAGTAGCTTAAGGCTGTTTCAAAGGAAAGTGATTTTCACTGAAAGTACAGCATTTAGAAAGTGAAGCAACACTCCATTCACTTCGCACAGGGAATTGAAGTGTTGGAACAGACTGCTTCTCTTTCAGAGAAATGCATGTGAGTTGCTGGTGAATGCTTGTAAGCAGCTTAAGGCAGTTTAAAAGGAAAGTGATTTTCTCTGAAAGTACAGCATTTAGAAAGTGAAACAACAACACATTCACTTCGCACAGTGAATTGAAGTGTTGGAACAGACTGCTTCTCTTTCAGAGAAACTCATGTGAGTTGCTGGTGAATGCTTGTAAGTACATAGAGGCACTTTCAAAGTAAAGTGATTTTCTCTGAAAGTACAGCATTTAGAATGTGAAGCAACACTCCATTCACTTCGCACAGTGAATTGAAATGTTGGAACAGACTGCTTCTCTTTCAGAGATATGCATGTGAGTTGCTGGTGAATGCTTGGAAGTACCTTAAGGCTGTTTCAAAGGAAAGTGATTTTCACTGAAAGTACAGCATTTAGAAAGTGAAGCAACACTCCATTCACTTCGCACAGGGAATTGAAGTGTTGGAACAGACTGCTTCTCTTTCAGAGAAATGCATGTGAGTTGCTGGTGAATGCTTGTAAGCAGCTTAAGGCAGTTTAAAAGGAAAGTGATTTTCTCTGAAAGTACAGCATTTAGAAAGTGAAACAACAACACATTCACTTCGCACAGTGAATTGAAGTGTTGGAACAGACTGCTTCTCTTTCAGAGAAACTCATGTGAGTTGCTGGTGAATGCTAGCACTTAGCTTAAGGTACTTTGAAAGGAAAGTGATTTTCTCTGAAAGTACAGCATTTAGAAAGTGACGCAATACTCCCTTCACTTCGCACAGTGAATTGAAGTGTTGGAACAGACTGCTTCTCTTTCAGAGAAATGCATGTGAGTTTCTTGTGAATGCTTATAATCAGCCTAAGGCACTTTCAAAGGAAAGTGATTTTCTCTGAAAGGACAGCATTTAGAAAGTGAAGCAACACTCCATTCACTTCGCACAGTGAATTGAAGTGTTGCAACAGACTGCTTCTCTTTCAGAGAAACTCATGTGAGTTGCTAGTGAATGTTTGTAAGTATCTTAAGGCAGTTCCAAAGGAAAGTGATTTTCCCTGACAGTACAGCATTTAAAAAGTGAAGCAACACTCCATTCACTTCGCACAGTGAATTGAAGTGTTGGACCAGACTGCTTCTCTTTCAGAGAAACTCATGTGAGTTGCTGGTGAATGCTTGTAAGTAGCTTAAGGCAGTTTCAAAGAAAAGTGATTTTCTCTGAAAGTACAGCATTTAGAAAGTGAAGCAACTGCATTCACTTTGTACAGTGAATTGAAGTGTTGGAACAGACTGCTTCTCTTTCAGTGAAACTCATGTGAGTTGCTGGTGAATGCTTATAGTTAGCTTTAGGCACTTTCAAAGGAAAATGATTTTCTCTGAAAGTACAGCATTTAAAAAGTGAATCAACACTCCATTCACTTCGCACAGTGAATTGAAGTGTTGGAACAGACTGCTTCTCTTTCAGAGAAATGCATGTGAGTTGCTGGAGAATGCTTATAGTTAGCTTTAGGCACTTTCAAAGGAAAGTGATTTTCTCTGAAAGTACAGCATTTAGAATGTGAAGCAACACTCCATTCACTTCGCACAGTGAATTGAAGTGTTGGAACAGACTGATTCTCTTTCAGAAAAATGCATGTGGGTTTCTTATGAATGCTTATAGTTATCTTAAGGCACTTTCAAAGGAAAGTGATTTTCTCTTAAAGTACAGCATTTAGAAAGTGAAGCAACACTCCATTCACTTCGCACAGTGAATTGAAGTGTTGGAACAGACTGCTTCTCTTTCAGCGAAACTCATGTGAGTTGCTGCTGAGTACTTGTAAGTAGCTTAAGGTACTTTGAAAGGAAAGTGATTTTCTCGGAAAGTACAGCATTTAGAAAGTGACACAACACACCATTCACTTCGCACAGTGAATTGAATTGTTGGAACATACTGCTTCTCATTCAGAGAAACTCATGTGAGTTTCTGCTGAATGCTTGTAAGTAGCTTAAGGTACTTTGAAAGGAAAGTGTTTTTCTCGGAAAGTACAGCATTTAGAAAGTGACGCAACACTCCATTCACTTCGCACAGTGAATTGAAGTGTTGGAACAGACTGCTTCTCTTTCAGAAAACCACATGTGATTTGCTGGTGAATGCTTGTAAGTAGCTTAAGGCAGTTTCAATAGAAAGTGATTATCTCTGTAACTACAGCATTTAGAAATTGAATCAACACTCCATTCACTTCGCACAGTGAATTGAAGTGTTGGAACAGACTGCTTCTCTTTCAGAGAAACTCATGTGAGTTGCTGGTGAATGCTTGTAAGTAGCTGAAGGCACTTTCAAAGGAAAGTGATTTTTTCTGAAAGTACAGCATTACAAACTGAAGAAAAACTCCATTCACTTTGCACAGTGAATTGAAGTGTTGGAACAGACTGCTTCTCTTTCAGAGAAATGCATGTGAGTTTCTTGTGAATACTTATAATCAGCTTAAGGCACTTTCAAAGGAAAGTGATTTTCTCTGAAAGGACAGCATTTAGAAAGTGAAGCAACACTCCATTCACTTCGCACAGTGAATTGAAGTGTTGGAACAGACTGCTTCTCTTTCAGAGAAACTCATGTGAGTTGCTGGTGAATGTTTGTAAGTATCTTAAGGCAGTTCCAAAGGAAAGTGATTTTCCCTGACAGTACAGCATTTAAAAAGTGAAGCAACACTCCATTCACTTCGCACAGTGAAATGAAGTGTTGGAACAGACTGCTTCTCTTTCAGAGAAACTCATGTGAGTTGCTGGTGAATGCTTGTAAGTAGCTTAAAGCAGTTTCAAAGGAACGTGATTTTCACTGAAAGTACAGCATTTAGAAAGTGAAGCAACCCTCCATTCACTTCGCACAGTGAATTGAAGTGTTGGAACAGACTGCTTCTCTTTCAGAGAAACTCATGTGAGTTGCTGGTGAATGCTTGTAAGTACCTAGAGGCACTTTCAAAGTAAAGTGATTTTTCTCTGAAAGTACAGCATTTAGAAAGTGAAGCAACACTCCATTCACTTCGCACAGTGAATTGAAGTGTTGGAACAGACTGCTTCTCTTTCAGAAAAAGGATTCTGAGTTGCTCGTTTATGCTTATAGTTAGCTTTAGGCACTTTCAAAGGAAAGTGATTTTCTCTGAAAGGACAGCATTTAGAAAGTGAAGCAACACTCCATTCACTTCGCACAGTGAATTGAAATGTTGGAAGGGACTGCTTCACTTTCAGAGAAATGCATGTGAGTTGCTAGTGAATGCTTGTAAGTAGCTTAAGGCACTATAAAAGGAAAGTGATTTTCTCTGAAAGGACAGCATTTTGAAAGTGAAGCAACCCTCCATTCACTTCGCACAGTGAATTGAAGTGTTGGAACAGACTGCTTCTCTTTCAGAGAAACTCATGTGAGTTGCTGGTGAATGCTTGTAAGTACCTAGAGGCACTTTCAAAGTAAAGTGATTTTCTCTGAAAGTACAGCATTTAGAAAGTGAGGCAACACTCCATTCACTTTGCACAGTGAATTGAAGTGTTGGAACAGACTGCTTCTCTTTCAGAAAAACCCTTGTGATTTGCTGGTGAATGCTTGTAAGTAGCTTAAGGCAGTTTCAATAGAAAGTGATTATCTCTGTAACTACAGCATTTAGAAAGTGAAGAAACACTCCATTCACTTCGCACAGTGAATAGAAGTGTTGTAACAGACTGCTTCTCTTTCAGAGAAATGCATGTGAGTTGCTGGGGAATGATTGTAAGTAGCTTAAGGCACTTTCAAAGGAAAGTGATTTTCTCTGAAAGTACAGCATTTAGAAAGTGAAGCAACACTCCATTCACTTCGCACAGTGAATTGAAGTGTTGGAACAGACTGATTCTCTTTCAGAAAAATGCATGTGAGTTTCTTGTGAATGCTTATAGTTAGCTTAAGGCACTTTCAAAGGAAAGTGATATTCTCTGAAAGGACAGCATTTAGAAAGTGAAGCAACACTCCATTCACTTTGCACAGTGAATTGAAGTGTTGGAACAGACTGCTTCTCTTTCAGCGAAACTCATGTGAGTTGCTGCTGAATACTTGTAAGTAGCTTAAGGTACTTTGAAAGGAAAGTGATTTTCTCGGAAAGTACAGCATTTAGAAAGTGACGCAACACACCATTCAGTTCGCACAGTGAATTGAAGTGTTGGAACAGACTGCTTCTCATTCAGAGAAACTCATGTGAGTTGCTGCTGAATGCTTGTAAGTAGCTTAAGGTACTTTGAAAGGAAAGTGATTTTCTCGGAAAGTACAGCATTTAGAAAGTGACGCAACACTCCATTCACTTCACAGTGCATTGAAGTGTTGGAACAGACTGCTTCTCTTTCAGATAAACTCATGTGAGTTGCTGTTGAATGCTTGTAAGTAGCTTAAGGCACTTTCAAAGGAAAGTGATTTTCTCTGAAAGTACAGCATTTAGAAAGTGATGCAACACTACATTCACTTTGCACATTGAATTTAAGTGTTGGAACAGACTGCTTCTCTTTCAGAAAAACGCATGTGATTTGCTGGTAAATGCTTGTAAGTAGCTTAAGGCAGTTTCAATAGAAAGTGATTATCTCTGTAACTACAGCATTTAGAAATTGAATCAACACTCCATTCACTTCGCAAGGTGAATTGAAGTGTTGGAACAGACTGCTTCTCTCTCAGAGAAACTCATGTGAGTTGCTGGTGAATGCTTGTAAGTAGCTGAAGGCACTTTCAAAGGAAAGTGATTTTTTCTGAAAGTACAGCATTACAAACTGAAGAAAAACTTCATTCACTTTGCACAGTGAATTGAAGTGTTGGAACAGACTGCTTCTCTTTCAGAGAAATGCATGTGAGTTTCTTGTGAATGCTTATAATCAGCTTAAGGCACTTTCAAAGGAAAGTGATTTTCTCTGTAAGGACAGCAATTAGAAAGTGAAGCAACACTACATTCACTTCGCACAGTGAATTGAAATGTTGGAACAGACTGCCTCTCTTTCAGAGAAATGCATGTGAGTTGCTGGTGAATGCTTGGAAGTAGCTTAAGGCTGTTTTAAAGGAAAGTGATTTTCTCTGAAAGTACAGCATTTAGAAAGTGAAGCAACACTCCATTCACTTCGCACAGTGAATTGAAGTGTTGGAACAGACTGCTTCTCTTTCAGAGAAATGCATGTGAGTTGCCGGTGAATGCTTGTAAGCAGCTTAAGGCAGTTTAAAAGGAAAGTGATTTTCTCTGAAAGTACAGCATTTAGAAAGTGAAACAACAACACATTCACTTCGCACAGTGAATTGAAGTGTTGGAACAGACTGCTTCTCTTTCAGAGAAACTCAAGTGAGTTGCTGGTGAATGTTTGTAAGTAGCTTAAAGCAGTTTCAAAGGAAAGTGATTTTCTCTGAAAGTACAGCATTTAGAAAGGGAAGCAACACTCCATTTACTTCGCACAGTGAATTGAAGTGTTGAAACAGACTGCTTCTCTTTCAGAGAAACTCATGTGAGTTGCTGGTGAATGTTTGTAAGTATCTTAAGGCAGTTCCAAAGGAAAGTGATTTTCCCTGACAGTACAGCATTTAAAAAGTGAAGCAACACTTCATTCACTTCGCACAGTGAATTGAAGTGTTGGACCAGACTGCTTCTCTTTCAGAGAAACTCATGTGAGTTGCTGGTGAATGCTTGTAAGTAGCTTAAGGCAGTTTCAAAGAAAAGTGATTTTCTCTGAAAGTACAGCATTTAGAAAGTGAAGCAACTGCATTTACTTTGCACAGTGAATTGAAGTGTTGGAACAGACTGCTTCTCTTTCAGTGAAACTCATGTGAGTTGCTGGTAAATGCTTATAGTTAGCTTTAGGCACTTTCAAAGGAAAATGATTTTCTCTGAAAGTACAGCATTTTAAAAGTGAAGCAACACTCCATTCAATTCGCACAGTGAATTGAAGTGTTGGAACAGACTGCTTCTCTTTCAGAGAAATGCATGTGAGTTGCTGGAGAATGCTTATAGTTAGCTCTAGGCACTTTCAAAGGAAAGTGATTTTCTCTGAAAGGACAGCATTTAGAAAGTGAAGCAACACTCCATTTTCTTCGCACAGTGAATTGAAATGTTGGAACAGACTGCTTCACTTTCAGTGAAGTGCATGTGAGTTGCTAGTGAATGCTTGTAAGTAGCTTAAGGCACTATAAAAGGAAAGTGATTTTCTCTGAAAGTACAGCATTTTGAAAGTGAAGCAACCCTCCATTCACTTCGCACAGTGACTTGAAGTGTTGGAACAGACTGCTTCTCTTTCAGAGAAACTCATGTGAGTTGCTGGTGAATGCTTGTAAGTACCTTGAGGCACTTTCAAAGTAAAGTGATTTTCTCTGAAATTACAGCATTTAGAAAGTGAAGAAACACTCCATTCACTTCGCACAGTGAATTGAAGTGTTGGAACAAACTGATTCTCTTTCAGAAAAATGCATGTGAGTTTCTTATGAATGCTTATAGTTAGCTTAAGGTACTTTCAAAGGAAAGTGATTTTCTCTGAAAGTACAGCATTTAGAAAGTGAAGCAACACTCCATTCAGTTCGCACAGTGAATTGAAGTGTTGGAACAGACTGCTTCTCTTTCAGCGAAACTCATGTGAGTTGCTGCTGAATACTTGTAAGTAGCTTAGGGTACTTTGAAAGGAAAGTGATTTTCTCGGAAAGTACAGCATTTAGAATGTGACGCAACACACCATTCACTTCGCACAGTGAATTGAAGTGTTGGAACATACTACTTCTCATTCAGAGAAACTCATGTGAGTTGATGCTGAATGCTTGTAAGTAGCTTAAGGTACTGTGAAAGGAAAGTGATTTTCTCGGAAAGTACAGCATTTAGAATGTGACGCAACACTCCATTCACTTCGCACAGTGAATTGAAGTGTTGGAACAGACTGCTTCTCTTTCAGAAAAACGCATGTGATTTGCTGGTGAATGCTTGTAAGTAGCTTAAGGCAGTTTCAATAGAAAGTGATTATCTCTGAAACTACAGCATTTAGAAATTGAATCAACACCCCATTCACTTCGCACAGTGAATTGAAGTGTTGGAACAGACTGCTTCTCTTTCAGAGAAACTCATGTGAGTTGCTGGTGAATGCTTGTAAGTAGCTGAAGGCACTTTCAAAGGAAAGTGATTTTTTCTGAAAGTACAGCATTACAAACTGAAGAAAAACTCCATTCACTTTGCACAGTGAATTGAAGTGTTGGAACAGACTGCTTCTCTTTCAGAGAAATGCATGTGAGTTTCTTGTGAATGCTTATAATCAGCTTAAGGCACTTTCAAAGGAAAGTGATTTTCTCTGAAAGGACAGCATTTAGAAAGTGAAGCAACACTCCATTCACTTCGCACAGTGAATTGAAGTGTTGGAAGAGACTGCTTCTCTTTCAGAGAAACTCATGTGAGTTGCTGGTGAATGTTTGTAAGTATCTTAAGGCAGTTCCAAAGGAAAGTGATTTTCCCTGACAGTACAGCATTTAAAAAGTGAAGCAACACTCCATTCACTTCGCACAGTGAAATGAAGTGTTGGAACAGACTGCTTCTCTTTCAGAGAAACTCATGTGAGTTGCTGGTGAATGTTTGTAAGTAGTTTAAGGCAGTTTCAAAGGAACGTGATTTTCTCTGAAAGTACAGCATTTAGAAAGTGAAGCAACTGCATTCACTTTGCACAGTGAATTGAAGTGTTGGAACAGACTGCTTCTCTTTCAGTGAAACTCATGTGAGTTGCTGGTGAATGCTTACAGTTAGCTTTAGTAACTTTCAAAGGAAAGTGATTTTCTCTGAAAGTACAGCATTTAGAAAGTGAAGAAACACTCCATTCACTTCGCACAGTGAATTGAAGTGTTAGAACAGACTGCTTCTCTTTCAGAAAAATGATTCTGAGTTGCTCGTGAATGCTTATAGTTAGCTTTAGGCACTTTCAAAGGAAAGTGATTTTCTCTGAAAGGACAGCATTTAGAAAGTGAAGCAACACTCCATTCACTTCGCACAGTGAATTGAAATGTTGGAAGGGACTGCTTCACTTTCAGAGAAATGCATGTGAGTTTCTTGTGAATGCTTATAGTTAGCTTAAGGCACTTTCAAAGGAAAGTGATTTTCTCTGAAAGGACAGCAATTAGAAAGTGAAGCAACACTCCATTCACTTTGCACAGTGAATTGAAGTGTTGGAACAGACTGCTTCTCTTTCAGCGAAACTCATGTGAGTTGCTGCTGAATACTTGTAAGTAGCTTAAGGTACTTTGAAAGGAAAGTGATTTTCTCGGAAAGTACAGCATTTAGAAAGTGACGCAACACACCATTCACTTCGCACAGTGAATTGAAGTGTTGGAACAGACTGCTTCTCATTCAGAGAAACTCATGTGAGTTACTGCTGAATGCTTGTAAGTAGCTTAAGGTACTTTGAAAGGAAAGTGATTTTCTCGGAAAGTGCAGCATTTAGAAAGTGACGCAACACTCCATTCACTTCGCACAGTGAATTGAAGTGTTGGAACAGACTGTTTCTCTTTCAGATAAACTCATGTGAGTTGCTGTTGAATGCTTGTAAGTAGCTTAAGGCACTTTCAAAGGAAAGTGATTTTCTCTGAAAGTTCAGCATTTAGAAAGTGATGCAACACTACATTCACTTTGCACAGTGAATTGAAGTGTTGGAACAGACTGCTTCTCTTTCAGATATACGCATGTGATTTGCTGGTGAATGCTTGTAAGTAGCTTAAGGCAGTTTAAATAGAAAGTGATTATCTCTATAACTACAGCATTTAGAAATTGAATCAACACTCCATTCACTTCACAAGGTGAATTGAAGTGTTGGAACAGACTGCTTCTCTTTCAGAGAAACTCATGTGAGTTGCTGGTGAATGCTTGTAAGTAGCTGAAGGCACTTTCAAAGGAAAGTGATTTTTTCTGAAAGTACAGCATTTAGAAAGTGAAGCAACACTCCATTCACTTCGCACAGTGAATTGAAATGTTGGAACAGACTGCTTCTCTTTCAGAGAAATGCATGTGAGTTGCTGGTGAATGCTTGGAAGTAGCTTAAGGCTGTTTCAAAGGAAAGTGATTTTCACTGAAAGTACAGCATTTAGAAAGTGAAGCAACACTCCATTCACTTCGCACAGGGAATTGAAGTGTTGGAACAGCCTGCTTCTCTTTCAGAGAAATGCATGTGAGTTGCTGGTGAATGCTTGTAAGCAGCTTAAGGCAGTTTAAAAGGAAAGTGATTTTCTCTGAAAGTACAGCATTTAGAAAGTGAAACAACAACACATTCACTTCGCACAGTGAATTGAAGTGTTGGAACAGACTGCTTCTCTTTCAGAGAAACTCATGTGAGTTGCTGGTGAATGTTTGTAAGTAGCTTAAAGCAGTTTCAAAGGAAAGTGATTTTCTCTGAAAGTACAGTATTTAGAAAGGGAAGCAACACTCCATTTACTTCGCACAGTGAATTGATGTGTTGGACCAGACTCCTTCTCTTTCATAAAAACTCATGTGAGTTGCTGGTGAATGCTAGCACTTAGCTTAAGGTACTTTGAAAGGAAAGTGATTTTCTCTGAAAGTACAGCATTTAGAAAGTGACGCAATACTCCCTTCACTTCGCACAGTGAATTGAAGTGTTGGAACAGACTGCTTCTCTTTCAGAGAAATGCATGTGAGTTTCTTGTGAATGCTTATAATCAGCCTAAGGCACTTTCAAAGGAAAGTGATTTTCTCTGAAAGGACAGCATTTAGAAAGTGAAGCAACACTCCATTCACTTCGCACAGTGAATTGAAGTGTTGCAACAGACTGCTTCTCTTTCAGAGAAACTCATGTGAGTTGCTAGTGAATGTTTGTAAGTATCTTAAGGCAGTTCCAAAGGAAAGTGATTTTCCCTGACAGTACAGCATTTAAAAAGTGAAGCAACACTCCATTCACTTCGCACAGTGAATTGAAGTGTTGGACCAGACTGCTTCTCTTTCAGAGAAACTCATGTGAGTTGCTGGTGAATGCTTGTAAGTAGCTTAAGGCAGTTTCAAAGAAAAGTGATTTTCTCTGAAAGTACAGCATTTAGAAAGTGAAGCAACTGCCTTCACTTTGTACAGTGAATTGAAGTGTTGGAACAGACTGCTTCTCTTTCAGTGAAACTCATGTGAGTTGCTGGTGAATGCTTATAGTTAGCTTTAGGCACTTTCAAAGGAAAATGATTTTCTCTGAAAGTACAGCATTTAAAAAGTGAATCAACACTCCATTCACTTCGCACAGTGAATTGAAGTGTTGGAACAGACTGCTTCTCTTTCAGAGAAATGCATGTGAGTTGCTGGAGAATGCTTATAGTTAGCTTTAGGCACTTTCAAAGAAAAGTGATTTTCTCTGAAAGTACAGCATTTAGAATGTGAAGCAACACTCCATTCACTTCGCACAGTGAATTGAAGTGTTGGAACAGACTGATTCTCTTTCAGAAAAATGCATGTGGGTTTCTTATGAATGCTTATAGTTAGCTTAAGGCACTTTCAAAGGAAAGTGATTTTCTCTTAAAGTACAGCATTTAGAAAGTGAAGCAACACTCCATTCACTTCGCACAGTGAATTGAAGTGTTGGAACAGACTGCTTCTCTTTCAGCGAAACTCATGTGAGTTGCTGCTGAGTACTTGTAAGTAGCTTAAGGTACTTTGAAAGGAAAGTGATTTTCTCGGAAAGTACAGCATTTAGAAAGTGATGCAACACACCATTCACTTCGCACAGTGAATTGAAGTGTTGGAACATACTGCTTCTCATTCAGAGAAACTCATGTGAGTTTCTGCTGAATGCTTGTAAGTAGCTTAAGGTACTTTGAAAGGAAAGTGTTTTTCTCGGAAAGTACAGCATTTAGAAAGTGACGCAACACTCCATTCACTTCGCACAGTGAATTGAAGTGTTGGAACAGACTGCTTCTCTTTCAGAAAACCACATGTGATTTGCTGGTGAATGCTTGTAAGTAGCTTAAGGCAGTTTCAATAGAAAGTGATTATCTCTGTAACTACAGCATTTAGAAATTGAATCAACACTCCATTCACTTCGCACAGTGAATTGAAGTGTTGGAACAGACTGCTTCTCTTTCAGAGAAACTCATGTGAGTTGCGGGTGAATGCTTGTAAGTAGCTGAAGGCACTTTCAAAGGAAAGTGATTTTTTCTGAAAGTACAGCATTACAAACTGAAGAAAAACTCCATTCACTTTGCACAGTGAATTGAAGTGTTGGAACAGACTGCTTCTCTTTCAGAGAAATGCATGTGAGTTTCTTGTGAATGCTTATAATCAGCTTAAGGCACTTTCAAAGGAAAGTGATTTTCTCTGAAAGGACAGAATTTAGAAAGTGAAGCAACACTCCATTCACTTCGCACAGTGAATTGAAGTGTTGGAACAGACTGCTTCTCTTTCAGAGAAACTCATGTGAGTTGCTGGTGAATGTTTGTAAGTATCTTAAGGCAGTTCCAAAGGAAAGTGATTTTCCCTGACAGTACAGCATTTAAAAAGTGAAGCAACACTCCATTCACTTCGCACAGTGAAATGAAGTGTTGGAACAGACTGCTTCTCTTTCAGAGAAACTCATGTGAGTTGCTGGTGAATGTTTGTAAGTATCTTAAGGCAGTTCCAAAGGAAAGTGATTTTCCCTGACAGTACAGCATTTAAAAAGTGAAGCAACACTCCATTCACTTCGCACAGTGAAATGAAGTGTTGGAACAGACTGCTTCTCTTTCAGAGAAACTCATGTGAGTTGCTGGTGAATGCTTGTAAGTAGCTTAAGGCAGTTTCAAAGGAACGTGATTTTCACTGAAAGTACAGCATTTAGAAAGTGAAGCAACACTCCATTCACTTCGCACAGTGAATTGAAGTGTTGGAACAGACTGCTTCTCTTTCAGAGAAATGCATGTGAGTTGCTGGAGAATGCTTATAGTTAGCTTTAGGCACTTTCAAAGGAAAGTGATTTTCTCTGAAAGGACAGCATTTAGAAAGTGAAGCAACACTCCATTCACTTCGCACAGTGAATTTAAATGTTGGAACAGACTGCTTCACTTTCAGTGAAGTGCATGTGAGTTGCTAGTGAATGCTTGTAAGTAGCTTAAGGCACTATAAAAGGAAAGTGATTTTCTCTGAAAGTACAGCATTTTGAAAGTGAAGCAACCCTCCATTCACTTCGCACAGTGACTTGAAGTGTTGGAACAGACTGCTTCTCTTTCAGAGAAACTCATGTGAGTTGCTGGTGAATGCTTGTAAGTACCTTGAGGCACTTTCAAAGTAAGGTGATTTTCTCTGAAATTACAGCATTTAGAAAGTGAAGAAACACTCCATTCACTTCGCACAGTGAATTGAAGTGTTGGAACAGACTGATTCTCTTTCAGAAAAATGCATGTGAGTTTCTTATGAATGCTTATAGTTAGCTTAAGGTACTTTCAAAGGAAAGTGATTTTCTCTGAAAGTACAGCATTTAGAAAGTGAAGCAACACTCCATTCACTTCGCACAGTGAATTGAAGTGTTGGAACAGACTGCTTCTCTTTCAGCGAAACTCATGTGAGTTGCTGCTGAATACTTGTAAGTAGCTTAGGGTACTTTGAAAGGAAAGGGATTTTCTCGGAAAGTACAGCATTTAGAATGTGACGCAACACACCATTCACTTCGCACAGTGAATTGAAGTGTTGGAACATACTGCTTCTCATTCAGAGAAACTCATGTGAGTTGATGCTGAATGCTTGTAAGTAGCTTAAGGTACTGTGAAAGGAAAGTGATTTTCTCGGAAAGTACAGCATTTAGAATGTGACGCAACACTCTATTCACTTCGCACAGTGAATTGAAGTGTTGGAACAGACTGCTTCTCTTTCAGAAAAACGCATGTGATTTGCTGGTGAATGCTTGTAAGTAGCTTAAGGCAGTTTCAATAGAATGTGATTATCTCTGTAACTACAGCATTTAGAAATTGAATCAACACTCCATTCACTTCGCACAGTGAATTGAAGTGTTGGAACAGACTGCTTCTCTTTCAGAGAAATGCATGTGAGTTTCTTGTGAATGCTTATAATCAGCTTAAGGCACTTTCAAAGGAAAGTGATTTTCTCTGTAAGGACAGCATTTAGAAAGTGAAGCAACACTCCATTCACTTCGCACAGTGAATTGAAATGTTGGAACAGACTGCTTCTCTTTCAGAGAAATGCATGTGAGTTGCTGGTGAATGCTTGGAAGTAGCTTAAGGCTGTTTCAAAGGAAAGTGATTTTCACTGAAAGTACAGCATTTAGAAAGTGAAGCAACACTCCATTCACTTCGCACAGGGAATTGAAGTGTTGGAACAGACTGCTTCTCTTTCAGAGAAATGCATGTGAGTTGCTGGTGAATGCTTGTAAGCAGCTTAAGGCAGTTTAAAAGGAAAGTGATTTTCTCTGAAAGTACAGCATTTAGAAAGTGAAACAACAACACATTCACTTCGCACAGTGAATTGAAGTGTTGGAACAGACTGCTTCTCTTTCAGAGAAACTCATGTGAGTTGCTGGTGAATGTTTGTAAGAAGCTTAAAGCAGTTTCAAAGGAAAGTGATTTTCTCTGAAAGTACAGTATTTAGAAAGGGAAGCAACACTCCATTTACTTCGCACAGTGAATTGATGTGTTGGACCAGACTCCTTCTCTTTCATAAAAACTCATGTGAGTTGCTGGTGAATGCTAGCACTTAGCTTAAGGTACTTTGAAAGGAAAGTGATTTTCTCTGAAAGTACAGCATTTAGAAAGTGACGCAATACTCCCTTCACTTCGCACAGTGAATTGAAGTGTTGGAACAGACTGCTTCTCTTTCAGAGAAATGCATGTGAGTTTCTTGTGAATGCTTATAATCAGCCTAAGGCACTTTCAAAGGAAAGTGATTTTCTCTGAAAGGACAGCATTTAGAAAGTGAAGCAACACTCCATTCACTTCGCACAGTGAATTGAAGTGTTGCAACAGACTGCTTCTCTTTCAGAGAAACTCATGTGAGTTGCTAGTGAATGTTTGTAAGTATCTTAAGGCAGTTCCAAAGGAAAGTGATTTTCCCTGACAGTACAGCATTTAAAAAGTGAAGCAACACTCCATTCACTTCGCACAGTGAATTGAAGTGTTGGACCAGACTGCTTCTCTTTCAGAGAAACTCATGTGAGTTGCTGGTGAATGCTTGTAAGTAGCTTAAGGCAGTTTCAAAGAAAAGTGATTTTCTCTGAAAGTACAGCATTTAGAAAGTGAAGCAACTGCATTCACTTTGTACAGTGAATTGAAGTGTTGGAACAGACTGCTTCTCTTTCAGTGAAACTCATGTGAGTTGCTGGTGAATGCTTATAGTTAGCTTTAGGCACTTTCAAAGGAAAATGATTTTCTCTGAAAGTACAGCATTTAAAAAGTGAATCAACACTCCATTCACTTCGCACAGTGAATTGAAGTGTTGGAACAGACTGCTTCTCTTTCAGAGAAATGCATGTGAGTTGCTGGAGAATGCTTATAGTTAGCTTTAGGCACTTTCAAAGGAAAGTGATTTTCTCTGAAAGTACAGCATTTAGAATGTGAAGCAACACTCCATTCACTTCGCACAGTGAATTGAAGTGTTGGAACAGACTGATTCTCTTTCAGAAAAATGCATGTGGGTTTCTTATGAATGCTTATAGTTAGCTTAAGGCACTTTCAAAGGAAAGTGATTTTCTCTTAAAGTACAGCATTTAGAAAGTGAAGCAACACTCCATTCACTTCGCACAGTGAATTGAAGTGTTGGAACAGACTGCTTCTCTTTCAGCGAAACTCATGTGAGTTGCTGCTGAGTACTTGTAAGTAGCTTAATGTACTTTGAAAGGAAAGTGATTTTCTCGGAAAGTACAGCATTTAGAAAGTGATGCAACACACCATTCACTTCGCACAGTGAATTGAAGTGTTGGAACATACTGCTTCTCATTCAGAGAAACTCATGTGAGTTTCTGCTGAATGCTTGTAAGTAGCTTAAGGTACTTTGAAAGGAAAGTGTTTTTCTCGGAAAGTACAGCATTTAGAAAGTGACGCAACACTCCATTCACTTCGCACAGTGAATTGAAGTGTTGGAACAGACTGCTTCTCTTTCAGAAAACCACATGTGATTTGCTGGTGAATGCTTGTAAGTAGCTTAAGGCAGTTTCAATAGAAAGTGATTATCTCTGTAACTACAGCATTTAGAAATTGAATCAACACTCCATTCACTTCGCACAGTGAATTGAAGTGTTGGAACAGACTGCTTCTCTTTCAGAGAAACTCATGTGAGTTGCTGGTGAATGCTTGTAAGTAGCTGAAGGCACTTTCAAAGGAAAGTGATTTTTTCTGAAAGTACAGCATTACAAACTGAAGAAAAACTCCATTCACTTTGCACAGTGAATTGAAGTGTTGGAACAGACTGCTTCTCTTTCAGAGAAATGCATGTGAGTTTCTTGTGAATGCTTATAATCAGCTTAAGGCACTTTCAAAGGAAAGTGATTTTCTCTGAAAGGACAGCATTTAGAAAGTGAAGCAACACTCCATTCACTTCGCACAGTGAATTGAAGTGTTGGAACAGACTGCTTCTCTTTCAGAGAAACTCATGTGAGTTGCTGGTGAATGTTTGTAAGTATCTTAAGGCAGTTCCAAAGGAAAGTGATTTTCCCTGACAGTACAGCATTTAAAAAGTGAAGCAACACTCCATTCACTTCGCACAGTGAAATGAAGTGTTGGAACAGACTGCTTCTCTTTCAGAGAAACTCATGTGAGTTGCTGGTGAATGCTTGTAAGTAGCTTAAGGCAGTTTCAAAGGAACGTGATTTTCACTGAAAGTACAGCATTTAGAAAGTGAAGCAACCCTCCATTCACTTCGCACAGTGAATTGAAGTGTTGGAACAGACTGCTTCTCTTTCAGAGAAACTCATGTGAGTTGCTGGTGAATGCTTGTAAGTACCTAGAGGCACTTTCAAAGTAAAGTGATTTTTCTCTGAAAGTACAGCATTTAGAAAGTGAAGCAACACTCCATTCACTTCGCACAGTGAATTGAAGTGTTGGAACAGACTGCTTCTCTTTCTGAAAAAGGATTCTGAGTTGCTCGTTTATGCTTATAGTTAGCTTTAGGCACTTTCAAAGGAAAGTGATTTTCTCTGAAAGGACAGCATTTAGAAAGTGAAGCAACACTCCATTCACTTCGCACAGTGAATTGAAATGTTGGAAGGGACTGCTTCACTTTCAGAGAAATGCATGTGAGTTGCTAGTGAATGCTTGTAAGTAGCTTAAGGCACTATAAAAGGAAAGTGATTTTCTCTGAAAGGACAGCATTTTGAAAGTGAAGCAACCCTCCATTCACTTCGCACAGTGAATTGAAGTGTTGGAACAGACTGCTTCTCTTTCAGAGAAACTCATGTGAGTTGCTGGTGAATGCTTGTAAGTACCTAGAGGCACTTTCAAAGTAAAGTGATTTTCTCTGAAAGTACAGCATTTAGAAAGTGAAGCAACACTCCATTCACTTTGCACAGTGAATTGAAGTGTTGGAACAGACTGCTTCTCTTTCAGAAAAACCCTTGTGATTTGCTGGTGAATGCTTGTAAGTAGCTTAAGGCAGTTTCAATAGAAAGTGATTATCTCTGTAACTACAGCATTTAGAAAGTGAAGAAACACTCCATTCACTTCGCACAGTGAATAGAAGTGTTGTAACAGACTGCTTCTCTTTCAGAGAAATGCATGTGAGTTGCTGGGGAATGATTGTAAGTAGCTTAAGGCACTTTCAAAGGAAAGTGATTTTCTCTGAAAGTACAGCATTTAGAAAGTGAAGCAACACTCCATTCACTTCGCACAGTGAATTGAAGTGTTGGAACAGACTGATTCTCTTTCAGAAAAATGCATGTGAGTTTCTTGTGAATGCTTATAGTTAGCTTAAGGCACTTTCAAAGGAAAGTGATATTCTCTGAAAGGACAGCATTTAGAAAGTGAAGCAACACTCCATTCACTTTGCACAGTGAATTGAAGTGTTGGAACAGACTGCTTCTCTTTCAGCGAAACTCATGTGAGTTGCTGCTGAATACTTGTAAGTAGCTTAAGGTACTTTGAAAGGAAAGTGATTTTCTCGGAAAGTACAGCATTTAGAAAGTGACGCAACACACCATTCAGTTCGCACAGTGAATTGAAGTGTTGGAACAGACTGCTTCTCATTCAGAGAAACTCATGTGAGTTGCTGCTGAATGCTTGTAAGTAGCTTAAGGTACTTTGAAAGGAAAGTGATTTTCTCGGAAAGTACAGCATTTAGAAAGTGACGCAATACTCCATTCACTTCACAGTGAATTGAAGTGTTGGAACAGACTGCTTCTCTTTCAGATAAACTCATGTGAGTTGCTGTTGAATGCTTGTAAGTAGCTTAAGGCACTTTCAAAGGAAAGTGATTTTCTCTGAAAGTACAGCATTTAGAAAGTGATGCAACACTACATTCACTTTGCACAGTGAATTGAAGTGTTGGAACAGACTGCTTCTCTTTCAGAAAAACGCATGTGATTTGCTGGTGAATGCTTGTAAGTAGCTTAAGGCAGTTTCAATAGAAAGTGATTATCTCTGTAACTACAGCATTTAGAAATTGAATCAACACTCCATTCACTTCGCAAGGTGAATTGAAGTGTTGGAACAGACTGCTTCTCTTTCAGAGAAACTCATGTGAGTTGCTGGTGAATGCTTGTAAGTAGCTGAAGGCACTTTCAAAGGAAAGTGATTTTTTCTGAAAGTACAGCATTACAAACTGAAGAAAAACTTCATTCACTTTGCACAGTGAATTGAAGTGTTGGAACAGACTGCTTCTCTTTCAGAGAAATGCATGTGAGTTTCTTGTGAATGCTTATAATCAGCTTAAGGCACTTTCAAAGGAAAGTGATTTTCTCTGTAATGACAGCAATTAGAAAGTGAAGCAACACTACATTCACTTCGCACAGTGAATTGAAATGTTGGAACAGACTGCCTCTCTTTCAGAGAAATGCATGTGAGCTGCTGGTGAATGCTTGGAAGTAGCTTAAGGCTGTTTTAAAGGAAAGTGATTTTCTCTGAAAGTACAGCATTTAGAAAGTGAAGCAACACTCCATTCACTTCGCACAGTGAATTGAAGTGTTGGAACAGACTGCTTCTCTTTCAGAGAAATGCATGTGAGTTGCCGGTGAATGCTTGTAAGCAGCTTAAGGCAGTTTAAAAGGAAAGTGATTTTCTCTGAACGTACAGCATTTAGAAAGTGAAACAACAACACATTCACTTCGCACAGTGAATTGAAGTGTTGGAACAGACTGCTTCTCTTTCAGAGAAACTCAAGTGAGTTGCTGGTGAATGTTTGTAAGTAGCTTAAAGCAGTTTCAAAGGAAAGTGATTTTCTCTGAAAGTACAGCATTTAGAAAGGGAAGCAACACTCCATTTACTTCGCACAGTGAATTGCTGTGTTGGACCAGACTCCTTCTCTTTCAGAAAAACTCATGTGAGTTGCTGGTGAATGCTAGCACTTAGCTTAAGGTACTTTGAAAGGAAAGTGATTTTCTCTGAAAGTACAGCATTTATAAAGTGACGCAATACTCCCTTCACTTCGCACAGTGAATTGAAGTGTTGGAACAGACTGCTTCTCTTTCAGAGAAATTCATGTGAGTTTCTTGTGAATGCTTATAATCAGCCTAAGGCACTTTCAAAGGAAAGTGATTTTCTCTGAAAGGACAGCATTTAGAAAGTGAAGCAACACTCCATTCACTTCGCACAGTGAATTGAAGTGTTGAAACAGACTGCTTCTCTTTCAGAGAAACTCATGTGAGTTGCTGGTGAATGTTTGTAAGTATCTTAAGGCAGTTCCAAAGGAAAGTGATTTTCCCTGACAGTACAGCTTTAAAAAGTGAAGCAACACTTCATTCACTTCGCACAGTGAATTGAAGTGTTGGACCAGACTGCTTCTCTTTCAGAGAAACTCATGTGAGTTGCTGGTGAATGCTTGTAAGTAGCTTAAGGCAGTTTCAAAGAAAAGTGATTTTCTCTGAAAGTACAGCATTTAGAAAGTGAAGCAACTGCATTTACTTTGCACAGTGAATTGAAGTGTTGGAACAGACTGCTTCTCTTTCAGTGAAACTCATGTGAGTTGCTGGTAAATGCTTATAGTTAGCTTTAGGCACTTTCAAAGGAAAATGATTTTCTCTGAAAGTACAGCATTTAAAAAGTGAAGCAACACTCCATTCACTTCCCACAGTGAATTGAAGTGTTGGAACAGACTGCTTCTCTTTCAGAGAAATGCATGTGAGTTGCTGGAGAATGCTTATAGTTAGCTTTAGGCACTTTCAAAGGAAAGTGATTTTCTCTGAAAGGACAGCATTTAGAAAGTGAAGCAACACTCCATTCACTTCGCACAGTGAATTGAAATGTTGGAACAGACTGCTTCACTTTCAGTGAAGTGCATGTGAGTTGCTAGTGAATGCTTGTAAGTAGCTTAAGGCACTATAAAAGGAAAGTGATTTTCTCTGAAAGTACAGCATTTTGAAAGTGAAGCAACCCTCCATTCACTTCGCACAGTGACTTGAAGTGTTGGAACAGACTGCTTCTCTTTCAGAGAAACTCATGTGAGTTGCTGGTGAATGCTTGTAAGTACCTTGAGGCACTTTCAAAGTAAAGTGATTTTCTCTGAAATTACAGCATTTAGAAAGTGAAGAAACACTCCATTCACTTCGCACAGTGAATTGAAGTGTTGGAACAGACTGATTCTCTTTCAGAAAAATGCATGTGAGTTTCTTATGAATGCTTATAGTTAGCTTAAGGTACTTTCAAAGGAAAGTGATTTTCTCTGAAAGTACAGCATTTAGAAAGTGAAGCAACACTCCATTCACTTCGCACAGTGAATTGAAGTGTTGGAACAGACTGCTTCTCTTTCAGCGAAACTCATGTGAGTTGCTGCTGAATACTTGTAAGTAGCTTAGGGTACTTTGAAAGGAAAGTGATTTTCTCGGAAAGTACAGCATTTAGAATGTGACGCAACACACCATTCACTTCGCACAGTGAATTGAAGTGTTGGAACATACTGCTTCTCATTCAGAGAAACTCATGTGAGTTGATGCTGAATGCTTGTAAGTAGCTTAAGGTACTGTGAAAGGAAAGTGATTTTCTCGGAAAGTACAGCATTTAGAATGTGACGCAACACTCCATTCACTTCGCACAGTGAATTGAAGTGTTGGAACAGACTGCTTCTCTTTCAGAAAAACGCATGTGATTTGCTGGTGAATGCTTGTAAGTAGCTTAAGGCAGTTTCAATAGAAAGTGATTATCTCTGAAACTACAGCATTTAGAAATTGAATCAACACTCCATTCACTTCGCACAGTGAATTGAAGTGTTGGAACAGACTGCTTCTCTTTCAGAGAAACTCATGTGAGTTGCTGGTGAATGCTTGTAAGTAGCTGAAGGCACTTTCAAAGGAAAGTGATTTTTTCTGAAAGTACAGCATTACAAACTGAAGAAAAACTCCATTCACTTTGCACAGTGAATTGAAGTGTTGGAACAGACTGCTTCTCTTTCAGAGAAATGCATGTGAGTTTCTTATGAATGCTTATAATCAGCTTAAGGCACTTTCAAAGGAAAGTGATTTTCTCTGAAAGGACAGCATTTAGAAAGTGAAGCAACACTCCATTCACTTCGCACAGTGAATTGAAGTGTTGGAACAGACTGCTTCTCTTTCAGAGAAACTCATGTGAGTTGCTGGTGAATGTTTGTAAGTATCTTAAGGCAGTTCCAAAGGAAAGTGATTTTCCCTGACAGTACAGCATTTAAAAAGTGAAGCAACACTCCATTCACTTCGCACAGTGAAATGAAGTGTTGGAACAGACTGCTTCTCTTTCAGAGAAACTCATGTGAGTTGCTGGTGAATGTTTGTAAGTAGTTTAAGGCAGTTTCAAAGGAACGTGATTTTCTCTGAAAGTACAGCATTTAGAAAGTGAAGCAACTGCATTCACTTTGCACAGTGAATTGAAGTGTTGGAACAGACTGCTTCTCTTTCAGTGAAACTCATGTGAGTTGCTGGTGAATGCTTACAGTTAGCTTTAGGAACTTTCAAAGGAAAGTGATTTTCTCTGAAAGTACAGCATTTAGAAAGTGAAGCAACACTCCATTCACTTCGCACAGTGAATTGAAGTGTTAGAACAGACTGCTTCTCTTTCAGAAAAATGATTCTGAGTTGCTCGTGAATGCTTATAGTTAGCTTTAGGCACTTTCAAAGGAAAGTGATTTTCTCTGAAAGGACAGCATTTAGAAAGTGAAGCAACACTCCATTCACTTCGCACAGTGAATTGAAATGTTGGAAGGGACTGCTTCACTTTCAGAGAAATGCATGTGAGTTTCTTGTGAATGCTTATAGTTAGCTTAAGGCACTTTCAAAGGAAAGTGATTTTCTCTGAAAGGACAGCAATTAGAAAGTGAAGCAACACTCCATTCACTTTGCACAGTGAATTGAAGTGTTGGAACAGACTGCTTCTCTTTCAGCGAAACTCATGTGAGTTGCTGCTGAATACTTGTAAGTAGCTTAAGGTACTTTGAAAGGAAAGTGATTTTCTCGGAAAGTACAGCATTTAGAAAGTGACGCAACACACCATTCACTTCGCACAGTGAATTGAAGTGTTGGAACAGACTGCTTCTCATTCAGAGAAACTCATGTGAGTTACTGCTGAATGCTTGTAAGTAGCTTAAGGTACTTTGAAAGGAAAGTGATTTTCTCGGAAAGTACAGCATTTAGAAAGTGACGCAACACTCCATTCACTTCGCACAGTGAATTGAAGTGTTGGAACAGACTGTTTCTCTTTCAGATAAACTCATGTGAGTTGCTGTTGAATGCTTGTAAGTAGCTTAAGGCACTTTCAAAGGAAAGTGATTTTCTCTGAAAGTTCAGCATTTAGAAAGTGATGCAACACAACATTCACTAAGCACAGTGAATTGAAGTGTTGGAACAGACTGCTTCTCTTTCAGATATACGCATGTGATTTGCTGGTGAATGCTTGTAAGAAGCTTAAGGCAGTTTAAATAGAAAGTGATTATCTTTGTAACTACAGCATTTAGAAAGTGAATCAACACTCCATTCACTTCGCACAGTGAATTGAAGTGTTGGAACAGACTGCTTCTCTTTCGGAGAAATGCATGTGAGTTTCTTGTGAATGCTTATAATTAGCTTAAGGCACTTTCAAGGGAAAGTGATTTTCTCTGAAAGGACAGCATTTAGAAAGTGAACCAATACTCCATTCACTTCGCACAGTGAACTGAAATGCTGGAACAGACTGCTTCTCTTTCAGAGAAATGCATGTGAGTTGCTGGTGAATGCTTGTAAGTAGCTTAAGGCACGTTGAAAGGAAAGTGATTTTCTCTGAAAGTACAGCATTTTGAAAGTGAAGCAACCCTCCATTCACTTCGCAAAGTGAATTGAACAGTTGGAACAGACTGCTTCTCTTTCAGAAATATGATTGTGAGTTGCTAGTGAATGCTTGCAAGTAGCTTAAGGCATTTTCAAAGGAACGTGATTTTCTCTGAAAGTACAGCATGTAGAAAGTGAAGCAACACTCCATTCCCTTCGCACAGTGAATTGAAGTGTTGGAACAGACTTCCTCTCTTTCAGAGAAATGCATGTGAGTTGCTGGTGAATGCTTGTAAGTAGCTTAAGGCACGTTGAAAGGAAAGTGATTTTCTCTGAAAGTACAGCATTTTGAAAGTGAAGCAACCCTCCATTCACTTCGCACAGTGAATGGAAGTGTTGGAACAGACTGCTTCTCTTTCAGAAAAATGATTGTGAGTTGCTGGTGAATGCTTGCAAGTAGCTTAAGGATGTTTCAAAGGAACATGATTTTCTCTGAAAGTACAGCATTTAGAAACTGAAGCAACACTCTATTCCCTTCGCACAGTGAAGTGAAGTGTTGGAACAGACTGCTTCTCTTTCAGAGAAATGCATGTGAGTTGCTAGTGAATGCTTGTAGGTAGCTTAAGGCACTTTCAAAGGAAAGTGATTTTCTCTGAAAGTACAGCATTTAGAAAGTGAAGCAACACTCCATTCACTTCGCACAGTGAATTGAAGTGTTGGAACAGACTGCCTCTCTTTCAGAGAAACTCATGTGAGTTGCTGGTCAATACTTGTAAGTAGCTTAAGGTACTTTCAAAGGAAAGTGATTTTCTCTGAAAGTACAGCATTTAGAAAGTGAAGCAACACTCCATTCACTTCGCACAGTGAATTGAAGTGTTGGAAAAGACTGCTTTTCTTTCAGAGAAATGCATGTGAGTTGCTGGTGAATGCATGTAAGTAGCTTAAAGCAGTTTCAAAGGAAAGTGATTTTCTCTGAAATTACAGCATTTAGAAAGTGAATCAACCCTCCATTCACTTCGCAGAGTGAATTGAAATCTTGGAACAGACTGCTTCTCTTTCAGAGAAATGCATGTGAGTTGCTGGAGAATGCTTGTAAGTAACTTAAGGCAGTTTCAAAGGAAAGTGATTTTCTCTGAAAGTACAGCATTTAGAAAGTGAAACAACATTCCACTCACTTCGCACAGTGAATTGAAGTGTTGGAACAGACTGCTTCTCTTTCAGCGAAATGTATGTGAGTTGCTGGTGAATGCTTGTAAGTAGCTTAAGGCAGTTTCAAAGGAAAGTGATTTTCTCTGAAAGTACAGCACTTAGAAAGTGAAGCAACACTCCATTCACTTCGCACAGTGAATTGAAGTGTTAGAACAGACTGCTTCTCTTTCAGAAAAATGATTCTGAGTTGCTCGTGAATGCTTATAGTTAGCTTTAGGCACTTTCAAAGGAAAGTGATTTTCTCTGAAAGGACAGCATTTAGAAAGTGAAGCAACACTCCATTCACTTCGCACAGTGAATTGAAATGTTGGAAGGGACTGCTTCACTTTCAGAGAAATGCATGTGAGTTTCTTGTGAATGCTTATAGTTAGCTTAAGGCACTTTCAAAGGAAAGTGATTTTCTCTGAAAGGACAGCAATTAGAAAGTGAAGCAACACTCCATTCACTTTGCACAGTGAATTGAAGTGTTGGAACAGACTGCTTCTCTTTCAGCGAAACTCATGTGAGTTGCTGCTGAATACTTGTAAGTAGCTTAAGGTACTTTGAAAGGAAAGTGATTTTCTCGGAAAGTACAGCATTTAGAAAGTGACGCAACACACCATTCACTTCGCACAGTGAATTGAAGTGTTGGAACAGACTGCTTCTCATTCAGAGAAACTCATGTGAGTTACTGCTGAATGCTTGTAAGTAGCTTAAGGTACTTTGAAAGGAAAGTGATTTTCTCGGAAAGTACAGCATTTAGAAAGTGACGCAACACTCCATTCACTTCGCACAGTGAATTGAAGTGTTGGAACAGACTGTTTCTCTTTCAGATAAACTCATGTGAGTTGCTGTTGAATGCTTGTAAGTAGCTTAAGGCACTTTCAAAGGAAAGTGATTTTCTCTGAAAGTTCAGCATTTAGAAAGTGATGCAACACAACATTCACTAAGCACAGTGAATTGAAGTGTTGGAACAGACTGCTTCTCTTTCAGATATACGCATGTGATTTGCTGGTGAATGCTTGTAAGAAGCTTAAGGCAGTTTAAATAGAAAGTGATTATCTTTGTAACTACAGCATTTAGAAAGTGAATCAACACTCCATTCACTTCGCACAGTGAATTGAAGTGTTGGAACAGACTGCTTCTCTTTCGGAGAAATGCATGTGAGTTTCTTGTGAATGCTTATAATTAGCTTAAGGCACTTTCAAGGGAAAGTGATTTTCTCTGAAAGGACAGCATTTAGAAAGTGAACCAATACTCCATTCACTTCGCACAGTGAATTGAAATGCTGGAACAGACTGCTTCTCTTTCAGAGAAATGCATGTGAGTTGCTGGTGAATGCTTGTAAGTAGCTTAAGGCACGTTGAAAGGAAAGTGATTTTCTCTGAAAGTACAGCATTTTGAAAGTGAAGCAACCCTCCATTCACTTCGCAAAGTGAATTGAACAGTTGGAACAGACTGCTTCTCTTTCAGAAATATGATTGTGAGTTGCTAGTGAATGCTTGCAAGTAGCTTAAGGCATTTTCAAAGGAACGTGATTTTCTCTGAAAGTACAGCATGTAGAAAGTGAAGCAACACTCCATTCCCTTCGCACAGTGAATTGAAGTGTTGGAACAGACTTCCTCTCTTTCAGAGAAATGCATGTGAGTTGCTGGTGAATGCTTGTAAGTAGCTTAAGGCACGTTGAAAGGAAAGTGATTTTCTCTGAAAGTACAGCATTTTGAAAGTGAAGCAACCCTCCATTCACTTCGCACAGTGAATGGAAGTGTTGGAACAGACTGCTTCTCTTTCAGAAAAATGATTGTGAGTTGCTGGTGAATGCTTGCAAGTAGCTTAAGGATGTTTCAAAGGAACATGATTTTCTCTGAAAGTACAGCATTTAGAAACTGAAGCAACACTCTATTCCCTTCGCACAGTGAAGTGAAGTGTTGGAACAGACTGCTTCTCTTTCAGAGAAATGCATGTGAGTTGCTAGTGAATGCTTGTAGGTAGCTTAAGGCACTTTCAAAGGAAAGTGATTTTCTCTGAAAGTACAGCATTTAGAAAGTGAAGCAACACTCCATTCACTTCGCACAGTGAATTGAAGTGTTGGAACAGACTGCCTCTCTTTCAGAGAAACTCATGTGAGTTGCTGGTCAATACTTGTAAGTAGCTTAAGGTACTTTCAAAGGAAAGTGATTTTCTCTGAAAGTACAGCATTTAGAAAGTGAAGCAACACTCCATTCACTTCGCACAGTGAATTGAAGTGTTGGAAAAGACTGCTTTTCTTTCAGAGAAATGCATGTGAGTTGCTGGTGAATGCATGTAAGTAGCTTAAAGCAGTTTCAAAGGAAAGTGATTTTCTCTGAAATTACAGCATTTAGAAAGTGAATCAACCCTCCATTCACTTCGCAGAGTGAATTGAAATCTTGGAACAGACTGCTTCTCTTTCAGAGAAATGCATGTGAGTTGCTGGAGAATGCTTGTAAGTAACTTAAGGCAGTTTCAAAGGAAAGTGATTTTCTCTGAAAGTACAGCATTTAGAAAGTGAAACAACATTCCACTCACTTCGCACAGTGAATTGAAGTGTTGGAACAGACTGCTTCTCTTTCAGCGAAATGTATGTGAGTTGCTGGTGAATGCTTGTAAGTAGCTTAAGGCAGTTTCAAAGGAAAGTGATTTTCTCTGAAAGTACAGCACTTAGAAAGTGAAGCAACACTCCATTCACTTCGCACAGTGAATTGAATTGTTTGAACAGACTGCTTCTCTTTCCGAAAAATGATTGTGAGTTGCTGGTGAGTGCTTGTAAGTAGCTTAAGGCAGTTTCAAAGGAAAGTGATTTTCTCTGAGAGTACAGCATTTAGAAAGTGAAGCAACACTCCATTCACTACGCACAGTGAATTGAAGTGTTGTAACAGACTACTTCTCTTTCAGAGAAACGGATGTAAGTTTTTGTGAATGCTTTTAAGTAGCTTAAGGCAGTTTCAAAGGAAAGTGATTTTCTCTGAAAGTACAGCATTTAGAAAGTCAAGCAACACTCCATTCACTTCGCACAGTGAATTGAAGTGTTGGAACAGACTGCTTCTCTTTCAGAGAAATGCATGCGAGTTGCTGGTGAATGCTTGTAAGTAGCTTAAGGCATTTTCAAAGAAGAGTGATTTTCTCTGAAAGTACAGCATTTAGAAAGTGAAGCAACACTCCATTCTCTTCGCACATGAATTGAAATGTTGGGACAGACTGCTTCTCTTTCAGAGAAACGAATGTTAGTTGCTGCTGAATGCTTGTAAGTAGCTTAAGGTACTTTGAAATGAAAGTGATTGTCTCTGAAATTACAGCATTTAGAAAGTGACGCAACACTCCATTCACTTCGCACAGTGAATTGAAATGTTGGAACAGACTGCTTCTCTTTCTGAGAAACTCATGTGAGTTGCTGGTGAATGCTTGTAAGCAGCCTAAGGCAGTTTCATAGGAAAGTGATTTTCTCTGAAAGTACAGCATTTAGAAAGTGAAGCAACACTCCATTCACTTCGCACAGTGAATTGAAGTGTTAGAACAGACTGCTTCTCTTTCAGAGAAACACATGTGAGTTGCTGTAGAATGCTTGTAAGTATCTTAAGGCATTTTCAAGGGAAAGTGATATTCTCGGTAACTACAGCATTTCGAAAGTGAAGTAACACTCCAATCACTTCGCACAGTGAATTGAAGTGTTTGAACAGACTGCTTTTTTCAGAGAAACTCATGTGAGTTGCTGGTGAATGCTAGTAAGTAGCTTAAGGTACATTGAAAGGAAAATGATTTTCTCTGAGAGTACAGCATTTAGAAAGTGACGCAACACTCCATTCACTTCGCACAGTGAATTGAAGTGTTGGAACAGACAGCTTCTCTTTCAGAGAAACTCATGTGAGTTGCTGGTCAATGCTTGTAAGTAGCTTAAGGTACTTTCAAAGGAAAGTGATTTTCTCTGAAAGTACAGCATTTAGAAAGTGAAGCAGCACTCCATTTAATTCGCACAATAAATTAAAGTGTTGGAACAGACTGCTTCTCTTTCAGAGAAATGCATGTGAGTTGCTGGTGAATGCTTGTAATTAGCTTAAGACAGTTTCAAAGGAAAGTGATTATCTCTGAAAGTACAGCATTTAGAAAGTGAAACAACAACACATTCACTTCGCACAGTGAATTGAAGTGTTGGAACAGACTGCTTCTCTTTCAGAAAAAATCATGTGAGTTGCAGGTGAATGCTTGTAAGTATCTTAAGGCACTTTCAAATGAAAGTGATTTTCTCTGAAAGTACAGCATTTAGAAAGTGAAGCAACACTCCATTCACTTCGCACAGTGAATTGAAGTGTTGGAACAGGCTGCCTCTCTTTCAGAGAAACTCATGTGAGTTGCTGGTCAATACTTGTAAGTAGCTTAAGATACTTTGAAAGGAAAGTGATTTTCTCTGAAAGTACAGCATTTAGAAAGTGAAGCAACACTCCATTCACTTCGCACAGTGAATTGAAGTGATGGAACAGACTGCTTCTCTTTCAGAGAAATGCATGTGAGTTGCTGGTGAATGCATGTAAGTAGCTTAAAGCAGTTTCAAAGGAAAGTGATTTTCTCTGAAATTACAGCATTTAGAAAGTGAATCAACCCTCCATTCACTTCGCAGAGTGAATTGAAATGTTGGAACAGACTGCTTCTCTTTCAGAGAAATGCATGTGAGTTGCTGGAGAATGCTTGTAAGTAACTTAAGGCAGTTTCAAAGGAAAGTGATTTTCTCTGAAAGTACAGCATTTAGAAAGTGACGCAACACTCCATTCACTTCGCACAGTGAATTGAAGTGTTGGAACAGACTGCTTCTCTTTCAGCGAAATGTATGTGAGTTGCTGGTGAATGCTTGTAAGTAGCTTAAGGCAGTTTCAAAGGAAAGTGATTTTCTCTGAAAGTACAGCACTTAGAAAGTGAAGCAACACTCCATTCACTTCGCACAGTGAATTGAATTGTTTGAACAGACTGCTTCTCTTTCCGAAAAATGATTGTGAGTTGCTTGTGAGTGCTTGTAAGTAGCTTAAGGCAGTTTCAAAGGAAAGTAATTTTCCCTGAGAGTACAGCATTTAGAAAGTGAAGCAACACTCCATTCACTACGCAGAGTGAATTGAAGTGTTGTAACAGACTACTTCTCTTTCAGAGAATCGGATGTAAGTTTTTGTGAATGCTTTTAAGTAGCTTAAGGCAGTTTCAAAGGAAAGTGATTTTCTCTGAAAGTACAGCATTTAGAAAGTGAAGCAACACTCCATTCACTTCGCACAGTGAATTGAAGTGTTGGAACAGACTGCTTCTCTTTCAGAGAAATGCATGTGAGTTGCTGGTGAATGCTTGTAAGTAGCTTAAGGCATTTTCAAAGAAGAGTGATTTTCTCTGAAAGTACAGCATTTAGAAAGTGAAGCAACACTCCATTCTCTTTGCACAGTGAATTGTAATGTTGGGACAAACTGCTTCTCTTTAAGAGAAACGAATGTTAGTTGCTGCTAAATGCTTGTAAGTAGCTTAAGGTACTTTGAAAGGAAAGTGATTTTCTCTGAAATTACAGCATTTAGAAAGTGACGCAACACTCCATTCACTTCGCACAGTGAATTGAAATGTTGGAACAGACTGCTTCTCTTTCAGAGAAACTCATGTGAGTTGCTGGTGAATGCTTGTAAGCAGCATAAGGCAGTTTCATAGGAAGGTGATTTTCTCTGAAAGTACAGCATTTAGAAAGTGAAGCAACACTCCTTTCACTTCGCACAGTGAATTGAAGTGTTGGAACAGACTGCTTCTCTTTCAGGGAAACTCATGTGAGTTGCTGGTGAATGCTTGTTTGTCGCTTAAGGTACTTTGAAAGGAAAGTGATTTTCCCTGAAAGTACAGCATTTAAAAAGTGAAGCAACACTCCATTCACTTCGCACAGTGAATTGAAGTGTTGGAACAGACTGCTTGTCTTTCAGAGAAATGCATGTGAGTTTCTTGTGAATGCTTATAATTAGCTTAAGGCACTTTCAAAGGAAAGTGATTTTCACTGTAACTACAGCATTTAGAAAGTGACGCAACACTCCATTCACTTCGCACAGTGAATTGAAGTGTTGGAACAGACTGCTTCTCTTTCAGAGAAATGCATGTGAGTTGCTGGTGAATGCTTGTCAGTAGCTTAAGGCACTTTAAAAGAAACGTGATTTTCACTGTAACTACAGCATTTAGAAAGTGAAGCAACACTCCATTCACTTCGCACAGAGAATTGAAGTGTTGGAAAAGACCGCTTCTCTTTCAGAGAAATGCATGTGAGTTGCTGGAGAATGCTTGTAAGTAACATAAGGCTGTTTCAAAGGAAAGTGATTTTCTCTGAAAGTACAGCATTTAGAAAGTGAAACAACAACACATTCACTTCGCACAGTGAATTGAAGTGTTGGAACAGACTGCTTCTCTTTCAGAGAAACACATGTGAGTTGCTGGAGATTGCTTGTAAGTAGCTTAAGGCATTTTCAAAGAAAGTGATTTTCTCTGTAACTACAGCATTTAGAAAGTGAAGTAACACTCCAATCACTTCGCACAGTGAATTAAAGTGTTGGAACAGACTGCTTTTTTCAGAGAAACTCATGAGATTTGCTGGTGAATGCTTGTGAGTAGCTTAAGGCACTTTCAAAAGAAACTGATTTTCTCTGAAAGCACAGCATTTAGAAAGTGAAGCAATACTCCATTCTCTTCGCACAGTGAATTGAAATGTTTGGACAGACTTCTTCTCTTTTAGAGAAACGAATGTGAGTTTCTTCTAAATGCTTGTAAGTAGATTAAGGCAGTTTCAAAAAAAGTGATTATCTCTGTAACTACGGCATTTAGAAAGTGAAGCAACACTCCATTCACTTCACAAAGTGAATTGAAGGGTTGGAACAGACTGCTTCTCTTTCAGAGAAATGCATGTGAGTTGCTGGTGAATGCTTGTAAGTAGCTTAAGGCATTTTCAAAGAAGAGTGATTTTCTCTGAAAGTACAGCATTTAGAAAGTGAAGCAACACTCCATTCTCTTTGCACAGTGAATTGTAATGTTGGGGCAAACTGCTTCTCTTTAAGAGAAACGAATGTTAGTTGCTGCTAAATGCTTGTAAGTAGCTTAAGGTACTTTGAAAGGAAAGTGATTTTCTCTGAAATTACAGCATTTAGAAAGTGAAGTAACACTCCATTCACTGCGCACACTGAATTGAAGTGTTGAAACAGACTGCTTCTCTTTCAGAGAAATGCATGTGAGTTGCTGGTGAATGCTTGTAAGTAGCTTAAGTCAGTTTCAAAGGAAAGTGATTTTTTCAGAAAGTACAGCATTTAGAAAGTGAAACAATAACACATTCACTTCGCACAGTGAATTGAAGTGTTGGAACAGACTGCTTCTCTTTCAGAGAAACGAATGTGAGTTGCTGGTGAATGCTTGTAAGTAGCTTAAGGTACATTGAAAGGGAAGTTATTTTCTCTGAGAGTACAGCATTTTGAAAGTCACGCAACACTCCATTCACTTCGCACAGTGAATTGAACGGTTGGAACAGACTGCTTCTCTTTCAGAGAAATGCATGTGAGTTGCTGGTGAATGCTTATAATTAGATTAAGGCACTTTCAAAGGAAAGTGATTTTCTCTGAAAGTACAGCATTTAGAAAGTGAAGTTACACTCCATTCACTTCGCACAGTGAATTGAAGTGTTGGAACAGACTGCTTCTCTTTCAGAGAAACTCATGTGAGTTGCTGGGGAATGCTTGTAAGTAGCTTAAGGCACTTTCAAAGGAAAGTGATTTTCTCTGACAGTACAGCATTTAGAAAGTGACGCAACACTCCATTCACTTCGCACAGTGAATTAAAGTGTTGGAACAGATTGCTTCTTTTTCAGAGAAATGTATGTGAGTTGCTGGTGAATGCTTGAAAGTACCTTAAGGCAGTTTCAAAGGAAAGTGATTTTCTCTGAAAGTACAGCATTTAGAAAGTGAAGCAACACTCCATTCTCTTTGCACAGTGAATTGAAGTGTTGGAACAGACTGCCTCTCTTTCAGAGAAACTCATGTGAGTTGCTGCTGAATGCTTGTAAGTAGCTTAAGGCACTTTCTAAGGAAAGTGATTTTCTCTGAAAGTACAGCATTTAGAAAGTGAAGCAACACTCCATTTACTTCGCACAGTGAATTGAAGTTTTGGAACAGACTGCTTCACTTTCAGAGAAATGCATGCGAGTCTCTGGTGAATGCTTGTAGGTAGCTTAAGGCAGTTTCATAGGAAAGTGATTTTCTCTGAAAGTACAGCACTTAGAAAGTGAAGCAACACTCCATTCACTTCGCACAGTGAATTAAAGTTTTAGAACAGACTGCTTCTCTTTTAGATAAACGCATGTGAGTTTCTTGTGAATGCTTGTAAGTAGCTTAAGGCACTTTCAAAGGAAAGTGATTTTCTCTGTAACTACAGCATTTAGAAAGTGAAGTAACACTCCAATCACTTCGCACAGTAAATTGAAGTGTTGGAACAGACTGCTTCTCTTTCAGAGAAACTCATGTGAGATTCTGGTGAATGCTTGTAAGTAGCTTAAGGCATTTTCAAAGAAGAGTGATTTTCTCTGAAAATACAGCATTTAGAAAGTGAAGGACCACACCATTCTCTTTGCACTGTGAATTGAAATGTTGGAACAGACTGCTTGTCTTTCAGAGAAACTCATGTGAGTTTCTTCTAAATGCTTGTAAGAAGTTTAACGGAGTTTCAATAAAAGTGATTATCTCTGTAACTACCGCATTTAGAAAGTGAAGTAACACTCCTATCACTTCGCACAGTGAATTGAAATGTTGTAACAGACTGCTTCTCTTTCATAGAAATGCATGTGAGTTGCTGGTGGATGCACGTAAGTAGCTTAAGCAGTTTCAAAGGAAAGTGACTTTCCAAGAAATTAGAGCATTTAGAAAGTGAAGCAACACTCCATTCACTTCGCACAGTGAATTGAATTGTTTGAACAGACTGCTTCTCTTTCAGAAAAATGATTGTGAGTTGCTGGTGAATGCTTGTAAGTTGCTTAAGGCACTTTCAAAGGAAAGTGATTTTCTCTGAGAGTACAGCATTTAAAAAAGTGAAGCAAAACTACATTCAATTCGCACAGTGAATTGAAGTGTTGGAACAGACTGCTTCTCTTTCAGAGAAACTCATGTGAGTTGCTGGAGATTGCTTGTAAGTAGCTTAAGGCAGTTTCATAGGAAAGTGATTTTCTCTGAAAGTACAGCATTTAGAAAGTGAAGCAACACTCCATTCACTTCGCACAGTGAATTGAAGTGTTGGAACAGACTGCTTCTCTTTCAGAGAAACACATGTGAGTTGCTGGAGATTGCTTGTAAGTAGCTTAAGGCATTTTCAAAGGAAAGTGATTTTCTCTGTAACTACAGCATTTAGAAAGTGAAGTAACACTCCAATCACTTCGCACAGTGAATTGAAGTGTTGGAACAGAATGCTTCTCTTTCAGAGAAACTCATGAGCGTTGCTGATGAATGCTTGTAAATAGCTTAAGGCAGTTTCAAAGGAAAGTGATTTTCTCTGAAAGTACAGCATTTAGAAAGTGAAGCAACACTCCATTCACTTCGCACAGTGAATTGAAGTGTTGGAACAGACTGCTTCTCTTTCAGAGAAATGCATGTGAGTTGCTGGTGAATGATTATAATTAGCTTAAGGCAGTTTCAGAGGAAAGTGATTTTCCCTGAGAGTACAGCATTTAGAAAGTGAAGCTACACTCCATTCACTGCGCACAGTGAATTGAAGTGTTGGAACAGACTGCTTCTCTTTCAGAGAAACTCATGGGAGTTGCTGGTGAATGTTTGTAAGTAGCTTAAGGCAGTTTCAAAGGAAAGTGATTTTCTCTGAAAGTACAGCATTTAGAAAGTGAAGCAACACTCCATTCACTTCGCACCGGGAATTGAAGTGTTGGAACAGACTGCTTCTTTTTCAGAGAAATGCATGTGAGTTTCTTGTGAATGCTTATAATTAGCTTAAGGCACTTTCAAAGGAGATTGATTTTCTCTGAAAGTACAGCATTTAGAAAGTGAACCTATACTCCATTCACTTCGCACAGGGAATTGAAGTGTTGGAACAGACTGCTTCTCTTTCAGAGAAATGCATGTGAGTTGCTGGGGAATGCTTGTAAGTAGGTTAAGGCACTTTCAAAGGAAAGTGATTTTCTCTAAATGTACAGAATTTTGAAAGTGACGCAACACTCCATTCACTTCGCACAGTGAATTGAAGTGTTGGAACAGATTCTTTCTCTTTCAGAGAAATGTATGTGAGTTGCTGGTGAATGCTTGTAAGTAGCTTAAGGCAGTTTCAAAGGAAAGTGATTTTCTCTGAAAGTACAGCATTTAGAAAGTGAAGCAACACTCCATTCACTTCGCAAAGTGAATTGAAGTGTTGGAACAGACTGCCTCTCTTTCAGAGAAACTCATGTGAGTTGCTGGTGAATGCTTGTAAGTAGCTTAAGGCAGTTTCAAAGGAAAGTGATTTTCTCTGAAAGTACAGCATTTAGAAAGTGAAACAACAACACATTCACTTCACACAGTGAATTGAAGTGTTGGAACAGACTGCTTCTCTTTCAGAGAAACTCATGTGAGTTGCTGCAAAATGCTTGTAAATAGTTTAAGGTACTTTGAAAGGAAAGTGATTTTCTGAAAATACAACATTTAGAATGGGACACAACACTCCATTCACTTCGCACAGTGAATTGAAGTGTTGGAACAGACTGCTTCTCTTTCAGAGAAACTCATGTGAGTTGCTGCAAAATGCTTGTAAATAGTTTAAGGTACTTTGAAAGGAAAGAGATTTTCTCTGAAAGTACAACATTTAGAATGGGACGCAACACTCCATTCACTTCGCACAGTGAATTGAAGTGTTGGAACAGATTGCTTCTCTTTCAGAGAAACTCATGTGAGTTGCTGGTGAATGCTAGTAAGTAGCTTAAGGTACATTGAATGGAAAGTGATTTTCTCTGAGAGTACAGCATTTAGAAAGTGACGCAACACTCCATTCACTTCGCACAGAGAAGTGAAGTGTTGCAACAGACAGCTTCGCTTTCCGTGTAACTCATGTGAGTTGCTGGTGAATGCTTGTAAGTAGCTTAAGGCACTTTCAAAGGAAAGTGATTTTCTCTGAAAGTACACCATTTAGAAAGTGAAGCAACACTCCATTCACTTTGCACAGTGAATTGAACTGTTGGAACAAACTGCCTCTCTTTCAGAGAAACTCATGTGAGTTGCTGGTGAATGCTTCTTGGTAGCATAGGGTACTTTGAAAGGAAAGAGATGTTCCCTGAAGGGACAGCATTTCAAAAGAGAAGCAACAATCCATTCACTTCGAACAGTGAATTGAAGTGTTGGAACAGACTGCTTCCCTTTTAGAGAAATGCATGGGAGTTGCTGGTGAATGCTTGTAAGTAGCTTAAGGCAGTTTCAAAGGAAAGTGATTTTCTCTGAAAGTACAGCATTTAGAAAGTGAAACAACAGCACATTCACTTCGCACAGTGAATTGAGGTGTTGGAACAGACTGCTTCTCTTTCAGAGAATCTCATGTGAGTTGCTGCTGAATGCTTGTAAGTAGCTTAAGGTACTTTGAAAGGAAAGTGATTTTCTCTGAAAGTACAGCATTTAGAAAGTGACACAAAACTCCATTCACTTCGCACAGTGAATTGAAGTGTTGGAACAGACTGCTTCTCTTTCAGAGAAACTCATGTGAGATGTTGGTGAATTCTCGTAAGTAGCTTAAGGCAGTTTCAATGGAAAGTGATTTTCTCTGAAAGTACAGCATTTAGAATGTGAAGCAACACTCCATTCACTTCGCACACTGAATTGAAGTGTTGGAACAGACTGCCTCTCTTTCAGAGAAATGCATGTGAGTTGCTGGTCAATGCTTGTAAGTAGCTTAAGGCAGTTTCAAAGGAAAGTGATTTTCTGTGTAACTACAGCATTTAGAAAGTGAAGTAACACTCCATTGAATTTGCACAGTTAATTGAAGTGTTGGAACAGACTGCTTCTCTTTCAGAATAATGATTATGAGTTGCTCGTGAATGCTTGAAAGTAGCTTAAGGCACTTTCAAAGGAAAGTGATTTTCTCTGAAAGGACAGCATTTTGAAAGTGAAGCAACACTACATTCACCTCGCACAGTGAATTGAAGTGTTTTAACAGACTGCTTCTCTTTCAGAGAAAGGCATGAGAGTTGTTGGTGAATGCTTGTAAGTAGCTTAAGGCACTTTCAAAGTAGAGTGATTTTCTATGAAAGTACAGCATTTAGAAAGTGAAACAACAACACATTCACTTCTCACAGTGAATTGAAGTGTTGGACCAGACTGCTTCTCTTTCAGAGAAACTCATGTGAGTTGCTGGTGAATGCTTGTAAGTCGCTTAAGGCAGTTTCAAAGGAAAGTGATTTTCTCTGAAAGTACAGCATTTAGAAAGTGACGCAACACTCCATTCACTTCGCACAGTGAATTGAAGAGTTGGAACAGACTGCTTCTCTTTCAGAGAAACTCATGTGAGATGTTGGTGAATGCTTCTAAGTAGCTTAAGGCAGTTTCAATGGAAAGTGATTTTCTCTGAAAGTACAGCATTTAGAAAGTGAAGCAACACTCCATTCACTTTGCACAGTGAATTGAAGTGTTGGAACAGACTGCTTCTCTTTCAGAGAACCGCATGTGATTTGCTGATGAATGTTTGTAAGTAGCTTAAGGCAGTTTCAATAGAAAGTGATTATCTCTGTAACTGCAGCATTTAGAAAGTGAAGCAACAATACATTCACTTTGCACAGTGAAATGAAGTGTTGGGAAAGACTGCTTCTCTTCAGAGAAATGCATGTGTCCTTCTTGTGAATGCTTGTAATTAGAGTAAGGCACTGTAAAAGGAAAGCGAATTTCTCTGAAAGTACAGTATTTAGAAAGTGAAACAACAACACATTCACTTCGCACAGTGAATTGAAGTGTTGGAAAAGACTGCTTCTCTTTCAGAGAAACTCATGTGAGTTGCTGGTGAATGCTTGTTTGTAGCTTAGGGTACTATGTAAGGAAAGTGATTTTCCCTGAAAGGACAGCATTTAAAAAGTGAAGCAACACTCCATTCACTTCGCACAGTGAATTGAAGTGTTGGAACAGACTGCTTCTCTTTCAGAATAATGATTATGAGTTGCTCGTGAATGCTTGAAAGTAGCTTAAGGCACTTTCAAAGGAAAGTGATTTTCTCTGAAAGTACAGCGTTTTGAAATTGAAGCAACACTCCATTCACTTCACACAGTGAATTGAAGTGTTGGACCAGACTGCTTCTCTTTCAGAGAAAGTCATGTGAGTTGCTGGTGAATGCTTGTAAGTCACTTAAGGCAGTTTCAAAGGAAAGTGATTTTCTCTGAAAGTACAGCATTTAGAAAGTGACGCAACACTCCATTCACTTCGCACAGTGAATTGAAGAGTTGGAACAGACTGCTTCTCTTTCAGAGAAACTCATGTTAGTTGCTGGTGAATGCTTGTAAGTAGTTTAAGGCAGTTTCAAAGGAAAGTGATTTTCTCTGAGAGTACAGCATTTAGAAAGTGAAGCAACACTCCATTCAATTTGCACAGTGAATTGAAGTGTTCGAACAGACTGCTTTTCTTTCAGAGAAACTCATGTGAGTTGCTGGTGAATGCTTGTAAGTAGCTTAACGCACTTTCAAAGGAAAGAGATTTTCTCTGAAAGTACAGCATGTAGAAAGTGAAGCAACACTCCATTCACTTTGCAGAGTGAATTGAAGTGTTGGAACAGACTGCTTCTCTTTCAGTGAAACTCATGTGAGTTGCTGGTGAATGCTTGTAAGTAGCTTAAGGCAGTTTCAAAGGAAAGTGATTTTCTCTGAAAGTACAGCATTTAGAAAGTGAAGCAACACTCCATTCACTTCGCACAGCGAATTGAAGTGTTGGAACAGACTGCCTCTCTTTCAGAGAAATGCATGTGAGTTGCTGGTCAATGCTTGTAAGTAGCTTAAGGCACTTTCAAAGGAAAGTGATTTTCTCTGTAACTACAGCATTTAGAAAGTGAAGTAACACTCCATTGAATTTGCACAGTTAATTGAAGTGTTGGAACAGACTGCTTCTCTTTCAGAATAATGATTATGAGTTGCTCGTGAATGCTTGAAAGTAGCTTAAGGCACTTTCAAAGGAAAGTGATTTTCTCTGAAAGGACAGCATTTTGAAAGTGAAGCAACACTACATTCACTTCACACAGTGAATTGAAGTGTTGGACCACACTGCTTCTCTTTCAGAGAAACTCATGTGAGTTGCTGGTGAATGCTTGTAAGTCACTTAAGGCAGTTTCAAAGGAAAGTGATTTTCTCTGAAAGTACAGCATTTAGAAAGTGACGCAACACTCCATTCACTTCGCTCAGTGAATTGAAGAGATGGAACAGACTGCTTCTCTTTAAGAGAAACTCATGTGAGTTGCTGGTGAATGCTTGTAAGTAGTTTAAGGCAGTTTCAAAGGAAAGTGATTTTCTCTGAAAGTACAGCATTTAGAAAGTGAAGCAACACTCCATTCACTTCGCAAAGTGAATTGAAGTATTGGAACAGACTGCTTCTCTTTCAGAGAAACGAATGTGAGTTTCTTCTAAATGCTTGTAAGTAGCTTAAGGCAGTTTCAGATTAAAGTGATTTTCTCTGAAAGTACAGCATTTAGAAAGTGAAACAACAACACATTCACTTCGCACAGTGAATTGAAGTGTTGGAACAGACTGTCTTTCAGAGAAACTCATGTGAGTTGCTGGTGAATGCTTGTAAGTAGCTTAAGGTACTTTGAAAGAAAGTGATTTTCTCTGAAAGTATAGCATTTAGAAAGGAACGGAACACTCCATTCACTTCGCACAGTGAATTGAAGTGTTGGAACAGACTGCTTCTCTTTCAGAGAAACGCAAGTTAGTTTCATGTGAATGCTTGTAAGTAGCTTAAGGCAGTTTCAAAGGAAAGTGATTTTCTCTGATAGTACATCATTTTGAAAGTGAAGCAACTCTCCAATCACTTCGCACAGTGAATTGAAGTGTTGGAACAGACTGCTTCTCTTTCAGAGAAATGTATGTGAGTTGCTGGTGAATGCTTGTAAGTAGTTTAAGGCAGTTTCAAAGAAAAGTGATTTTCTCTGAAAGTACAGCATTTAGAAAGTAAAACAACAGCACATTCACCTCGCACAGTGAATTGAAGCGTTGGAACAGACTGCTACTTTTTCAAAGAAACTCATGTGAGTTGCTGGTGAATGCTTGTAAGTAGCTTAAGGCAGCTTCAAAAGAAAGTGATTTTCTCTGAAAGTACAGCATTTAGAAAGTGACGCAACCCTCAAGTCACTTCGCACAGTGAATTGATGTGTTGGAACAGACTGCTTCTCTTTCAGAGAAACTCATGTGAGTTGCTGGTGAATGCTTGTTAGTAGCTGAAGGCAGTTTCAAAGGAAAGTGATTTTCTCTGAAAGTACAGCATTTAGAAAGTGAAGCCACACTCCATTCACTTCACACAGTGAATTGAAGTGTTGGAACAGACTGCTTCTCTTTCAGAGAAACTCATGTGAGTTGCTGGTGAATTCTTGTAAGTAGCTTAAGGCAGTTTCAAAGGAAAGTGATTTTCTCTGAAAGTACACATTTTAGAAAGTGAAGCAACACTCCATTCACTTCGCACAGTGAATTGAATTGTTGGAACAGACTGCTACTCTTTCAGAGAAAATATGTGAGTTGCTGGTGAATGCGTGTAAGTAGCTTAAGGCAGTTTCAAAAGAAAAGTGACTTTCTCTGAAAGTACAGCATTTAGAAAGTGAAACAACAACACATTCACTTTGCACAATGAATTGAAGTGTTGGAACAGACTGCTTCTCTTTCAGAGAAACTCATGTGAGTTGCTGGTGAATGCTTGTAAGTAGTTTAAGGCAGTTTCAAAGGAAAGTGATTTTCTCTGAAAGTACAGCATTTAGAAAGTGAAGCAACACTCCATTCACTTCGCACAGTGAATTGAAGTGTTGGAACAGACTACTAATATTTCAGAGAAACTCATGTGAGTTGCTGGTGAATGCTTGTAGGTAGCTTAAGGCACTTTCGAAGGAAAGTGATTTTCTCTGAAAGTACAGCATTTAGAAAGTGAAGCAACCCTCCATTCCCTTCGCACAGTGAATTGAAGTGTTGGAACAGACTGCTTCTCATTAAGAGAAACTCATGTGAGTTGCTGCTGAATGCTTGTAAGTAGCTTAAGGCAGTTTCAGAGGAAAGTGATTTCCTCTGAAAGTACAGTATTTAGAAAGTGAAGCAACACTCCATTCACGTCGCACAGTGAATTGAAGTGTTGGAACAGACTGCTTCTCTTTCAGAGAAACTCATGTGAGTTTCTTGTGAATGCTTGTAAGTAGCTTAAGGCAGTATCAAAGGAAAGTGATTTTCTCTGAAAGTACAGCATTTAGAAAGTGAAACAACAACACATTCACTTCGCACAGTGAATTGAAGTGTTGGAACAGACTGCTTTTCTTTCAGAGAAACTCATGTGAGTTGCTGGTGAATGCTTGTAAGTAGCTTAAGGCACTTTCAAGGAAAGTGATTTTCTCTGAAAGTACAGCATTTAGAAAGTGAAGCAACACTCCATTCACTTCACACAGTGAATTGAAATGTTGGAACAGACTGCTTCTCTTTCAGAGAAACTCATGTGAATTGCTGGTGAATGCTTGTAAGTAGCTTAAGGCAGTTTCAAAGGAAAGTTTTTTTCTGTGAAACTGCAGCTTTTAGAAAGTGAAGCAACACTCCATTCACTTTGCACAGTGAATTGAAGTGTTGGAACAGACTGCTAATCTTTCACAGAAACTCATGTGAGTTGCTGGTGAATGCATGTAAGTAGCCTAAGGCACTTTCAAAGAAAAGTCATTTTATCTGAAAGTACAGCATTTAGAAAGTGAAGCAACCCTCCATTCACTTCGCACAGTGAATTGAAGTGTTGGAACAGACTGCTTCTCTTTCAGAGAAACTCATGTGAGTTGCTGGGGAATGCTTATGTTTATCTTAAGGCACTATCAAAGAAAGTGATTTTCTCTGAAAGTACAGCATTTAGAAAGTGAAGCAACACTCCATTCACTTCGCACAGTGAATTGAAGTGTTGGAACAGACTCCTTCTCTTTCAGAGTAATGCATGAGAGTTGTTGGTGAATGCTTGTAAGTAGCTTAAGGCACTTTGAAAGTAGAGTGATTTTCTCAAAAGTACAGCATTTAGAAAGTGAAACAACAACACAATCACTTCGCACAGTGAATTGAAATGTTGGAACACACTGCTTCGCTTTCAGAGAAATGCAAGTGAGTTTCTTGTGAATGCTTATAAATATCTTAAGGCACTTTCAAAGAAAGAGATTTTCTCTGAAAATACTGCATTTAGAAAGTGAAGCAACACTCCATTCACTTCGCCCTGTGAATTGAAGTGTTGGAACAGACTGCTTCTCTTTCAGAGAAATGCATGTGAATTGCTGGTGAATGCTTGTAAGTAGCTTAAGGCAGTTTCAGAGGAAAGTGATTTTCTCTAAAAGTGCTGCATTTTGAAAGTGAAGCAACACTCCATTCACTTCTAACAGTGAATTGAAGTGTTAGAACAGACTGCTTCCATTTCAGAGAAATGCAAGTGAATTGCTGGTGAATGCTTGTAAGTAGCTTAAGGCACTTTCAAAGGACAGTGATTTTCTTTGAAAGTACAGCATTTAGAAAGTGAAGCAACACTCCATTCACTTCGCACAGTGAATTCAAGTGTTGAAACAGACTGCTTCTCTTTCAGAGTAATGCATGAGAGTTGTTGGTGAATGCTTGTAAGTAGCTTAAGGCACTTTCAAACGAAAGTGATTTTCTCTGAATGTACAGCATTTAGAAAGTGAAGCAAACCTCCATTCACTTCGCACAGTGTATTGAAGTGTTGGAACAGACTGCTTCCCTTTCAGAGAAACTCATGTGAGTTGCTGGTGAATGCTTGTAAGTAGCTTAAGGCACTTTGAAAGGAAAGTGATTTTCTCTGAAAGTACAGCATTTAGAAAGTGAAGCAACACTCCATTCACTTCGCACAGTGAATTGAAGAGTTGGAACAGACTGCTTCTCTTTCAGAGAAACTCATGTGAGTTGCTGGTGAATGCTTGTAAGTAGTTTAAGGCAGTTTCAAAGGAAAGTGATTTTCGATGAAAGTACTGCCTTTAGAAAGTGAAGCAACACTCCATTCACTTCGCACAGTGAATTGAAGTGTTGGAACAGACTGCTTCTCTTTCAGAGTAACGCATGTGAGTTTTTTGTGAATGCTTGTAAGAAGCTTAAGGTACTTTGAAAGGAAAGTGATTTTCTCTGAAAGTACAGCATTTAGAAAGTGACGCAACACTCCATTCACTTCGCACAGTGAATTGATGAGTTGAAACAGACTGCTTCTCTTTCAGAGAAACTCATGTGAGTTGCTGGTGAATGCTTGTAAGTAGCTTAAGGCAGTTTCAGAGGAAAGTAATTTTCTCTGAAAGTACAGCATTTAGAAAGTGAAGCAAAACTCCATTCACTTCGCACAGTGAATTGAAGTGTTGGAACAGACTGCTTCTCTTTCAGAGAAACGCATGTGAGTTTCTTGTGAATGCTTGTAAGTAGCTTAAGGCACTTTCAAACGAAAGTGATTTTCTCTGAATGTACAGCATTTAGAAAGTGAAGCAAACCTCCATTCACTTCGTACAGTGTATTGAAGTGTTGGAACAGACTGCTTCCCTTTCAGAGAAACTCATGTGAGTTGCTGGTGAATGCTTGTAAGTAGCTTAAGGCACTTTGAAAGGAAAGTGATTTTCTCTGAAAGTACAGCATTTAGAAAGTGAAGCAACACTCCATTCACTTCGCACCTGAATTGAAGAGTTGGAACAGACTGCTTCTCTTTCAGAGAAACTCATGTGAGTTGCTGGTGAATGCTTGTAAGTAGTTTAAGGCAGTTTCAAAGGAAAGTGATTTTCGATGAAAGTACTGCCTTTAGAAAGTGAAGCAACACTCCATTCACTTCGCACAGTGAATTGAAGTTTTGGAACAGACTGCTTCTCTTTCAGAGTAACGCATGTGAGTTTTTTGTGAATGCTTGTAAGAAGCTTAAGGTACTTTGAAAGGAAAGTGATTTTCTCTGAAAGTACAGCATTTAGAAAGTGACGCAACACTCCATTCACTTCGCACAGTGAATTGAAGAGTTGAAACAGACTGCTTCTCTTTCAGAGAAACTCATGTGAGTTGCTGGTGAATGCTTGTAAGTAGCTTAAGGCAGTTTCAGAGGAAAGTAATTTTCTCTGAAAGTACAGCATTTAGAAAGTGAAGCAACACTCCATTCACTTCGCACAGTGAATAGAAGTGTTGGAACAGACTGCTTCTCTTTCAGAGAAACGCATGTGAGTTTCTTGTGAATGCTTGTAAGTAGCTTAAGGCAGTATCAAAGGAAAGTGATTTTCTCTGAAAGTACAGCATTTAGAAAGTGAAACAACAACACATTCACTTCTCACAGTGAATAGAAGTGTTCGAACAGACTGCTTTCTTTCAGAGAAACTCATGTGAGTTGCTGGTGAATGCTTGTAAGTAGCTAAGGCACTTTCAAAGGAAAGTGATTTTCTCTGAAAGTACAGCATTTAGAAAGTGAAGCCACACTCCATTCACTTCGCACAGTGAATTGAAGTGTTGGAACTGACTGCTTCTCTTTCAGAGAAACGCATGTGAATTGCTGGTGAATGCTTGTAAGTAGCTTAAGGCAGTTTCAAAGGAAAGTCTTTTTTCTGAGAAAGTGCAGCATTTAGAATGTGAAGCAACACTCCATTCACTTTGCACAGTGAATTGAAGTGTTGGAACAGACTGCTAATCTTTCAGAGAAACTCATGTGAGTTGCTGGTGAATGCTTGTAAGTAGCTTAAGGCACTTTCAAAGGAAAGTGATTTTCTCTGAAAGTACAGCATTTAGAAAGTGAAGCAACCCTCCATTCACTTCGCACAGTGAATTGAAGTGTTGGAACAGACTGCTTCTCTTACAGAGAAATGCATGTGAGTTTCTTGTGAATGCTTATATTTATCTTAAGGCACTTTCAAAGAAAGTGATTTTCTCTGAAAGGACAGCATTTAGAAAGTGAAGAAACACTCCATTCACTTCGCACAGTGAATTGAAGTGTTGGAACAGACTGCTTCTCTTTCAGGGAAACTCATGTGAGTTGCTGGTGAATGCTTGTAAGTAGCTTAAGGCAGTTTCAAAGGAAAGTGATTTTCTCTGAAAGTACTGCATTTTCAATGTGAATCAACACTCCATTCACTTCGAACAGTGAATTGAAGTGTTGTAACAGACTGCTTCTCTTTCAGAGAAATGCCTGTGAATTGCTGGTGAATTGTAAGTAGCTTAAGGCAGTTTCAAAGGACAGTGATTTTCTCTGAAAGTACAGCATTTAGAAAGTGAAGCAACACTCCATTCAATTCGCACAGTGAATTCAAGTGTTGGAACAGACTGCTTCTCTTTCAGAGTAATGCATGAGAGTTATTGGTGAATGCTTGTAAGTAGCTTAAGGCACTTTCAAAGAAGAGTGTTTTTTCTGAAAGTACAGCATTTAGAAAGTGAAACAACAACACATTCACTTCGCACAGTGAATTGAAGTGTTGGAACAGACTGCTTCTCTTTCAGAGAAACTCATGTGAGTTGCTGGTGAATGCTTGTAAGTAGCTTGAGGCAGTTTCAAAGGAAAGTGATTTTCTCTGAAAGTACAGCATTTAGAAAGTGACGAAACACTCCATTCACTTCACACAGTGAATTGAAGTTTTGGAACAGACTGCTTCTCTTTCAGAGAAACTCATGTGTGTTGCTGGTGAATGCTTGTAAGTAGCTTAAGGCAGTTTCAAAGGAAAGTGATTTTCTCTGAAAGTAGAGCATTTAGAAAGTGAAGCAACAACACATTCACTTCGCACAGTGAATTGAAGTGTTGGAACAGACTGCTTCTCTTTCAGAGAAACGCATTTGAGTTTCTTGTGAATGCTTGTAAGTAGCTTAAGGCAGTATCAAAGGAAAGTGATTTTCTCTGAAAGTACAGCATTTAGAAAGTGAAGCAACCCTCCATTCACTTCGCACACTGAATTGAAGTGTTGGAACAGACTGCTTCTCTTTCAGAGAAACTCATGTGAGTTGCTGGTGAATGCTTGTAAGTAGCTTAAGGCACTTTCAAAGGAAAGTGATTTTCTCTGAAAGTACAGCATTTAGAAAATGAAACAACAACACATTCACTTCGCAGAGTGAATTGAAGTGTTGGAACAGACTGCTTCTCTTTCAGAGAAACTCATGTGAGTTGCTGGTGAATGCTTGTAAGTAGTTTAAGGCAGTTTCAAAGGAAAGTGATTTTCTCTGAAAGTACAGCATTTTGAAAGTGAAGCAACACTCCATTCACTTTGCACAGTGAACTGAAGTGTTGGAACAGACTGCTTCTCTTTCAGAGAAACTCATGTGAGTTGCTGGTGAATGCTTGTAAGTAGCTTAAGTCACTTTCAAAGGAAAGGGATTTTCTCTGAAAATACAGCATTTAGAAAGTGAAGCAACACTCCATTCACTTTGCACAGTGAATTGAAGTGTTGGAATAGACTGCTTTTCTTTCAGAGAAACTCATGTGAGTTGCTGGTGAATGCTTGTAAGTAGCTTAAGGCACTTTCAAAGGAAAGTGATTTTCTCTGAAAGTACAGCATTTAGAAAATGAAACAACAACACATTCACTTCGCAGAGTGAATTGAAGTGTTGGAACAGACTGCTTCTCTTTCAGAGAAACTCATGTGAGTTGCTGGTGAATGCTTGTAAGTAGTTTAAGGCAGTTTCAAAGGAAAGTGATTTTCTCTGAAAGTACAGCATTTAGAAAGTGACACAACACTCCATTCACTTTGCACAGTGAATTGAAGTGTTGGAACAGACTGCTAATATTTCAGAGAAACTCATGTGAGTTGCTGGTGAATGCTTGTAAGTAGCTTAAGGCACTTTCAAAGGAAAGTGATTTTCTCTGAAAGTACAGCATTTAGAAAATGAAACAACAACACATCCACTTCGCAGAGTGAATTGAAGTGTTGGAACAGACTGCTTCTCTTTCAGAGAAACGCATGTGAATTGCTGGTGAATGCTTGTAAGTAGCTTAAGGCAGTTTCAAAGGAAAGTTTTTTTCTGTGAAAGTGCAGCATTTAGAAAGTGAAGTAACACTCCATTCACTTTGAACAGTGAATTGAAGTGTTGGAACAGACCGCTAATCTTTCAGAGAAACTCATGTGAGTTGCTGGTGAATGCTTGTAAGTAGCTAAGGCAGTTTCAAAGGACAGTGATTTTCCTTGAAAGTACATCATTTAGTAAGTGAAGCAACACTCCATTCACTTCGCTCAGTGAATTCAAGTGTTAAAACAGACTGCTTCTCTTTCAGAGTAATGCATGAGAGTTGTTGGTGAATGCTTTTAAGTAGCTTAAGGCACTTTCAAAGAAGAGTGATATTCTCTGAAAGTACAGCATTTAGAAAGTGAAACAACACTCCATTCACTTCGCACAGTGAATTAAAGTGTTGGAACAGACTGCTTCTCTTTCAGAGAAACTCATGTGAGTTGCTGGGGAATGCTTTTAAGTAGCTTAAGGCAGTTTCAAAGGACAGTGATTTTCTCTGAAAGTACAACATTTAGAAAGTGACGCAACACTCCATTCACTTCACACAGTGAATTGTAGTGTTGAACAGACTGCTTCTCTTTCAGAGAAACTCATGTGTGTTACTGGTGAATGCTTGTAAGTAGCTTAAGGCAGTTTCAAAGAAAGTGATTTTCTCTGAAAGTAGAGCATTTAGAAAGTGAAACAACAACACATTCACTTCACACAGTGAATTGATGTGTTGGAACAGACTGCTTCTCTTTCACAAAAACTCATGTGAGTTGCTGGTGAATGCTTATAAGTAGCATAAGGTACTTTGAAAGGAAAGTGATTTTCTCTGAAAGTACAGCATTTAGAAAGTGACACAACACTCCATTCACTTTCCACAGTGAATTGAATTGTTGGAACAGACTGCTAATCTTTCAGAGAATCTCTTGTGAGTTGTTGGTGAATGCTTGTAAGTAGCTTAAGGCACTTTCAAAGGAAAGTGATTTTCTCTGAAAGTACAGCATTTAGAAAATGAAACAACAACACATTCACTTCGCAGAGTGAATTGAAGTGTTGGAACAGACTGCTTCTCTTTCAGAGAAACGCATGTGAATTGCTGGTGAATGCTTGTAAGTAGCTTAAGGCACTTTCAAAGGAAAGTGATTTTCTCTGAAATTACAGCATTTTGAAAGTGAAGCAACACTCCGTTCACTTCGCACAGTGAATTGAAGTGTTGGAACAGACTGCTTCTATTTCAGAGAAATGCTAGTGAATTGCTGGTGAATGCTTGTAAGTAGCTTAAGGCACTTTCAAAGGACAGTGATTTTCTCTGAAAGTACAGCATTTAGAAAGTGAAGCAACACTCCATTCACTTCGCACAGTGAATTGAAGTGTTGGAACAGACTGCTTCTCTTTCAGAGTAATGCATGAGAGTTGCTGGTGAATGCTTTTAAGTAGCTTATGGCACTTTTAAAGAAGAGTGATTTTCTCTGAAAGTACAGCATTTAGAAAATGAAACAACAATACGTTGACTTCGCACAGTGAATTAAAGTGTTGGAACAGACTGCTTCTCTTTCAGAGAAACTCATGTGAGTTGAGGGTGAATGCTTGTAAGTAGCTTAAGGCAGTTTCAAAGGACAGTGATTTTCTCAGAAAGTACAGCATTTAGAAAGTGACGCAACACTCCATTCACTTCACACAGTGAATTGAAGTGTTGGAACAGACTGCTTCTCTTTCAGAGAAACGCATGTGAATTGCTGGTGAATGCTTGTAAGTAGCTTAAGGCAGTTTCAAAGGAAAGTTTTTTTCAGTGAAAGTGCAGCATTTAGAAAGTGAAGTAACACTCCATTCACTTTGCACAGTGAATTGAAGTGTTGGAACAGACCGCTAATCTTTCAGAGAAACTCATGTGAGTTGCTGGTGAATGCTTGTAAGTAGCTTAAGGCACTTTCAAAGGAAAGTGATTTTCTCTGAAAGTACAGCATTTAGAAAGTGAACCGACCCTCCATTCACTTCGCACAGTGAATTGAAATGTTGGAACAGACTGCTTTGCTTTCAGAGAAATGCAAGTGAGTTTCTTGTGAATGCTTATAAATATCTTAAGGCACTTTCAAAGAAAGTGATTTTCTCTGATAGTACAGCATTTAGAAAGTGAAGCAACACGCCATTCACTTTGCACAGTGAATTGAAGTGTTGTAACAGACTGCTTCTCTTTCAGAGAAACGCATGTGAGTTTCTTGTGAATGCTTGTAAGCAGCTTAAGGCAGTATCAAAGGAAAGTGATTTTCTCTGAAAGTACAGCATTTAGAAAGTGAAATAACAACACATTCACTTCTCACAGTGAATGGAAGTGTTGGAACAGACTGCTTTCTTTCAGAGAAACTCATGTGAGTTGCTGGTGAATGCTTGTAAGTAGCTAAGGCACTTTCAAAGGAAAGTGATTTTCTCTGAAAGTACAGCATTTAGAAAGTGAAGCAACACTCCATTCACTTCGCATAGTGAATTGAAGTGTTGGAACAGACTGCTTCTCTTTCAGAGAAACGCATGTGAATTGCTGGTGAATGCTTGTAAGTAGCTTAAGGCAGTTTCAAAGGAAAGTCTTTTTTCTGTGAAAGTGCAGCATTTAGAAAGTGAAGCAACACTCCATTCACTTTGCACAGTGAATTGAAGTGTTGGAACAGACTGCTAATCTTTCAGAGAAACTCATGTGAGTTGCTGGTGAATGCTTGTTAGTAGCTTAAGGCACTATCAAAGGAAAGTGATTTTCTCTGAAAGTACAGCATTTAGAAAGTGAAGCAACCCTCCATTCACTTCGCACAGTGAATTGAAGTGTTGGAACAGACTGCTTCTCTTACAGAGAAATGCATGTGAGTTTCTTGTGAATGCTTATATATATCTTAAGGCAGTTTCAAAGAAAGTGATTTTCTCTGAAAGTACAGCATTTAGAAAGGAAGAAACACTCCATTCACTTCGCACAGTGAATTGAAGTGTTGGAACAGACTGCTTCTCTTTCAGAGAAACTTAATGTGAGTTGCTGGTGAATGCTTGTAAGCAGCTTAAGGCAGTTTCAAAGGAAAGTGATTTTCTCTGAAAGTACTGCATTTAGAAAGTGAAGCAACACTCCGTTCACTTCGAACAGTGAATTGAAGTGTTGGAACAGACTGCTTCTCTTTCAGAGAAATGCATGTGAATTGCTGGTGAATGCTTGTAAGTAGCTTAATGCGGTTTCAAAGGACAGTGATTTTCTCTGAAAGTACAGCATTTAGAAAGTGAAGCAACACTCCATTCAATTCGCACAGTGAATTCAAGTGTTGGAACAGACTGCTTCTCTTTCAGAGTAATGCATGAGAGTTGTTGGTGAATGCTTGTAAGTAGCTTAAGGCACTTTCAAAGAAGAGTGTTTTTCTCTGAAAGTACAGCATTTAGAAAGTGAAACAACAACACATTCACTTCGCACAGTGAATTGAAGGGTTGGAACACACTGCTTCACTTTCAGAGAAACTCATGTGAGTTGCTGGTGAATGCTTGTAAGTAGCTTAAGGCAGTTTCAAAGGAAAGTGATTTTCTCTGAAAGTACAGCATTTAGAAAGTGACGCAACACTCCATTCACTTCACACAGTGAATTGAATTGTTGGAACAGACTGCTTCTCTTTCAGAGAAACGCATGTGTGTTGCTGGTGAATGCTTGTAAGTAGCTTAAGGCAGTTTCAAAGGAAAGTGATTTTCTCTGAAAGTAGAGCATTTAGAAAGTGAAGCAACAACACATTCACTTCGCACAGTGAATTGAAGTGTTGGAACACACTGCTTCTCTTTCAGAGAAACGCATTTGAGTTTCTTGTGAATGCTTGTAAGTACCTTAAGGCAGTATCAAAGGAAAGTGATTTTCTCTGAAAGTACAGCATTTAGAAAGTGTAGCAACCCTCCATTCACTTCGCACACTGAATTGAAGTGTTGGAACAGACTGCTTCTCTTTCAGAGAAACTCATGTGAGTTGCTGGTGAATGCTTGTAAGTAGCTTAAGGTACTTTGAAAGGAAAGTGATTTTCTCTGAAATTACAGCATTGAGAAAGTGACGCAACACTCCATTCACTTCGCACAGTGAATTGAAGAGTTGGAACAGACTGCTTCTCTTTCAGAGAAACTCATGTGAGTTGCTGGTGAATGCTTGTAAGTAGTTTAAGGCAGTTTCAAAGGAAAGTTTTTTTCTGTGAAAGTGCAGCATTTTGAAAGTGAAGAAACACTCCATTCACTTTGCAGAGTGAATTGAAGTGTTGGAACAGACTACTTCTCTTTCAGAGAAACTCATGTGAGTTGCTGGTGAATGCTTGTAAGTAGATTAAGACACTTTCAAAGGAAAGTGATTTTCTCTGAAAGTACAGCATTTAGAAAGTGAAGGAACACTCCATTCATTTCGCACAGTGAATTGAAGTGTTGGAACTAACTGCTTCTCTTTCAGAAAAACTCATGTGAGTTGCTGGTGAATGCTTGTAAGTAGCTTAAGGCAGTATCAAAGGAAAGTGAATTTCTCTGAAAGTACAGCCTTTAGAAAGTGAAGCAACACTCCATTCACTTCGCACAGTGAATTGAAGTGTTGGAACAGATAGCTTCTATTTCAGAGAAACGCATGTGAGCTTCTTGTGAATGCTTGTAAGTAGCTTAAGGTACTTTGAAAGGAAAGTGATTTTCTCTGAAAGTACAGCATTTAGAAAGTGACGCAACACTCCATTCACTTCGCACATTGAATTGAAGTGTTGAAACAGACTGCTTCTCTTTCAGAGAAATGCATGTGAGTTGCTGGTGAATGCTTGCAAGTAGCTTAAGGCAGTTTCAAAGGAAAGTGATTTTCTCTGAAATTACAGCATTTTGAAAGTGAAGCAACACTCCGTTCACTTCGCACAGTGAATTGAAGTGTTGGAACAGACTGCTTCTATTTCAGAGAAATGCTAGTGAATTGCTGGTGAATGCTTGTAAGTAGCTTAAGGCACTTTCAAAGGACAGTGATTTTCTCTGAAAGTACAGCATTTAGAAAGTGAAGCAACACTCCATTCACTTCGCACAGTGAATTGAAGTGTTGGAACAGACTGCTTCTCTTTCAGAGTAATGCATGAGAGTTGCTGGTGAATGCTTTTAAGTAGCTTATGGCACTTTTAAAGAAGAGTGATTTTCTCTGAAAGTACAGCATTTAGAAAATGAAACAACAATACGTTGACTTCGCACAGTGAATTAAAGTGTTGGAACAGACTGCTTCTCTTTCAGAGAAACTCATGTGAGTTGAGGGTGAATGCTTGTAAGTAGCTTAAGGCAGTTTCAAAGGACAGTGATTTTCTCAGAAAGTACAGCATTTAGAAAGTGACGCAACACTCCATTCACTTCACACAGTGAATTGAAGTGTTGGAACAGACTGCTTCTCTTTCAGAGAAACGCATGTGAATTGCTGGTGAATGCTTGTAAGTAGCTTAAGGCAGTTTCAAAGGAAAGTTTTTTTCAGTGAAAGTGCAGCATTTAGAAAGTGAAGTAACACTCCATTCACTTTGCACAGTGAATTGAAGTGTTGGAACAGACCGCTAATCTTTCAGAGAAACTCATGTGAGTTGCTGGTGAATGCTTGTAAGTAGCTTAAGGCACTTTCAAAGGAAAGTGATTTTCTCTGAAAGTACAGCATTTAGAAAGTGAACCGACCCTCCATTCACTTCGCACAGTGAATTGAAATGTTGGAACAGACTGCTTTGCTTTCAGAGAAATGCAAGTGAGTTTCTTGTGAATGCTTATAAATATCTTAAGGCACTTTCAAAGAAAGTGATTTTCTCTGATAGTACAGCATTTAGAAAGTGAAGCAACACGCCATTCACTTTGCACAGTGAATTGAAGTGTTGTAACAGACTGCTTCTCTTTCAGAGAAACGCATGTGAGTTTCTTGTGAATGCTTGTAAGCAGCTTAAGGCAGTATCAAAGGAAAGTGATTTTCTCTGAAAGTACAGCATTTAGAAAGTGAAATAACAACACATTCACTTCTCACAGTGAATGGAAGTGTTGGAACAGACTGCTTTCTTTCAGAGAAACTCATGTGAGTTGCTGGTGAATGCTTGTAAGTAGCTAAGGCACTTTCAAAGGAAAGTGATTTTCTCTGAAAGTACAGCATTTAGAAAGTGAAGCAACACTCCATTCACTTCGCACAGTGAATTGAAGTGTTGGAACAGACTGCTTCTCTTTCAGAGAAACGCATGTGAATTGCTGGTGAATGCTTGTAAGTAGCTTAAGGCAGTTTCAAAGGAAAGTCTTTTTTCTGTGAAAGTGCAGCATTTAGAAAGTGAAGCAACACTCCATTCACTTTGCACAGTGAATTGAAGTGTTGGAACAGACTGCTAATCTTTCAGAGAAACTCATGTGAGTTGCTGGTGAATGCTTGTTAGTAGCTTAAGGCACTATCAAAGGAAAGTGATTTTCTCTGAAAGTACAGCATTTAGAAAGTGAAGCAACCCTCCATTCACTTCGCACAGTGAATTGAAGTGTTGGAACAGACTGCTTCTCTTACAGAGAAATGCATGTGAGTTTCTTGTGAATGCTTATATATATCTTAAGGCAGTTTCAAAGAAAGTGATTTTCTCTGAAAGTACAGCATTTAGAAAGGAAGAAACACTCCATTCACTTCGCACAGTGAATTGAAGTGTTGGAACAGACTGCTTCTCTTTCAGAGAAACTTAATGTGAGTTGCTGGTGAATGCTTGTAAGCAGCTTAAGGCAGTTTCAAAGGAAAGTGATTTTCTCTGAAAGTACTGCATTTAGAAAGTGAAGCAACACTCCGTTCACTTCGAACAGTGAATTGAAGTGTTGGAACAGACTGCTTCTCTTTCAGAGAAATGCATGTGAATTGCTGGTGAATGCTTGTAAGTAGCTTAATGCGGTTTCAAAGGACAGTGATTTTCTCTGAAAGTACAGCATTTAGAAAGTGAAGCAACACTCCATTCAATTCGCACAGTGAATTCAAGTGTTGGAACAGACTGCTTCTCTTTCAGAGTAATGCATGAGAGTTGTTGGTGAATGCTTGTAAGTAGCTTAAGGCACTTTCAAAGAAGAGTGTTTTTCTCTGAAAGTACAGCATTTAGAAAGTGAAACAACAACACATTCACTTCGCACAGTGAATTGAAGGGTTGGAACACACTGCTTCACTTTCAGAGAAACTCATGTGAGTTGCTGGTGAATGCTTGTAAGTAGCTTAAGGCAGTTTCAAAGGAAAGTGATTTTCTCTGAAAGTACAGCATTTAGAAAGTGACGCAACACTCCATTCACTTCACACAGTGAATTGAATTGTTGGAACAGACTGCTTCTCTTTCAGAGAAACTCATGTGTGTTGCTGGTGAATGCTTGTAAGTAGCTTAAGGCAGTTTCAAAGGAAAGTGATTTTCTCTGAAAGTAGAGCATTTAGAAAGTGAAGCAACAACACATTCACTTCGCACAGTGAATTGAAGTGTTGGAACACACTGCTTCTCTTTCAGAGAAACGCATTTGAGTTTCTTGTGAATGCTTGTAAGTACCTTAAGGCAGTATCAAAGGAAAGTGATTTTCTCTGAAAGTACAGCATTTAGAAAGTGTAGCATCCCTCCATTCACTTCGCACACTGAATTGAAGTGTTGGAACAGACTGCTTCTCTTTCAGAGAAACTCATGTGAGTTGCTGGTGAATGCTTGTAAGTAGCTTAAGGTACTTTGAAAGGAAAGTGATTTTCTCTGAAATTACAGCATTGAGAAAGTGACGCAACACTCCATTCACTTCGCACAGTGAATTGAAGAGTTGGAACAGACTGCTTCTCTTTCAGAGAAACTCATGTGAGTTGCTGGTGAATGCTTGTAAGTAGTTTAAGGCAGTTTCAAAGGAAAGTTTTTTTCTGTGAAAGTGCAGCATTTTGAAAGTGAAGAAACACTCCATTCACTTTGCAGAGTGAATTGAAGTGTTGGAACAGACTACTTCTCTTTCAGAGAAACTCATGTGAGTTGCTGGTGAATGCTTGTAAGTAGCTTAAGACACTTTCAAAGGAAAGTGATTTTCTCTGAATGTACAGCATTTAGAAAGTGAAGGAACACTCCATTCATTTCGCACAGTGAATTGAAGTGTTGGAACTAACTGCTTCTCTTTCAGAAAAACTCATGTGAGTTGCTGGTGAATGCTTGTAAGTAGCTTAAGGCAGTATCAAAGGAAAGTGAATTTCTCTGAAAGTCCAGCCTTTAGAAAGTGAAGCAACACTCCATTCACTTCGCACAGTGAATTGAAGTGTTGGAACAGATAGCTTCTATTTCAGAGAAACGCATGTGAGCTTCTTGTGAATGCTTGTAAGTAGCTTAAGGTACTTTGAAAGGAAAGTGATTTTCTCTGAAAGTACAGCATTTAGAAAGTGACGCAACACTCCATTCACTTCGCACATTGAATTGAAGTGTTGAAACAGACTGCTTCTCTTTCAGAGAAATGCATGTGAGTTGCTGGTGAATGCTTGCAAGTAGCTTAAGGCAGTTTCAAAGGAAAGTGATTTTCTCTGAAATTACAGCATTTTGAAAGTGAAGCAACACTCCATTCACTTCGCACAGTGAATTGAAGTGTTGGAACAGACTGCTTCTATTTCAGAGAAATGCTAGTGAATTGCTGGTGAATGCTTGTAAGTAGCTTAAGGCACTTTCAAAGGACAGTGATTTTCTCTGAAAGTACAGCATTTAGAAAGTGAAGCAACACTCCATTCACTTCGCACAGTGAATTGAAGTGTTGGAACAGACTGCTTCTCTTTCAGAGTAATGCATGAGAGTTGCTGGTGAATGCTTTTAAGTAGCTTAAGGCACTTTCAAAGAAGAGTGATTTTCTCTGAAAGTACAGCATTTAGAAAATGAAACAACAATACGTTGACTTCGCACAGTGAATTAAAGTGTTGAAACAGACTGCTTCTCTTTCAGAGAAACTCATGTAAGTTGAGGGTGAATGCTTGTAAGTAGCTTAAGGCAGTTTCAAAGGACAGTGATTTTCTCAGAAAGTACAGCATTTAGAAAGTGACGCAACACTCCATTCACTTCACACAGTGAATTGAAGTGTTGACCAGACTGCTTCTCTTTCAGAGAAACTCATGTGTGTTGCTGGTAAATGCTTGTAAGTAGCTTAAGGCAGTTTCAAAGAAAGTGATTTTCTCTGAAAGTAGAGCATTTAGAAAGTGAAACAACAACACATTCACTTCACACAGTGAATGGAAGTGTTGAACAGACTGCTTCTCTTTCAGAAAACCTCATGTGAGTTGCTGGTGAATGCTTGTAAGTAGCTTAAGGTACTTTTAAAGGAAAGTGATTTTCTCTGAAAGTACAGCATTTAGAAAGTGACACAACACTCCATTCACTTTGCACAGTGAATTGAAGTGGTGGAACAGACTGCTAATCTTTCAGAGAAACTCATGTGAGTTGCTGGTGAATGCTTGTAAGTAGCTTAAGGCACTTTCAAAGGAAACTGATTTTCTCTGAAAGTACAGCATTTAGAAAGTGAAACAACAACACATTCACTTCGCAGAGTGAATTGAAGTGTTGGAACAGACTGCTTCTATTTCATAGAAACGCATGTGAATTGCTGGTGAATGCTTGTAAGTAGCTTAAGGCAGTTTCAAAGGAAAGTTTTTTTCTGTGAAAGTGCAGCATTTAGAAAGTGAAGCAACACTCCATTCACTTTGCACAGTGAATTGAAGTGTTGGAACAGACCGCTAATCTTTCAGAGAAACTCATGTGAGTTGCTGGTGAATGCTTGTAAGTAGCTTAAGGCACTTTCAAAGGAAAGTGATTTTCTCTGAAAGTACAGCATTTAGAAAGTGAAGCGACCCTCCATTCACTTCCCACAGTGAATTGAAATGTTGGAACAGACTGCTTCGCTTTCAGAGAAATGCAAGTGAGTTTCTTGTGAATGCTTATACTTATCTTAAGGCACTTTCAAAGAAAGTGATTTTCTCTGAAAGTACAGCATTTAGAAAGTGAAGCAACACTCCATTCACTTCGCCCTGTGAATTGAAGTGTTGGAACAGACTGCTTCTCTTTCAGAGAAATGCATGTGAATTGCTGGTGAATGCTTGTAAGTAGCTTAAGGCAGTTTCAAAGGACAGTGATTTTCTCTGAAAGTACAGCATTTAGAAAGTGAAGCAACACTCCATTCACTTCGCACAGTGAATTGAAGAGTTGGAACAGACTGCTTCTCTTTCAGAGAAACGCATATGAGTTTCTTGTGAATGCTTGTAAGTAGCTTAAGGCAGTATCAAAGGAAAGTGATTTTCTCTGAAAGTACAGCATTTAGAAAGTGAAACAACAACACATTCACTTCTCACAGTGAATGGAAGTGTTGGAACAGACTGCTTTCTTTCAGAGAAACTCATGTGAGTTGCTGGTGAATACTTGTAAGTAGCTAAGGCACTTTCAAAGGAAAGTGATTTTCTCTGAAAGTACAGCATTTAGAAAGTGAAGCAACACTCCATTCACTTCGCACAGTGAATTGAAGTGTTCGAACAGACTGCTTCTATTTCAGAGAAATGAATGTGAATTGCTGGTGAATGCTTGTAAGTAGCTTAAGGCACTTTCAAAGGAAAGTTTTTTTTCTGTGAAAGTGCAGAATTTAGAAAGTGAAGCAACACTCCATTCACTTTGCACAGTGAATTGAAGTGTTGGAACAGACTGCTTCTCTTTCAGAGAAATGCATGTGAGTTTCTAGTGAATGCTTATATTTATCTTAAGGCACTATCAAAGAAAGTGATTTTCTCTGAAATTACAGCATTTAGAAAGTGAAGCAACACTCCATTCCCTTCGCACAGTGAATTGAAGTGTTGGAACAGACTGCTTCTATTTCAGAGAAATGAATGTGAATTGCTGGTGAATGCTTGTAAGTAGCTTAAGGCACTTTCAAAGGACAGTGATTTTCTCTGAAAGTACAGCATTTAGAAAGTGAAGCAACACTCCATTCACTTCGGACAGTGAATTCAAGTGTTGGAACAGACTGTTTCTCTTTCAGAGTAATGCATGTGAGTTGTTGTTGAATGCTTGTAAGTAGCTTAAGCCACTTTCAAAGGACAGTGATTTTTTCTGAAAGTACAGCATTTAGAAAGTGAAAGAACAACACTTTCACTTCGCACAGTGAATTAAAGAGTTGGAACAGACTGCTTCTCTTTCAGAGAAACTCATGTGAGTTGCTGGTGAATGCTTGTAAGTAGCTTAAGGCAGTTTCAAAAGAAAGTGTTTTTCTCTGAAAGTACAGCATTTAGAAAGCGAAGCAACACTACATTCACTTCACACATTGAATTGAAGTGTTGAACAGACTGCTTCTCTTTCAGAGAAACTCATGTGTGTTGCTGGTGAATGCTTGTAAGTAGCTTAAGGCAGTTTCAAAGAAAGTGATTTTCTCTGAAAGTAGAGCATTTAGAAAGTGAAACAGCAACACATTCACTTCGCACAGTGAATTGAAGTGCTGGAACAGACTGCTTCTGTTTCAAGAAACGCATGTGAATTGCTGGTGAATGCTTGTATGTAGCTTAAGGCAGTTTCAAAGGAAAGTTTTTTTCTGTGAAAGTGCAGCATTTAGAAAGTGAAGCAACACTCCATTCACTTTGCACAGTGAATTGAAGTGTTGGAACAGACTGCTAATCTTTCAGAGAAACTCATGTGAGTTGTTGGTGAATGCTTGTAAGTAGCTTAAGGCACTTTCAAAGGAAAGTGATTTTCTCTGAAAGTACAGCATTTAGAAAGTGAAGCAACCCTCCATTCACTTCGCAGAGTGAATTGAAGTGTTGGAACAGACTGCTTCTCTTTCAGAGAAACGCATGTGAGTTTCTTGTGAATGCTTGTAAGTAGCTTAAGGTACTTTGAAAGGAAAGTGATTTTCTCTGAAAGTACAGCATTTAAAAAGTGACGCAACACTCCATTCACTTCGCACAGTGAATTGAAGAGTTGTAAGAGACTGCTTCTCTTTCAGAGAAACTCCTGTGAGTTGCTGGAGAATGCTTGTAAGTAGCTTAAGGCAGTTTCATAGGAAAGTGATTTTCTCTGAAATTACTGCATTTAGAAAGTGAAGCAACACTCCATTCACTTCGCACAGTGAATTGAAGTGTTGGAACAGACTGCTTCTCTTTCAGAGAAATGCATTTGAGTTTCTTGTGAATGCTTGTAAGTATCTTAAGGCAGTATCAAAGGAAAGTGATTTTCTCTGAAAGTACAGCATTTAGAAATTGAAACAACAACACATTCACCTCTCACAGTGAATGGAAGTGTTGGAACAGTCTGCTTTCTTTCAGAGAATCTCATGTGAGTTGCTGGTGAATGCTTGTATGTAGCTTAAGGCAGTTTCAAAGGAAAGTTTTTTTTCTGTGAAAGTGCAGCATTTAGAAAGTGAAGCAACACTCCATTCACTTTGTACAGTAAATTGAAGTGTTGGAACAGACTGCTAATCTTTCAGAGAAACTCATGTGAGTTGCTGGTGAATGCTTGTAAGTTGCTTAAGGCAGTTTCAAAGGAAAGTGATTTTCTCTGAAAGTACTGCATTTTGAAAGTGAAGCAACACTCCATTCACTTCGCACAGTGAATTGAAGTGTTCGAACAGACTGCTTCTCTTTCAGAGAAATGCATGTGAATTGCTGGTGAATGCTTGTAAGTAGCTTAAGGCAGTTTCAAAGAAAGTTTTTTTTCTGTGAAAGTGCAGAATTTAGAAAGTGAAGCAACACTCCATTCACTTTGCACAGTGAATTGAAGTGTTGGAACAGACTGCTAATCTTTCAGAGAACCTCATGTGAGTTGCTGGTGAACGTTTGTAAGTAGCTTAAGGCAGGTTCAAAGGAAAGTGATTTTCTCTGAAAGTACAGCATTTAGAAAGTGAAGCAACCCTCCATTCACTTCGCACAGTGAATTGAAGTGTTGGAACAGACTGCTTCTCTTTCAGAGAAATGCATGTGAGTTTCTAGTGAATGCTTATATTTATCTTAAGGCACTATCAAAGAAAGTGATTTTCTCTGAAATTACAGCATTTAGAAAGTGAAGCAACACTCCATTCACTTCACACAGTGAATTGAAGTGTTGTAACAGACTGCTTCTATTTCAGAGAAATGAATGTGAATTGCTGGTGAATGCTTGTAAGTAGCTTAAGGCACTTTCAAAGGACAGTGATTTTCTCTGAAAGTACAGCATTTAGAAAGTGAAGCAACACTCCATTCACTTCGGACAGTGAATTCAAGTGTTGGAACAGACTGTGTCTCTTTCAGAGTAATGCATGAGAGTTGTTGTTGAATGCTTGTAAGTAGCTTAAGCCACTTTCAAAGGACAGTGATTTTTTCTGAAAGTCCAGCATTTAGAAAGTGAAGGAACAACACTTTCACTTCGCACAGGGAATTAAAGTGTTGGAACAGACTGCTTCTATTTCAGAGAAACTCATGTGAGTTGCTGGTGAATGCTTGTAAGTAGCTTAAGGCAGTTTCAAAGGAAAGTGATTTTCTCTGAAAGTACAGCATTTAGAAAGTGAAGCAACACTCCATTCACTTCACACATTGAATTGGAGTGTTGAACAGACTGCTTCTCTTTCAGAGAAACTCGTGTGTGTTGCTGGTGAAGGCTTGTAAGTAGCTTAAGGCAGTTTCAAAGAAAGTGATTTTCTCTGAAAGTAGAGCATTTAGAAAGTGAAACAGCAACACATTCACTCCGCACAGAGAATTGAAGTGTTGGAACAGACTGCTTCTCTTACAGAGAAATTCATGTGAGTTGCTGGTGAATGCTTGTAAGTAGCTTAAGGCACTTTCAAAGGAAAGTGATTTTCTCTGAAAGTACAGCATTTAGAAAGTGAAGCAACCCTCCATTCACTTCGCACAGTGAATTGAAGTGTTGGAACAGACTGCTTCTGTTTCAAGAAACGCATTTGAATTGCTGGTGAATGCTTGTATGTAGCTTAAGGCAGTTTCAAAGGAAAGTTTTTTTCTGTGAAAGTGCAGCATTTAGAAAGTGAAGTAACACTCCATTCACTTTGCACAGTGAATTGAAGTGTTGGAACAGACTGCTAATCTTTCAGAGAAACTCATGTGAGTTGTTGGTGAATGCTTGTAAGTAGCTTAAGGCACTTTCAAAGGAAAGTGATTTTCTCTGAAAGAACAGCATTTAGAAAGTGAAGCAACCCTCCATTCACTTCGCACAGTGAATTGAAGTGTTGGAACAGACTGCTTCTCTTTCAGAGAAATGCATGTGAGTTTCTTGTGAATGCTTATATTTATCTTAAGGCACTTTCAAAGAAAATGATCTTCTCTGAAAATACAGCATTTAGAAAGTGAAGCAACACTCCATTCACTTCGCACAGTGAATTGAAGTGTTGGAACAGACTGCTTCTCTTTCAGAGAAACTCATGTGAGTTGCTGGTGAATGCTTGTAAGTAGCTTAAGGTACTTTGAAAGGAAAGTGATTTTCTCTGAAAGTACAGCATTTATAAAGTGACGCAACACTCCATTCACTTCGCACAGTGAATTGAAGAGTTGGAACAGACTGCTTCTCTTTCAGAGAAACTCATGTGAGTTGCTGGTGAATGCTTGTAAGTAGTTTAAGGCAGTTTCCAAGGAAAGTGATTTTCTCTGAAAGTACAGCATTTTGAAAGTGAAGCAACACTCCATTCACTTTGCACAGTGAATTGAAGTGTTGGAACAGACTTCTTCTCTTTCAGAGAAACTCATGTGAGTTGCTGGTGAATGCTTGTAAGTAGCTTAAGGCACTTTCAAAGGAAAGTGATTTTCTCTGAAAGTACAGCATTTAGAAAGTGAACCAACACTCCATTCACTTTGCACAGTGAATTGAAGTGTTGGAACAGACTGCTTCTCTTTCAGAGAAACTCATGTGAGTTGCTGGTGAACGCTTGTAAGTAGCTTAAGGCAGGTTCAAAGGAAAGTGATTTTCTCTGAAAGTACAGCCTTTAGAAAGTGAAGCAACACTCCATTCACATCGCACAGTGAATTAAAGTGTTGGAACAGACTGCTTCTCTTTCAGAGAAACGCATGTGAGTTTCTTGTGAATGCTTGTAAGTAGCTTAAGGTACTTTGAAAGAAAAGTGATTTTCTCTGAAAGTACAGCATTTAAGAAGTGACGCAACACTCCATTCACTTCGCACAGTGAATTGAAGAGTTGGAAGAGACTGCTTCTCTTTCAGAGAAACTCATGTGAGTTGCTGGTGAATGCTTGTAAGTAGCTTAAGGCAGTTTCATAGGAAAGTGATTTTCTCTGAAATTACAGCATTTAGAAAGTGAAGCAACAGTCCATTCACTTCGCACAGTGAATTGAAGTGTTGGAACAGACTGCTTCTCTTTCAGAGAAACGCATGTGAGTTTCTTGTGAATGCTTGTAAGTAGCTTAAGGCAGTATCAAAGGAAAATGATTTTCTCTGAAAGTACAGCATTTAGAAAGTGAAACAACAACACATTCACTTCTCACAGTGAATGGAAGTGTTGGAACAGACTGCTTTCTTTCACAGAATCTCATGTGAGTTGCTGGTGAATGCTTGTATGTAGCTTAAGGCAGTTTCAAAGGAAAGTTTTTTTTCTGTGAAAGTGCAGCATTTAGAAAGTGAAGCAACACTCCATTCACTTTGCACAGTGAATTGAAGTGTTGGAACAGACTGCTAATCTTTCAGAGAAACTCATGTGAGTTGCTGGTGAATGCTTGTAAGTTGCTTAAGGCAGTTTCAAAGGAAAGTGATTTTCTCTGAAAGCACTGCATTTTGAAAGTGAAGCAACACTCCATTCACTTCGAACAGTGAATTGAAGTGTTGGAACAGACGGCTTCTCTTTCAGAAAAATGAATGTGAATTGCTGGTGAATGCTTCTAAGTAGCTTAAGGCACTTTCAAAAGACAGTGAATTTCTCTGAAAGTACAGCATTTAGAAAGTGAAGCAACACTCCATTCACTTCGCACAGTGAATTGAAGTGTTGGAACAGACTGCTTCTCTTTCAGCGAAACTCATGTGTGTTGCTGGTGAATGCTTGTAAGTAGCTTAAGGCACTTTCAAAGGAAAGTGATTTTCTCTGAAAGTAGAGCATTTAGAAAGTGAAACAACAACACATTCACTTCGCACAGTGAATAGATGTGTTGGAACAGACTGCTTCTCTTTCAGAGAAACTCATGTGAGTTGCTGGTGAATACTTTTAAGTAGCTTAAGGTACTGTGAAAGGAAAGTGATTTTTTCTGAAAGTACAGCATTTAGAAGGTGAAGGAACACTCCATTCACTTCGCACAGTGAATTGAAGTGTTGGAACAGACTGCTTCTCTTTCAGAGAAACGCATGTGAGTTTCTCGTGAATGCTTGTAAGTAGCTTAAGGCAGTATCAAAGGAAAGTGAAATTCTCTGAAAGTACAGCATTTAGAAAGTGAACAACAACACATTCACTTCGCACAGTGAATTGAAGTGTTGGAACAGACTGCTTCTCTTTCAGAGTAATGCATGAGAGTTGTTGGTGAATACTTTTAAGTAGCTTAAGGCACTTTCAAAATAGTGATTTTCTCTGAAAGTACAGCATTTAGAAAGTGAAACAACAATACATTCACTTCGCACGGTGAATTAAAGTGTTGGAACAGACTGCTTCTCTTTCAGAGAAACTCATGTGAGTTGCCTTTGAATGCTTGTAAGTAGCTTAAGGCAGTTTCAAAGGACAGTGATTTTCTCTGAAAGGACAGCATTTAGAAAGTGACGCAACACTCCATTCACTTCACACAGTGAATTGAAGTGTTGAACAGACTGCTAATCTTTCAGAGAAACTCATGTGAGTTGCTGGTGAATGCTTGTAAGTAGCTTAAGGCACTTTCAAAGGAAAGTGATTTTCTCTGAAAGTACAGCATTTAGAAAGTGAAACAACAACACATTCACTTCGCAGAGTGAATTGAAGTGTTGGAACAGACTGCTTCTCTTTCAGAGAAACGCATGTGAATTGCTGGTGAATTCTTGTAAGTAGCTTAAGGCAGTTTCAAAGGAAAGTTTTTTTCTGTGAAGGTGCAGCATTTAGAAAGTGAAGCAACACTCCATTCACTTTGCACAGTGAATTGAAGTGTTGGAACAGACCGCTAATCTTTCAGAGAAACTCATGTGAGTTGCTGGTGAATGCTTGTAAGTAGCTTAAGACACTTTCAAAGGAAAGTGATTTTCTCTGAATGTACAGCATTTAGAAAGTGAAGCGACCCTCCATTCACTTCGCACAGTGAATTGAAATGTTGGAACGGAGTGCTTCGCTTTCAGAGAAATGCAAGTGAGTTTCTTGTGAATGCTTATATTTATCTTAAGGCACTTTCAAAGAAAGTGATTTTCTCTGAAAGTACAGCATTTAGAAAGTGAAGCAGCACTCCATTCACTTCGCTCTGTGAATTGAAGTGTTGGAACAGACTGCTTCTCTTTCAGAGAAATGCATGTGAATTGCTGGTGAATGCTTGTAAGTAGCTTAAGGCAGTTTCAAAGGACAGTGATTTTCTCTGAAAGTACAGCATTTAGAAAGTGAAGCAACACTCCATTCACTTCGCACAGTGAATTGAAGTGTTGGAACAGACTGCTTCTCTTTCAGAGAAACTCATGTGAGTTGCTGGTGAATGCTTGTAAGTAGCTTAAGGCACTTTCAAAGGAAAGTGATTTTCTCTGAAAGTACAGCATTTAGAAAGTGAAGCAACACTCCATTCACTTTGCACAGTGAATTGAAGTGTTGGAACAGACTGCTTTTCTTTCAGAGAAACTCATGTGAGTTGCTGATGAACGCTTGTAAGTAGCTTAAGGCAGTTTCAAAGGAAAGTGATTTTCGATGAAAGTACAGCCTTTAGAAAGTGAAGCAACACTCCATTCACTTCGCACAGTGAATTGAAGTGTTGGAACAGACTGCTTCTCTTTCAGAGAAACGCATGTGAGTTTCTTGTGAATGCTTGTAAGTAGCTTAAGGTACTTTGAAAGGAAAGTGATTTTCTCTGAAAGTACAGCATTTAGAAAGTGACGCAACACTCCATTCACTTCGCACAGTGAATTGAAGAGTTGGAACAGACTGCTTCTCTTTCAGAGAAACTCATGTGAGTTGCTGGTGAATGCTTGTAAGTAGCTTAAGGCAGTTTCAGAGGAAAGTGATTTTCTCTGAAAGTACAGCATTTAGAAAGTGAAGCAACACTCCATTCACTTCGCACAGTGAATTGAAGTGTTGGAACAGACTGCTTCTCTTTCAGAGAAACGCATGTGAGTTTCTTGTGAATGCTTGTAAGTGGCTTAAGGCAGTATCAAAGGAAAGTGATTTTCTCTGAAAGTACAGCATTTAGAAAGTGAAACAACAACACATTCACTTCTCACAGTGAATGGAAGTGTTGGAACAGACTGCTTTCTTTCAGAGAAATTCATGTGAGTTGCTGGTGAATGCTTTTAAGTAGCTAAGGCACTTTCAAAGGAAAGTGATTTTCTCTGAAAGTACAGCATTTAGAAAGTGAAGCAACACTCCATTCACTTCGCACAGTGAATTGAAGTGTTAGAACAGACTGCTTCTCTTTCAGAGAAACTCATGTGAGTTGCTGGTGAATGCTTGTAAGTAGCTTAAGGTACTTTGAAAGGAAAGTGATTTTCTCTGAAAGTACAGCATTTAGAAAGTGACGCAACACTCCATTCACTTCGCACAGTGAATTGAAGAGTTGGAACAGACTGCTTCTCTTTCAGTGAAACTCATGTGAGTTGCTGGTGAATGCTTGTAAGTAGCTTAAGGCAGGTTCAAAGGAAAGTGATTTTCTCTGAAAGTACAGCATTTTGAAAGTGAAGCTACACTCCATTCACTTTGCACAGTGAATTGAAGAGTTGGAACAGACTGCTTCTCTTTCAGAGAAACTCATGTGAGTTGCTGGTGAATGCTTGTAAGTAGCTTAAAGAACTTTCAAAGGAAAGTGATTTTCTCTGAAAGGACAGCATTTAGAAAGTGAAGCAACACTCCATTCACTTTGCACAGTGAATTGAAGTGTTGGAACAGACTGCTTCTCTTTCATAGAAACTCATGTGAGTTGCTGGTGAACGCTTGTAAGTAGCTTAAGGCAGGTTCAAAGGAAAGTGATTTTCTCTGAAAGTACAGCTTTTAGAAAGTGAAGCAACACTCCATTCACTTCGCACAGTGAATTGAAGTGTTGGAACGGACTGCTGCTCTTTCAGAGAAACGCATGTGTGTTTCTTGTGAATGCTTGTAAGTAGCTTAAGGTACTTTGAAAGGAAAGTGATTTTCTCTGAAAGTACAGCATTTAGAAAGTGACGCAACACTCCATTCACTTCGCACAGTGAATTGAAGAGTTGGAAGAGACTGCTTCTCTTTCAGAGAATCTCATGTGAGTTGCTGGTGAATGCTTGTAAGTAGCTTAAGGCAGTTTCATAGGAAAGTGATTTTCTCTGAAATTACAGCATTTAGAAAGTGAAGCAACACTCCATTCACTTCGCACAGTGAATTGAAGTGTTGGAACAGACTGCTTCTCTTTCAGAGAAACGCATGGGAGTTTCTTGTGAATGCTTGTAAGTATCTTAAGGCAGTATCAAAGAAAAGTGATTTTCTCTGAAAGTACAGCATTTAGAAAGTGAAACAACAACACATTCACTTCTCACAGTGAATGGAAGTGTTGGAACAGACTGCTTTCTTTCAGAGAATCTCATGTGAGTTGCTGGTGAATGCTTGTAAGTAGCTTAAGGCAGTTTCAAAGGAAAGTTTTTTTTCTGTGAAAGTGCAGCATTTAGAAAGTGAAGCAACACTCCATTCACTTTGCACAGTGAATTGAAGTGTTGGAACAGACTGCTAATCTTTCAGAGAAACTCATGTGAGTTGCTGGTGAATGCTTGTAAGTAGCTTAAGGCACTTTCAAAGGAAAGTGATTTTCTCTGAAATTACAGCATTTAGAAAGTGAAGCAACACTCCATTCACTTTGCACAGTGAATTGAAGTGTTGGAACAGACTGCTTCTCTTTCAGAGAAACGCATGTGAGTTTCTTGTGAATGCTTGTAAGTAGCTTAAGGTACTTTGAAAGGAAAGTGATTTTCTCTGAAAGTACAGCATTTAGAAAGTGACACAACACTCCATTCACTTCGCACAGTGAATTGAAGAGTTGGAACAGACTGCTTCTCTTTCAGAGAAACGCATGTGAGTTGCTGGTGAATGCTTGTAAGTAGCTTAAGGCAGTTTCATAGGAAAGTGATTTTCTCTGAAAGTACAGCATTTAGAAAGTGAAGCAACACTCCATTCACTTCGCACAGTGAATTGAAGTGTTGGAACAGACTGCTTCTCTTTCAGGAAACGCATGTGAGTTTCTTGTGAATTCTTGTAAGTAGCTTAAGACAATATCAAAGGAAAGTGATTTTCTCTGAAAGTACAGCATTTAAAAAGTGAAACAACAACACATTCACTTCTCACAGTGAATGGAAGTGTTGGAACAGACTGCTTTCTTTCAGAGAAACTCATGTGAGTTGCTGGTGAATGCTTGTAAGTAGCTTAAGGCAGTTTCAAATGAAAGTGATTTTCTCTGAAAGTACAGCATTTAGAAAGTGAAGCAACCCTGTATTCACTTCGCACAGTGAACTGAACTGTTGGAAAAGACTGCTTCTCTTTCAGAGAAATGCATGTGAGTTTCTTGTGAATGCTTATATATATCTTAAGGCACTTTCAAAGAAACTGATTTTCTCTTAAAGTACAGCATTTAGAAAGTGAAGCAACACTCCATTCACTTCGCCCTGTGAATTGAAGTGTTGGAACAGACTGCTTCTCTTTCAGAGAAATGCATGAGAGTTGTTGGTGAATGCTTGTAAGTAGCTTGAGGCACTTTCAAACAAGAGTGATTTTCTCTGACAGTACAGCATTTAGAAAGTGAAACAACAACACATTCACTTCGCACAGTGAATTGAAGTGTTGGAACAGACTGCTTCTCTTTCAGAGAAACTCATGTGAGTTGCTGGTGAATGTTTGAAAGTAGCATAAGGCAGTTTCAAAGGAAAGTTTTTTTCTGTGAAAGTGCAGCATTTAGAAAGTGAAGCAACACTCCATTCACTTTGCACAGTGAATTGAAGTGTTGGAACAGACTGCTAATGTTTCTGAGAAACTCATGTGAGTTGCTGGTGAATGCTTGTAAGTAGCTTAAGGCACTTTCAAAGGAAAGTGATTTTCTCTGAAAGTACAGCATTTAGAAAGTAAAGCAACAATCCATTCACTTCGCACAGTGAATTGAAGTGTTGGAACAGACTGCTTCTCTTTCAGAGAAATGCATGTGAGTTATTGTGGAATGCTTGTAAGTAGGTTAAGGCAGTTTCAAAGGAAAGTGATTTTCTCTGAATGTACTGCATTTTGAAAGCGAAGCATCACTCCATTCACTTCGAACAGTGAAATGAAGTGTTGGAACAGACTGCTAATCTTTCAGAGAAATGCATGTGAGTTTCTTGTGAATGCTTATATTTATCTTAAGGCACTTTCAAAGAAAGTGATTTTCTCTGAAAGGACAGCATTTAGAAAGTGAAACAACAACATTTCACTTCGCACAGTGAATTGAAGTGTTGGAACAGACTGCTTCTCTTTCAGAGAAACTCATGTGTGTTGCTTGTGAATGCTTGTAAGTAGCTTGAGGCACTTTCAAAGAAGAGTGATTTTCTCTGAAAGTACAGCATTTAGAAAGTGATACAACAACACATTCACTTCGCACAGTGAATTGAAGTGTTGGAACAGACTGCTTCTCTTTCAGAGAAACTCATGTGAGTTGCTGGTGAACGCTTGTAAGTAGCTTAAGGCAGGTTCAAAGGAAAGTGATTTTCTCTGAAAGTACAGCTTTTAGAAAGTGAAGCAACACTCCATTTACTTCGCACAGTGAATTGAAGTGTTGGAACGGACTGCTTCTCTTTCAGAGAAACGCATGTGTGTTTCTTGTGAATGCTTGTAAGTAGCTTAAGGTACTTTGAAAGGAAAGTGATTTTCTCTGAAAGTACAGCATTTAGAAAGTGACGCAACACTCCATTCACTTCGCACAGTGAATTGAAGAGTTGGAAGAGACTGCTTCTCTTTCAGAGAAACTCATGTGAGTTGCTGGTGAATGCTTGTAAGTAGCTTAAGGCATTTTCATAGGAAAGTGATTTTCTCTGAAATTACAGCATTTAGAAAGTGAAGCAACACTCCATTCACTTCGCACAGTGAATTGAAGTGTTGGAACAGACTGCTTCTCTTTCAGAGAAACGCATGTGAGTTTCTTGTGAATGCTTGTAAGTATCTTAAGGCAGTATCAAAGAAAAGTGATTTTCTCTGAAAGTACAGCATTTAGAAAGTGAAACAACAACACATTCACTTCTCACAGTGAATGGAAGTGTTGGAACAGACTGCTTTCTTTCAGAGAATCTCATGTGAGTTGCTGGTGAATGCTTGTAAGTAGCTTAAGGCAGTTTCAAAGGAAAGTTTTTTTTCTATGAAAGTGCAGCATTTAGAAAGTGAAGCAACACTCCATTCACTTTGCACAGTGAATTGAAGTGTTGGAACAGACTGCTAATCTTTCAGAGAAACTCATGTGAGTTGCTGGTGAATGCTTGTAAGTAGCTTAAGGCACTTTCAAAGGAAAGTGATTTTCTCTGAAATTACAGCATTTAGAAAGTGAAGCAACACTCCATTCACTTTGCACAGTGAATTGAAGTGTTGGAACAGACTGCTTCTCTTTCAGAGAAACGCATGTGAGTTTCTTGTGAATGCTTGTAAGTAGCTTAAGGTACTTTGAAAGGAAAGTGATTTTCTCTGAAAGTACAGCATTTAGAAAGTGACACAACACTCCATTCACTTCGCACAGTGAATTGAAGAGTTGGAACAGACTGCTTCTCTTTCAGAGAAACGCATGTGAGTTGCTGGTGAATGCTTGTAAGTAGCTTAAGGCAGTTTCATAGGAATGTGATTTTCTCTGAAAGTACAGCATTTAGAAAGTGAAGCAACACTCCATTCACTTCGCACAGTGAATTGAAGTGTTGGAACAGACTGCTTCTCTTTCAGAGAAACGCATGTGAGTTTCTTGTGAATGCTTGTAAGTATCTTAAGGCAGTATCAAAGAAAAGTGATTTTCTCTGAAAGTACAGCATTTAGAAAGTGAAACAACAACACATTCACTTCTCACAGTGAATGGAAGTGTTGGAACAGACTGCTTTCTTTCAGAGAATCTCATGTGAGTTGCTGGTGAATGCTTGTAAGTAGCTTAAGGCAATTTCAAAGGAAAGTTTTTTTTCTATGAAAGTGCAGCATTTAGAAAGTGAAGCAACACTCCATTCACTTTGCACAGTGAATTGAAGTGTTGGAACAGACTGCTAATCTTTCAGAGAAACTCATGTGAGTTGCTGGTGAATGCTTGTAAGTAGCTTAAGGCACTTTCAAAGGAAAGTGATTTTCTCTGAAATTACAGCATTTAGAAAGTGAAGCAACACTCCATTCACTTTGCACAGTGAATTGAAGTGTTGGACAGACTGCTTCTCTTTCAGAGAAACGCATGTGAGTTTCTTGTGAATGCTTGTAAGTAGCTTAAGGTACTTTGAAAGGAAAGTGATTTTCTCTGAAAGTACAGCATTTAGAAAGTGACACAACACTCCATTCACTTCGCACAGTGAATTGAAGAGTTGGAACAGACTGCTTCTCTTTCAGAGAAACGCATGTGAGTTGCTGGTGAATGCTTGTAAGTAGCTTAAGGCAGTTTCATAGGAAAGTGATTTTCTCTGAAAGTACAGCATTTAAAAAGTGAAGCAACACTCCATTCACTTCGCACAGTGAATTGAAGTGTTGGAACAGACTGCTTCTCTTTCAGGAAACGCATGTGAGTTTCTTGTGAATTCTTGTAAGTAGCTTAAGACAATATCAAAGGAAAGTGATTTTCTCTGAAAGTACAGCATTTAAAAAGTGAAACAACAACACATTCACTTCTCACAGTGAATGGAAGTGTTGGAACAGACTGCTTTCTTTCAGAGAAACTCATGTGAGTTGCTGGTGAATGCTTGTAAGTAGCTTAAGGCAGTTTCAAATGAAAGTGATTTTCTCTGAAAGTACAGCATTTAGAAAGTGAAGCAACCCTGTATTCACTTCGCACAGTGAACTGAAGTGTTGGAAAAGACTGCTTCTCTTTCAGAGAAATGCATGTGAGTTTCTTGTGAATGCTTATATATATCTTAAGGCACTTTCAAAGAAAGTGATTTTCTCTTAAAGTACAGCATTTAGAAAGTGAAGCAACACTCCATTCACTTCGCCCTGTGAATTGAAGTGTTGGAACAGACTGCTTCTCTTTCAGAGAAATGCATGAGAGTTGTTGGTGAATGCTTGTAAGTAGCTTGAGGCACTTTCAAAGAAGAGTGATTTTCTCTGAAAGTACAGCATTTAGAAAGTGAAACAACAACACATTCACTTCGCACAGTGAATTGAAGTGTTGGAACAGACTGCTTCTCTTTCAGAGAAACTCATGTGATTTGCTGGTGAATGTTTGTAAGTAGCATAAGGCAGTTTCAAAGGAAAGTTTTTTTCTGTGAAAGTGCAGCATTTAGAAAGTGCAGTAACACTCCATTCACTTTGCACAGTGAATTGAAGTGTTGGAACAGACTGCTAATCTTTCTGAGAAACTCATGTGAGTTGCTGGTGAATGCTTGTAAGTAGCTTAAGGCACTTTCAAAGGAAAGTGATTTTCTCTGAAAGTACAGCATTTAGAAAGTAAAGCAACAATCCATTCACTTCGCACAGTGAATTGAAGTGTTGGAACAGACTGCTTCTCTTTCAGAGAAATGCATGTGAGTTATTGTGGAATGCTTGTAAGTAGGTTAAGGCAGTTTCAAAGGAAAGTGATTTTCTCTGAATGTACTGCATTTTGAAAGCGAAGCATCACTCCATTCACTTCGAACAGTGAAATGAAGTGTTGGAACAGACTGCTAATCTTTCAGAGAAATGCATGTGAGTTTCTTGTGAATGCTTATATTTATCTTAAGGCACTTTCAAAGAAAGTGATTTTCTCTGAAAGGACAGCATTTAGAAAGTGAAACAACAACATTTCACTTCGCACAGTGAATTGAAGTGTTGGAACAGACTGCTTCTCTTTCAGAGAAACTCATGTGAGTTGCTGGGGAATGCTTGTAAGTAGCTTAAGGCAGTTTCAAAGGAAAGTTTTTTTCTGTGAAAGTGCAGCATTTAGAAAGTGAAGCAACACTCCATTCACTTTGCACAGTGAATTGAAGTGTTGGAACAGACTGCTAATCTTTCAGAGAAACTCATGTGAGTTGCTGGTGATTGCTTGTAAGTAGCTTAAGGCACTTTCAAAGGAAAGTGATTTTCTCTGAAAGTACAGCATTTAGAAAGTGAAGCAACCCTCCATTCACTTCGCACAGTGAATTGAAGTGTTGGAACAGACTGCTTCTCTTTCAGAGAAATGCATGTGAGTTTCTTCTGAATGCTTATATTTATCTTAAGGCACTTTCAAAGAAAGTGATCTTCTCTGAAATTACAGCATTTAGAAAGTGAAGCAACACTCCATTCACTTCGCACAGTGAATTGAAGTGTTGGAACAGACTGCTTCTCTTTCAGAGAAATGCATGTGAGTTACTGTAAATGCTTGTAAGTACTTTATGGCAGTTTCAAAGGAAAGTGATTTTCTCTGAATGTACTGCATTTTGAAAGTGAAGCATCACTCCATTCACTTTGAACAGTGAAATGAAGTGTTGGAACAGACTGCTTCTCTTTCAGAGAAATGCATGTGAGTTGCTGTTGAATGCCTGTAAGTAGCTTAAGGCAGTTTCAAAGGAAAGTGATTTTCTCTGAAAGTACTGCATTTTGAAAGTGAAGCAACACTCCATTCACTTTGAACAGTGAATTGAAGTGTTGGAACAGACTGCTTCTCTTTCAGGGAAATGCATGTGAATTGCTAGTGAATGCTTGTAAGTAGCTTAAGGCAGTTTCAAAGGACAGTGATTTTCTGTGAAAGTACAGCATTTAGAAAGTGAAGCAACACTCCATTCAATTCGCACAGTGAATTCAAGTATTGGAACAGACTGCTTCTCTTTCAGAGTAATGCATGAGAGTTGTTGGTGAATGCTTGTAAGTAGCTTAAGGCACTTTCAAAGAACAGTGATTTTCTCTGAAAGTACAGCATTTAGAAAGTGAAACAACAACACATTCACTTTTAACAGTGAATTGAACTGTTGGAACAGACTGCTTCTCTTTCAGAGAATCTCATGTGAGTTGCTGGTGAATGCTTATAAGTAGCTTAAGGCTGTTTCAAAGGAAAGTTTTTTTCTGTGAAAGTGCAGCATTTAGAAAGTGAAGCAACGCTCCATTCACTTTGCACAGTGAATTGAAGTGTTGGAAGAGACTGCTAATCTTTCAGAGAAACTCATGTGAGTTGCTGGTGAATGCTTGTAAGTAGCTTAAGGCACTTTCAAATGAAAGTGATTTTCTCTGAAAGTACAGCATGTAGAAAGTGAAGCAACACTCCATTCACTTCGCACAGTGAACTGAAGTGTTGGAACAGACTGCTTCTCTTTCAGAGAAATGCATGTGAGTTTCTTGTGAATGCTTATATATATCTTAAGGCACTTTCAAAGAAAGTGATTTTCTCTAAAAGTACAGCATTTATAAAGTGAAGCAACACTCCATTCACTTCGCCCTGTGAATTGAAGTGTTGGAACAGACTGCTTCTCTTTCAGAGAAATGCATGTGAATTGCTGGTGAATGCTTGTAAGTAGCCTAAGGCAGTTTCAAAGGACAGTGATTTTCTCTGAAAGTACAGCATTTAGAAAGTGAAACAACAACACATTCACTTCGCACAGTGAATTGAAGTGTTGGAACAGACTGCTTCTCTTTCAGAGAAACTCATGTGAGTTGCTGGTGAATGTTTGTAAGTAGCATAAGGCAGTTTCAAAGGAAAGTTTTTTTCTGTGAAAGTGCAGATTTAGAAAGTGAAGCAACACTCCATTCACTTTGCACAGTGAATTGAAGTGTTGGAACAGACTGTTAATCTTTCAGAGAAACTCATGTGAGTTGCTGGTGAATGCTTGTAAGTAGATTAAGGCACTTTCAAAGGATAGTGATTTTCTCTGAAAGTACAGCATTTAGAAAGTGAAGCAACACTCCATTCACTTTGCACAGTGAATTGAAGTGTTGGAACAGACTGCTTCTCTTTCAGAGAAACGCATGTGAGTTTCTTGTGAATGCTTGTAAGTAGCTTAAGGTACTTTGAAAGGAAAGTGATTTTCTCTGAAAGTACAGCATTTAGAAAGTGACACAACACTCCATTCACTTCGCACAGTGAATTGAAGAGTTGGAACAGACTGCTTCTCTTTCAGAGAAACGCATGTGAGTTGCTGGTGAATGCTTGTAAGTAGCTTAAGGCAGTTTCATAGGAAAGTGATTTTCTCTGAAAGTACAGCATTTAGAAAGTGAAGCAACACTCCATTCACTTCGCACAGTGAATTGACGTGTTGGAACAGACTGCTTCTCTTTCAGGAAACGCATGTGAGTTTCTTGTGAATTCTTGTAAGTAGCTTAAGGCAATATCAAAGGAAAGTGATTTTCTCTGAAAGTACAGCATTTAAAAAGTGAAACAACAACACATTCACTTCTCACAGTGAATGGAAGTGTTGGAACAGACTGCTTTCTTTCAGAGAAACTCATGTGAGTTGCTGGTGAATGCTTGTAAGTAGCTTAAGGCAGTTTCAAATGAAAGTGATTTTCTCTGAAAGTACAGCATTTAGAAAGTGAAGCAACCCTGTATTCACTTCGCACAGTGAACTGAAGTGTTGGAAAAGACTGCTTCTCTTTCAGAGAAATGCATGTGAGTTTCTTGTGAATGCTTATATATATCTTAAGGCACTTTCAAAGAAACTGATTTTCTCTTAAAGTACAGCATTTAGAAAGTGAAGCAACACTCCATTCACTTCGCCCTGTGAATTGAAGTGTTGGAACAGACTGCTTCTCTTTCAGAGAAATGCATGTGAATTGCTGGTGAATGCTTGTAAGTAGCCTAAGGCAGTTTCAAAGGACAGTGATTTTCTCTGAAAGTACAGCATTTAGAAAGTGAAGCAACACTCCATTCACTTTGCACAGTGAATTCAAGTGTTGGAACAGACTGCTTCTCTTTCAGAGAAATGCATGAGAGTTGTTGGTGAATGCTTGTAAGTAGCTTGAGGCACTTTCAAAGAAGAGTGATTTTCTCTGAAAGTACAGCATTTAGAAAGTGAAACAACAACACATTCACTTCGCACAGTGAATTGAAGTGTTGGAACAGACTGCTTCTCTTTTAGAGAAACTCATGTGAGTTGCTGGTGAATGTTTGTAAGTAGCATAAGGCAGTTTCAAAGGAAAGTTTTTTTCTGTGAAAGTGCAGCATTTAGAAAGTGAAGCAACACTCCATTCACTTTGCACAGTGAATTGAAGTGTTGGAACAGACTGCTAATCTTTCTGAGAAACTCATGTGAGTTGCTGGTGAATGCTTGTAAGTAGCTTAAGGCACTTTCAAAGGAAAGTGATTTTCTCTGAAAGTACAGCATTTAGAAAGTGAAGCAACAATCCATTCACTTCGCACAGTGAATTGAAGTGTTGGAACAGACTGCTTCACTTTCAGAGAAATGCATGTGAGTTATTATGGAATGCTTGTAAGTAGGTTAAGGCAGTTTCAAAGGAAAGTGATTTTCTCTGAATGTACTGCATTTTGAAAGCGAAGCATCACTCCATTCACTTCGAACAGTGAAATGAAGTGTTGGAACAGACTGCTAATCTTTCAAAGAAATGCATGTGAGTTTCTTGTGAATGCTTATATTTATCTTAAGGCACTTTCAAAGAAAGTGATTTTCTCTGAAAGGACAGCATTTAGAAAGTGAAACAACAACACATTCACTTCGCACAGTGAATTGAAGTGTTGAAACAGACTGCTTCTCTTTCAGAGAAACTCATGTGAGTTGCTGGTGAATGCTTGTAAGTAGCTTAAGGCAGTTTCAAAGGAAAGTTTTTTTCTGTGAAAGTGCAGCATTTAGAAAGTGAAGCAACACTCCATTCACTTTGCACAGTGAATTGAAGTGTTGGAACAGACTGCTAATCTTTCAGAGAAACTCATGTGAGTTGCTGGTGATTGCTTGTAAGTAGCTTAAGGCACTTTCAAAGGAAAGTGATTTTCTCTGAAAGTACAGCATTTAGAAAGTGAAGCAACCCTCCATTCACTTCGCACAGTGAATTGAAGTGTTGGAACAGACTGCTTCTCTTTCAGAGAAATGCATGTGAGTTTCTTCTGAATGCTAATATTTATCTTAAGGCACTTTCAAAGAAAGTGATCTTCTCTGAAATTACAGCATTTAGAAAGTGAAGCAACACTCCATTCACTTCGCACAGTGAATTGAAGTGTTGGAACAGACTGCTTCTCTTTCAGAGAAATGCATGTGAGTTACTGTAAATGCTTGTAAGTAGCTTATGGCAGTTTCAAAGGAAAGTGATTTTCTCTGAATGTACTGCATTTTGAAAGTGAAGCATCACTCCATTCACTTTGAACAGTGAAATGAAGTGTTGGAACAGACTGCTTCTCTTACAGAGAAATGCATGTGAGTTGCTGTTGAATGCCTGTAAGTAGCTTAAGGCAGTTTCAAAGGAAAGTGATTTTCTCTGAAAGTACTGCATTTTGAAAATGAAGCAACACTCCATTCACTTTGAACAGTGAATTGAAGTGTTGGAACAGACTGCTTCTCTTTCAGAGAAATGCATGTGAATTGCTAGTGAATGCTTGTAAGTAGCTTAAGGCAGTTTCAAAGGACAGTGATTTTCTCTGAAAGTACAGCATTTAGAAAGTGAAGCAACACTCCATTCAATTCGCACAGTGAATTTATGTATTGGTACAGACTGCTTCTCTTTCAGAGTAATGCATGAGAGTTGTTGGTGAATGCTTGTAAGTAGCTTAAGGCACTTTCAAAGAAAGTGATTTTCTCTGAAAGGACAGCATTTAGAAAGTGAAACAACAACACATTCACTTCGCACAGTGAATTGAAGTGTTGAAACAGACTGCTTCTCTTTCAGAGAAACTCATGTGAGTTGCTGGTGAATGCTTGTAAGTAGCTTAAGGCAGTTTCAAAGGAAAGTTTTTTTCTGTGAAAGTGCAGCATTTAGAAAGTGAAGCAACACTCCATTCACTTTGCACAGTGAATTGAAGTGTTGGAACAGACTGCTAATCTTTCAGAGAAACTCATGTGAGTTGCTGGTGAATGCTTGTAAGTAGCTTAAGGCACTTTCAAAGGAAAGTGATTTTCTCTGAAAGTACAGCATGTAGAAAGTGAAGCAACACTCCATTCACTTCGCACAGTGAACTGAAGTGTTGGAACAGACTGCTTCTCTTTCAGAGAAATGCATGTGAGTTTCTTGTGAATGCTTATATATATCTTAAGGCACTTTCAAAGAAAGTGATTTTCTCTAAAAGTACAGCATTTATAAAGTGAAGCAACACTCCATTCACTTCGCCCTGTGAATTGAAGTGTTGGAACAGACTGCTTCTCTTTCAGAGAAATGCATGTGAATTGCTGGTGAATGCTTGTAAGTAGCCTAAGGCAGTTTCAAAGGACAGTGATTTTCTCTGAAAGTACAGCATTTAGAAAGTGAAACAACAACACATTCACTTCGCACAGTGAATTGAAGTGTTGGAACAGACTGCTTCTCTTTCAGAGAAACTCATGTGAGTTGCTGGTGAATGTTTGTAAGTAGCATAAGGCAGTTTCAAAGGAAAGTTTTTTTCTGTGAAAGTGCAGATTTAGAAAGTGAAGCAACACTCCATTCACTTTGCACAGTGAATTGAAGTGTTGGAACAGACTGTTAATCTTTCAGAGAAACTCATGTGAGTTGCTGGTGAATGCTTGTAAGTAGCTTAAAGCACTTTCGAAGGAAAGTGATTTTCTCTGAAAGTACAGCATTTAGAAAGTGAAGCAACAATCCATTCACTTCGCACAGTGAATTGAAGTGTTGGAACAGACGGCTTCTCTTTCAGAGAAATGCATGTGAGTTACTGTGGAATGCTTGTAAGTAGGTTAAGGCAGTTTCAAAGGAAAGTGATTTTCTCTGAATGTACTGCATTTTGAAAGCGAAGCATCACTCCATTCACTTCGAACAGTGAAATGAAGTGTTGGAACAGACTGCTTCTCTTTCAGAGAAATGCATGTGAGTTTCTTGTGAATGCTTATATTTATCTTAAGGCACTTTCAAAGAAAGTGATTTTCTCTGAAAGTACAGCATTTAGAAAGTGACGCAACACTCCATTCACTTCGCACAGTGAAATGAGGAGTTGGAACAGACTGCTTCTCTTTCAGAGAAACTCATGTGAGTTTCTGGTGAATGCTTGTAAGTAGTTTAAGGCAGTATAAAAGGAAAGTGATTTTCTCTGAAAATACAGCATTTAGAGAGTGAAACAAAAACACATTCATTTCGCACAGTGAATTGAAGTGTTGGAACAGACTGCTTCTCTTTCAGAGAAACACATGTGAATTTCTATTGAATGCTTAGAAGTAGCTTAAGGCACTGTCAAAGAAGAGTGATTTTCTCTGAAAGTACAGCATTTAGAAAGTGAAAGAACAACACATTCACTTCGCACAGTGAATTGAAGTTTTGGAACAGACTGCTTCTCTTTCAGAGAAACTCAAGTGAGTTGCTGGTGAATGCTTGTAAGTAGCTTAAGGCACTTTCAAAGGAAAGTGATTTTCTCTGAAAGTACAGCATTTAGAAAGTGAAGATACACTCCATTCACTTCACACAGTGAATTGAATTGTTGGAACAGACTGCTTCTCTTTCAGAGATACGCATGTGAGTTTCTTCTGAATGCTTGTAAGTAGCGTAAGGCAGTATCAAAGGAAAGTGATTTTCTCTGAAAATACAGCATTTAGAAAGTGAAACAACAACACATTCACTTCGCACAGTGAATTGAAGTGTTGGAACAGACTGCTTCCCTTTCAGAGAAACTCATGTGAGTTGCTTGTGAATGCTTGTAAGTAGCTTAAGGCACATTCAAAGAAGAGTGATTTTCTCTGAAAGTACAGCATTTAGAAAGTGAAACAACAACACATTCACTTCGCACAGTGAATTGAAGTGTTGGAACAGACTGCTTCTCTTTCAGAGAAACTCATGTGAGTTGCTGGTCAATGCTTGTAAGTAGCTTAAGGCAGTTTCAAAGGAAAGTGATTTTCTCTGAAAGTACAGCATTTAGAAAGTTAAACAACAACACATTCACTTCGCACAGTGAATTGAAGTGTTGGAACAGACTGCTTCTCTTTCAGAGAAACTCATGTGTGTTGCTGGTGAATGCTTGTAAGTAGCTTAAGGCAGTTTCAAAGGAACGTGATTTTCTCTGAAAGTACAGCATTTAGAAAGTGAAACAACCAGACATTCACTTCGCACAGTGAATTGAAGTGTTGGAACAGACTGCTTCTATTTCACAGAAACTCATGTGAGTTGTTGGTGAATACTTGTAAGTAGCTTAAGGTACTTTGAATGGAAAGTGATATTCTCTGAAAGTACAGCATTTAGAAAGTGACGCAACACTCCATTCACTTCGCACAGTGAACTGAGGAGTTGGAACAGACTGCTTCTCTTTCAGAGAAACTCATGTGAGTTGCTGGTGAATGCTTGTAAGTAGTTTAAGGCAGTTTCAAAGGAAAGTGATTTTCTCTGAAAGTACAGCATGTAGAAAGTGAAGCAACCCTTCATTCACTTCGCACAGTGAATTGAAGTGTTGGACCAGACTGCTTCTCTTTCAGAGAAACTCATGTGAGTTGCTGGTGAATACTTGTAAGTAGCTTAAGGCAGTTTCAAAGGAAAATGATTTTCTCTGAAAGTACAGCATTTAGAAAGTGAAACAACATTACATTCACTTCACACACTGAATTGAAGTGTTGGAACAGACTGCTTCTCTTTCAGAGAAACGCATGTGAGTTTCTTATGAATGCTTGTAAGTAGCTTAAGGCAGTATCAAAGGAAAGTGATTTTCTCTGAAAATACAGCATTTAGAAAGTGAAACAACAACACATTCACTTCGCACAGTGAATTGAAGTGTTGGAACAGACTGCTTCTCTTTAAGAGAAACTGATGTGAGTTGCTGGTGAATGCTTGTAAGTAGCTTAAGGCACTTTCAAAGAAGAGAGATTTTCTCTGAAAGTACAGCATTTAGAAAGTGAAAAAACAACACATTCACTTCGCACAGTGAATTTAAGTGTTAGAACAGACTGCTTCTCTTTCAGAGAAACTCATGTGAGTTGCTGGTGAATGCTTGTAAGTAGCTTAAGGCACTTTCAAAGGAAAGTGATTTTCTCTGAAAGTACAGCATTTAGAAAGTGAAGCAACACTCCATTCACTTCACACAGTGAATTGAAGTTTTGGAACAGACTGCTACTCTTTCAGAGATACGCATGTGAGTTTCTTGTGAATGCTTGTAAGTAGCTTAAGGCAGTATCAAAGGAAAGTGATTTTTTCTGAAAATACAGCATTTAGAAAGTGAAACAACAACACATTCACTTCGCACAGTGAATTGAAGTGTTGGAACAGACTGCTTCCCTTTCAGAGAAACTCATGTGAGTTGCTTGTGAATGCTTGTAAGTAGCTTAAGGCACTTTCAAAGAAGAGTGATTTTCTCTGAAAGAACAGCATTTACAAAGTGAAACAATAACACATTCACTTCGCACAGTGAATTGAAGTGTTGGAACAGACTGCTTCTCTTTCAGGAAAACTCATGTGAGTTGCTGGTCAATGCTTATAAGTAGCTTAAAGCAGTTTCAAAGGAAAGTGATTTTTCTCTGAAAGTACAGCATTTAGAAAGTGACGCAACACTACATTCACTTCACACAGTGAATTGAAGTGTTGGGAAAGATTGCTTCTCTTTCAGAGAAATTCATGTGTGTTGCTGATGAATGCTTGTAAGAAGCTTAAGGCAGTTTCAAAGGAAAGTGATTTTCTCTAAAAGTACAGCATGTAGAAAGTGAAACAACAACACATTCATTTCACACAGTGAATTGAAGTTTTGGAACAGACTGCTTCTCTTTCAGAGAAACTCATGTGAGTTGCTGGTGAATGCTAGTAAGTTGCTTAAGGTAATTTGAAAGGAAAGTGATTTTCTCTGAAAGTGCAGCATTTAGAAAGTGAAGCAACCCTCCATTCACTTCGCACAGTGAATTCAACTGTTGGAACAGACTGCTTTTCTTTCAGAGAAATGCATGTGAGTTTCTTGTGAATGCTTATATTTATCTTAAGGCACTTTCAAAGAAAGTGATTTTCTCTGAAAGTACAGCATTTAGAAAGTGAAGCAACCCTCCATTCACTTCGAACAGTGAATTGAAGTGTTGGAACAAACTGCTTCTCTTTCAGAGAAATGCATGTGAATTGCTGGTGAATTCCTGTAAGTAGCTTAAGGCAGTATCAAAGGACAGTGATTTTCTCTGAAAGTACAGCATTTAGAAAGTGAAGCAACACTCCATTCACTTCGCACAGTGAAATCAAGTGTTGGAACAGACTGCTTCCCTTTCAGAGAAATGCATTAGAGTTGTTGGTGAATGCTTGTAAGTAGCTTAAGGCACTTTCAAAGAAGAGTGATTTTCTCTGAAAGTACAGCATTTAGAAAGTAAAACAACAACATATTCACTTCACACAGTGAATTGAACTGTTGGAACAGACTGCTTCTTTTTCAGAGAAACACATGTGAGTTGCTGGTGAATGCTTGTAAGTAGCTTAAGGCACTTTCAAAGGAAAGTGATTTTCTCTGAAAGGACAGCATTTAGAAAGTGAAGCAACCCTCCATTCACTTTGAACAGTGAATTGAAGTGTTGGAACAGACTGCTTCTATTTCAGAGAAACGCATGTGAATTGCTGGTGAATACTTGTAAGTAGCTTAAGGCAGTTTCAAAGGAAAGTTTTTTTCTGTGATAGTGCAGCATTTAGAAAGTGAAGCAACACTCCATTCACTTTGCACAGTGAATTGAAGTGTTGGAACAGACTGCTAATCTTTCAGAGAAACTCATGTGAGTTGCTGGTGAATGCTTGTAAGTAGCTTAAGGCACTTTCAAAGGAAAGTGATTTTCTCTGAAAGTACAGCATTTAGAAAGTGAAGCAACACTCCATTCACTTTGCACAGTGAATTGAAGTGTTGGAACAGACTGCTTCTCTTTCAGAGAAACGCATGTGAGTTTCTTGTGAATGCTTGTAAGTAGCTTAAGGTACTTTGAAAGGAAAGTGATTTTCTCTGAAAGTACAGCATTTAGAAAGTGACACAACACTCCATTCAGTTCGCACAGTGAATTGAAGAGTTGGAACAGACTGCTTCTCTTTCAGAGAAACGCATGTGAGTTGCTGGTGAATGCTTGTAAGTAGCTTAAGGCAGTTTCATAGGAAAGTGATTTTCTCTGAAAGTACAGCATTTAGAAAGTGAAGCAACACTCCATTCACTTCGCACAGTGAATTGAAGTGTTGGAACAGACTGCTTCTCTTTCAGAGAAATGCATCTGAGTTTCTTGGGAATGCTTATATTTATCTTAAGGCACTTTCAAAGAATGTGATTTTCTCTGAAAGTACAGCATTTTGAAAGTGAAGCAACACTCCATTCACTTCGCCCTGTGAATTGAAGTGTTGGAACAGACTGCTAATCTTTCAGAGAAACTCATGTGAGTTGCTGGTGAATGCTTGTAAGTAGCTTAAGGCAGTTTCAAAGGAAAGTTTTTTTCTGTGATAGTGCAGCATTTAGAAAGTGAAGCAACACTCCATTCACTTTGCACAGTGAATTGAAGTGTTGGAACAGACTGCTAATCTTTCAGAGAAACTCATGTGAGTTGCTGGTGAATGCTTGTAAGTAGCTTAAGGCACTTTCAAAGGAAAGTGATTTTCTCTGAAAGTACAGCATTTAGAAAGTGAAGCGACCCTCCATTCACTTCGCACAGTGAATTGAAGTCTTGGAACAGACTGCTTCTCTTTCAGAGAAATGCATCTGAGTTTCTTGGGAATGCTTATTTTTATCTTAAGGCACTTTCAAAGAATGTGATTTTCTCTGAAAGTACAGCATTTTGAAAGTGAAGCAACACTCCATTCACTTCGCCCTGTGAATTGAAGTGTTGGAACAGACTGCTAATCTTTCAGAGAAACTCATGTGAGTTGCTGGTGAATGCTTGTAAGTAGCTTAAGGCAGTTTCAAAGGAAAGTTTTTTTCTGTGAAAGTGCAGCATTTAGAAAGTGAAGCAACACTCCATTCACTTTGCACAGTGAATTGAAGTGTTGGAACAGACTGATAATCTTTCAGAGAAACTCATGTGAGTTGCTGGTGAATGCTTGTAAGTAGCTGAAGGCACTTTCAAAGGAAAGTGATTTTCTCTGAAAGTACAGCATTTAGAAAGTGAAGCAACCCTCCATTCACTTCGCACAGTGAGTTGAAGTGTTGAAACAGACTGCTTCTCTTTCAGAGAAATGCATGTGAGTTTCTTGTGAATGCTTATATTTATCTTAAGGCACTTTCAAAGAAAGTGATCTTCTCTGAAACTACAGCATTTAGAAAGTGAAGCAACACTCCATTCACTTCGCACCGTGAATTGAAGTGTTGGAACAGACTGCTTCTCTTTCAGAGAAGTGCATGTGAGTTACTGTGGAATGCTTGTAAGCAGCTTATGGCAGTTTCAATGGAAAGTGATTTTCTCTGAATGTACTGCATTTTGAATGTGAAGCATCACTCCATTCACTTCGAACAGTGAAATGAAGTGTTGGAACAGACTGCTACTCTTTCAGAGAAATGCATGTGAGTTGCTGTTGAATGCCTGTAAGTAGCTTAAGGCAGTTTCAAAGGAAAGTGATTTTCTCTGAAAGTACTGCATTTAGAAAGTGAAGCAACACTCCATTCACTTCACACAGTGAATTGAAGTTTTGGAACAGACTGCTACTCTTTCAGAGATACGCATGTGAGTTTCTTGTGAATGCTTGTAAGTAGCTTAAGGCAGTATCAAAGGAAAGTGATTTTTTCTGAAAATACAGCATTTAGAAAGTGAAACAACAACACATTCACTTCGCACAGTGAATTGAAGTGTTGGAACAGACTGCTTCCCTTTCAGAGAAACTCATGTGAGTTGCTTGTGAATGCTTGTAAGTAGCTTAAGGCACTTTCAAAGAAGAGTGATTTTCTCTGAAAGAACAGCATTTACAAAGTGAAACAATAACACATTCACTTCGCACAGTGAATTGAAGTGTTGGAACAGACTGCTTCTCTTTCAGGAAAACTCATGTGAGTTGCTGGTCAATGCTTATAAGTAGCTTAAAGCAGTTTCAAAGGAAAGTGATTTTTCTCTGAAAGTACAGCATTTAGAAAGTGACGCAACACTACATTCACTTCACACAGTGAATTGAAGTGTTGGGAAAGATTGCTTCTCTTTCAGAGAAATTCATGTGTGTTGCTGATGAATGCTTGTAAGAAGCTTAAGGCAGTTTCAAAGGAAAGTGATTTTCTCTAAAAGTACAGCATGTAGAAAGTGAAACAACAACACATTCATTTCACACAGTGAATTGAAGTTTTGGAACAGACTGCTTCTCTTTCAGAGAAACTCATGTGAGTTGCTGGTGAATGCTAGTAAGTTGCTTAAGGTAATTTGAAAGGAAAGTGATTTTCTCTGAAAGTGCAGCATTTAGAAAGTGAAGCAACCCTCCATTCACTTCGCACAGTGAATTCAACTGTTGGAACAGACTGCTTTTCTTTCAGAGAAATGCATGTGAGTTTCTTGTGAATGCTTATATTTATCTTAAGGCACTTTCAAAGAAAGTGATTTTCTCTGAAAGTACAGCATTTAGAAAGTGAAGCAACCCTCCATTCACTTCGAACAGTGAATTGAAGTGTTGGAACAAACTGCTTCTCTTTCAGAGAAATGCATGTGAATTGCTGGTGAATTCCTGTAAGTAGCTTAAGGCAGTATCAAAGGACAGTGATTTTCTCTGAAAGTACAGCATTTAGAAAGTGAAGCAACACTCCATTCACTTCGCACAGTGAAATCAAGTGTTGGAACAGACTGCTTCCCTTTCAGAGAAATGCATTAGAGTTGTTGGTGAATGCTTGTAAGTAGCTTAAGGCACTTTCAAAGAAGAGTGATTTTCTCTGAAAGTACAGCATTTAGAAAGTAAAACAACAACATATTCACTTCACACAGTGAATTGAACTGTTGGAACAGACTGCTTCTTTTTCAGAGAAACACATGTGAGTTGCTGGTGAATGCTTGTAAGTAGCTTAAGGCACTTTCAAAGGAAAGTGATTTTCTCTGAAAGGACAGCATTTAGAAAGTGAAGCAACCCTCCATTCACTTTGAACAGTGAATTGAAGTGTTGGAACAGACTGCTTCTATTTCAGAGAAACGCATGTGAATTGCTGGTGAATACTTGTAAGTAGCTTAAGGCAGTTTCAAAGGAAAGTTTTTTTCTGTGATAGTGCAGCATTTAGAAAGTGAAGCAACACTCCATTCACTTTGCACAGTGAATTGAAGTGTTGGAACAGACTGCTAATCTTTCAGAGAAACTCATGTGAGTTGCTGGTGAATGCTTGTAAGTAGCTTAAGGCACTTTCAAAGGAAAGTGATTTTCTCTGAAAGTACAGCATTTAGAAAGTGAAGCAACACTCCATTCACTTTGCACAGTGAATTGAAGTGTTGGAACAGACTGCTTCTCTTTCAGAGAAACGCATGTGAGTTTCTTGTGAATGCTTGTAAGTAGCTTAAGGTACTTTGAAAGGAAAGTGATTTTCTCTGAAAGTACAGCATTTAGAAAGTGACACAACACTCCATTCAGTTCGCACAGTGAATTGAAGAGTTGGAACAGACTGCTTCTCTTTCAGAGAAACGCATGTGAGTTGCTGGTGAATGCTTGTAAGTAGCTTAAGGCAGTTTCATAGGAAAGTGATTTTCTCTGAAAGTACAGCATTTAGAAAGTGAAGCAACACTCCATTCACTTCGCACAGTGAATTGAAGTGTTGGAACAGACTGCTTCTCTTTCAGAGAAATGCATCTGAGTTTCTTGGGAATGCTTATATTTATCTTAAGGCACTTTCAAAGAATGTGATTTTCTCTGAAAGTACAGCATTTTGAAAGTGAAGCAACACTCCATTCACTTCGCCCTGTGAATTGAAGTGTTGGAACAGACTGCTAATCTTTCAGAGAAACTCATGTGAGTTGCTGGTGAATGCTTGTAAGTAGCTTAAGGCAGTTTCAAAGGAAAGTTTTTTTCTGTGATAGTGCAGCATTTAGAAAGTGAAGCAACACTCCATTCACTTTGCACAGTGAATTGAAGTGTTGGAACAGACTGCTAATCTTTCAGAGAAACTCATGTGAGTTGCTGGTGAATGCTTGTAAGTAGCTTAAGGCACTTTCAAAGGAAAGTGATTTTCTCTGAAAGTACAGCATTTAGAAAGTGAAGCGACCCTCCATTCACTTCGCACAGTGAATTGAAGTCTTGGAACAGACTGCTTCTCTTTCAGAGAAATGCATCTGAGTTTCTTGGGAATGCTTATTTTTATCTTAAGGCACTTTCAAAGAATGTGATTTTCTCTGAAAGTACAGCATTTTGAAAGTGAAGCAACACTCCATTCACTTCGCCCTGTGAATTGAAGTGTTGGAACAGACTGCTAATCTTTCAGAGAAACTCATGTGAGTTGCTGGTGAATGCTTGTAAGTAGCTTAAGGCAGTTTCAAAGGAAAGTTTTTTTCTGTGAAAGTGCAGCATTTAGAAAGTGAAGCAACACTCCATTCACTTTGCACAGTGAATTGAAGTGTTGGAACAGACTGATAATCTTTCAGAGAAACTCATGTGAGTTGCTGGTGAATGCTTGTAAGTAGCTGAAGGCACTTTCAAAGGAAAGTGATTTTCTCTGAAAGTACAGCATTTAGAAAGTGAAGCAACCCTCCATTCACTTCGCACAGTGAGTTGAAGTGTTGAAACAGACTGCTTCTCTTTCAGAGAAATGCATGTGAGTTTCTTGTGAATGCTTATATTTATCTTAAGGCACTTTCAAAGAAAGTGATCTTCTCTGAAACTACAGCATTTAGAAAGTGAAGCAACACTCCATTCACTTCGCACCGTGAATTGAAGTGTTGGAACAGACTGCTTCTCTTTCAGAGAAGTGCATGTGAGTTACTGTGGAATGCTTGTAAGCAGCTTATGGCAGTTTCAATGGAAAGTGATTTTCTCTGAATGTACTGCATTTTGAATGTGAAGCATCACTCCATTCACTTCGAACAGTGAAATGAAGTGTTGGAACAGACTGCTACTCTTTCAGAGAAATGCATGTGAGTTGCTGTTGAATGCCTGTAAGTAGCTTAAGGCAGTTTCAAAGGAAAGTGATTTTCTCTGAAAGTACTGCATTTTGAAAGTGAAGCAACACTTCATTCACTTTGAACAGTGAATTGAAGTGTTGGAACAGACTGCTTCTCTTTCAGAGAAATGCATGTGAATTGCTGGTGAATGCTTGTAAGTAGCTTAAGGCAGTTTCAAAGGACAGTGATTTTCTCTGAAAGTACAGCATTTAGAAAGTGAAGCAACACTCCATTCAATTCGCACAGTGAATTCAAGTATTGGAACAGACTGCTTCTCTTTCAGAGTAATGCATGAGAGTTGTTTGTGAATGCTTGTAAATAGCTTAAGGCACTTTCAAAGAACAGTGATTTTCTCTGAAAGTACAGCATTTAGAAAGTGAAACAACCAGACATTCACTTCGCAGAGTGAATTGAAGTGTTGGAACAGACTGCTTCTATTTCACAGAAACTCATGTGAGTTGTTGGTGAATACTTGTAAGTAGCTTAAGGTACTTTGAAAGGAAAGTGATATTCTCTGAAAGTACATCATTTAGAAAGTGACGCAACACTCCATTCACTTCGCACAGTGAACTGAGGAGTTGGAACAGACTGCTTCTCTTTCAGAGAAACTCATGTGAGTTGCTGGTGAATGCTTGTAAGTAGTTTAAGGCAGTTTCAAAGGAAAGTGATTTTCTCTGAAAGTACAGCATGTAGAAAGTGAAGCAACCCTTCATTCACTTCGCACAGTGAATTGAAGTGTTGGACCAGACTGCTTCTCTTTCAGAGAAACTCATGTGAGTTGCTGGTGAATACTTGTAAGTAGCTTAAGGCAGTTTCAAAAGAAAATGATTTTCTCTGAAAGTACAGCATTTAGAAAGTGAAACAACAACACATTCACTTCACACAGTGAATTGAAGTGTTGGAACAGACTGCTTCTCTTTCAGAGAAACTCATGTGATTTGCTGGTGAATGTTTGTAAGTAGCATAAGGCAGTTTCAAAGGAAAGTTTTTTTCTGTGAAAGGGCAGCATTTAGAAAGTGAAGCAACACTCCATTCACTTTGCACAGTGAATTGAAGTGTTGGAACAGACTGCTAATCTTTCTGAGAAACTCATGTGAGTTGCTGGTGAATGCTTGTAAGTAGCTTAAGGCACTTTCAAAGGAAAGTGATTTTCTCTGAAAGTACAGCATTTAGAAAGTAAAGCAACAATCCATTCACTTCGCACAGTGAATTGAAGTGTTGGAACAGACTGCTTCTCTTTCAGAGAAATGCATGTGAGTTATTGTGGAATGCTTGTAAGTAGGTTAAGGCAGTTTCAAAGGAAAGTGATTTTCTCTGAATGTACTGCATTTTGAAAGCGAAGCATCACTCCATTCACTTCGAACAGTGAAATGAAGTGTTGGAACAGACTGCTAATCTTTCAGAGAAATGCATGTGAGTTTCTTGTGAATGCTTATATTTATCATAAGGCACTTTCAAAGAAAGTGATTTTCTCTGAAAGGACAGCATTTAGAAAGTGAAACAACAACATTTCACTTCGCACAGTGAATTGAAGTGTTGGAACAGACTGCTTCTCTTTCAGAGAAATGCATGTGAGTTTCTTGTGAATGCTTATATATATCTTAAGGCACTTTCAAAGAAAGTGATTTTCTCTAAAAGTACAGCATTTATAAAGTGAAGCAACACTCCATTCACTTCGCCCTGTGAATTGAAGTGTTGGAACAGACTGCTTCTCTTTCAGAGAAATGCATGTGAATTGCTGGTGAATGCTTGTAAGTAGCCTAAGGCAGTTTCAAAGGACAGTGATTTTCTCTGAAAGTACAGCATTTAGAAAGTGAAACAACAACACATTCACTTCGCACAGTGAATTGAAGTGTTGGAACAGACTGCTTCTCTTTCAGAGAAACTCATGTGAGTTGCTGGTGAATGTTTGTAAGTAGCATAAGGCAGTTTCAAAGGAAAGTTTTTTTCTGTGAAAGTGCAGATTTAGAAAGTGAAGCAACACTCCATTCACTTTGCACAGTGAATTGAAGTGTTGGAACAGACTGTTAATCTTTCAGAGAAACTCATGTGAGTTGCTGGTGAATGCTTGTAAGTAGATTAAGGCACTTTCAAAGGATAGTGATTTTCTCTGAAAGTACAGCATTTAGAAAGTGAAGCAACACTCCATTCACTTTGCACAGTGAATTGAAGTGTTGGAACAGACTGCTTCTCTTTCAGAGAAACGCATGTGAGTTTCTTGTGAATGCTTGTAAGTAGCTTAAGGTACTTTGAAAGGAAAGTGATTTTCTCTGAAAGTACAGCATTTAGAAAGTGACACAACACTCCATTCACTTCGCACAGTGAATTGAAGAGTTGGAACAGACTGCTTCTCTTTCAGAGAAACGCATGTGAGTTGCTGGTGAATGCTTGTAAGTAGCTTAAGGCAGTTTCATAGGAAAGTGATTTTCTCTGAAAGTACAGCATTTAGAAAGTGAAGCAACACTCCATTCATTTCGCACAGTGAATTGAAGTGTTGGAACAGACTGCTTCTCTTTCAGGAAACGCATGTGAGTTTCTTGTGAATTCTTGTAAGTAGCTTAAGGCAATATCAAAGGAAAGTGATTTTCTCTGAAAGTACAGCATTTAAAAAGTGAAACAACAACACATTCACTTCTCACAGTGAATGGAAGTGTTGGAACAGACTGCTTTCTTTCAGAGAAACTCATGTGAGTTGCTGGTGAATGCTTGTAAGTAGCTTAAGGCAGTTTCAAATGAAAGTGATTTTCTCTGAAAGTACAGCATTTAGAAAGTGAAGCAACCCTCCATTCACTTCGCACAGTGAACTGAAGTGTTGGAAAAGACTGCTTCTCTTTCAGAGAAATGCGTATGAGTTTCTTGTGAATGCGTATATATATCTTAAGGCCCTTTCAAAGAAAGTGATTTTCTCTTAAATACAGCATTTAGAAAGTGAAGCATCACTCCATTCACTTCGCCCTGTGAATTGAAGTGTTGGAACAGACTGCTTCTCTTTCAGAGAAATGCATGTGAATTGCTGGTGAATGCTTGTAAGTAGCCTAAGGCAGTTTCAAAGGACAGTGATTTTCTCTGAAAGTACAGCATTTAGATAGTGAAGCAACACTCCATTCACTTTGCACAGTGAATTCAAGTGTTGGAACAGACTGCTTCTCTTTCAGAGAAATGCATGAGAGTTGTTGGTGAATGCTTGTAAGTAGCTTGAGGCACTTTCAAAGAAGAGTGATTTTCTCTGAAAGTACAGCATTTAGAAAGTGAAACAACAACACATTCACTTCGCACAGTGAATTGAAGTGTTGGAACAGACTGCTTCTCTTTCAGAGAAACTCATGTGAGTTGCTGGTGAATGTTTGTAAGTAGCATAAGGCAGTTTCAAAGGAAAGTTTTTTTCTGTGAAAGTGCAGCATTTAGAAAGTGAAGCAACACTCCATTCACTTTGCACAGTGAATTGAAGTGTTGGAACAGACTGCTAATCTTTCTGAGAAACTCATGTGAGTTGCTGGTGAATGCTTGTAAGTAGCTTAAGGCACTTTCAAAGGAAAGTGATTTTCTCTGAAAGTACAGCATTTAGAAAGTGAAGCAACAATCCATTCACTTCGCACAGAGAATTGAAGTGTTGGAACAGACTGCTTCTCTTTCAGAGAAATGCATGTGAGTTATTATGGAATGCTTGTAAGTAGGTGAAGGCAGTTTCAAAGGAAAGTGATTTTCTCTGAATGTACTGCATTTTGAAAGCGAAGCATCACTCCATTCACTTCGAACAGTGAAATGAAGTGTTGGAACAGACTGCTAATCTTTCAGAGAAATGCATGTGAGTTTCTTGTGAATGCTTATATTTATCTTAAGGCACTTTCAAAGAAAGTGATTTTCTCTGAAAGGACAGCATTTAGAAAGTGAAACAACAACACATTCACTTCGCACAGTGAATTGAAGTGTTGGAACAGACTGCTTCTCTTTCAGAGAAACTCATGTGAGTTGCTGGTGAATGCTTGTAAGTAGCTTAAGGCAGTTTCAAAGGAAAGTTTTTTTCTGTGAAAGTGCAGCATTTAGAAAGTGAAGCAACACTCCATTCACTTTGCACAGTGAATTGAAGTGTTGGAACAGACTGCTAATCTTTCAGAGAAACTCATGTGAGTTGCTGGTGATTGCTTGTAAGTAGCTTAAGGCACTTTCATAGGAAAGTGATTTTCTCTGAAAGTACAGCATTTAGAAAGTGAAGCAACCCTCCATTCACTTCGCACAGTGAATTGAAGTGTTGGAACAGACTGCTTCTCTTTCAGAGAAATGCATGTGAGTTTCTTCTGAATGCTAATATTTATCTTAAGGCACTTTCAAAGAAAGTGATCTTCTCTGAAATTACAGCATTTAGAAAGTGAAGCAACACTCCATTCACTTCGCACAGTGAATTGAAGTGTTGGAACAGACTGCTTCTCTTTCAGAGAAATGCATGTGAGTTACTGTAAATGCTTGAAAGTAGCTTATGGCAGTTTCAAAGGAAAGTGATTTTCTCTGAATGTACTGCATTTTGAAAGTGAAGCATCACTCCATTCACTTTGAACAGTGAAATGAAGTGTTGGAACAGACTGCTTCTCTTACAGAGAAATGCATGTGAGTTGCTGTTGAATGCCTGTAAGTAGCTTAAGGCAGTTTCAAAGGAAAGTGATTTTCTCTGAAAGTACTGCATTTTGAAAGTGAAGCAACACTCCATTCACTTTGAACAGTGAATTGAAGTGTTGGAACAGACTGCTTCTCTTTCAGAGAAATGCATGTGAATTGCTAGTGAATGCTTGTAAGTAGCTTAAGGCAGTTTCAAAGGACAGTGATTTTCTCTGAAAGTACAGCATTTAGAAAGTGAAGCAACACTCCATTCAATTCGCACAGTGAATTTAAGTATTGGTACAGACTGCTTCTCTTTCAGAGTAATGCATGAGAGTTGTTGGTGAGTGCTTGTAAGTAGCTTATGGCACTTTCAAAGAACAGTGATTTTCTCTGAAAGTACAGCATTTAGAAAGTGAAACAACAACACATTCACTTTTAACAGTGAATTGAACTGTTGGAACAGACTGCTTCTCTTTCAGAGAATCTCATGTGAGTTGCTGGTGAATGCTTGTAAGTAGCTTAAGGCAGTTTCAAAGGAAAGTTTTTTTCTGTGAAAGTGCAGCATTTAGAAAGTGAAGCAACACTCCATTCACTTTGCACAGTGAATTGAAGTGTTGGAACAGACTGCTAATCTTTCAGAGAAACTCATGTGAGTTGCTGGTGAATGCTTGTAAGTAGCTTAAGGCACTTTCAAAGGAAAGTGATTTTCTCTGAAAGTACAGCATGTAGAAAGTGAAGCAACACTCCATTCACTTCGCACAGTGAACTGAAGTGTTGGAACAGACTGCTTCTCTTTCAGAGAAATGCATGTGAGTTTCTTGTGAATGCTTATATATATCTTAAGGCACTTTCAAAGAAAGTGATTTTCTCTAAAAGTACAGCATTTATAAAGTGAAGCAACACTCCATTCACTTCGCCCTGTGAATTGAAGTGTTGGAACAGACTGCTTCTCTTTCAGAGAAATGCATGTGAATTGCTGGTGAATGCTTGTAAGTAGCCTAAGGCAGTTTCAAAGGACAGTGATTTTCTCTGAAAGTACAGCATTTAGAAAGTGAAACAACAACACATTCACTTCGCACAGTGAATTGAAGTGTTGGAACAGACTGCTTCTCTTTCAGAGAAACTCATGTGAGTTGCTGGTGAATGTTTGTAAGTAGCATAAGGCAGTTTCAAAGGAAAGTTTTTTTCTGTGAAAGTGCAGATTTAGAAAGTGAAGCAACACTCCATTCACTTTGCACAGTGAATTGAAGTGTTGGAACAGACTGTTAATCTTTCAGAGAAACTCATGTGAGTTGCTGGTGAATGCTTGTAAGTAGCTTAAAGCACTTTCGAAGGAAAGTGATTTTCTCTGAAAGTACAGCATTTAGAAAGTGAAGCAACAATCCATTCACTTCGCACAGTGAATTGAAGTGTTGGAACAGACGGCTTCTCTTTCAGAGAAATGCATGTGAGTTACTGTGGAATGCTTGTAAGTAGGTAAAGGCAGTTTCAAAGGAAAGTGATTTTCTCTGAATGTACTGCATTTTGAAAGCGAAGCATCACTCCATTCACTTCGAACAGTGAAATGAAGTGTTGGAACAGACTGCTTCTCTTTCAGAGAAATGCATGTGAGTTTCTTGTGAATGCTTATATTTATCTTAAGGCACTTTCAAAGAAAGTGATTTTCTCTGAAAGTACAGCATTTAGAAAGTGACGCAACACTCCATTCACTTTGCACAGTGAAATGAGGAGTTGGAACAGACTGCTTCTCTTTCAGAGAAACTCATGTGAGTTTCTGGTGAATGCTTGTAAGTAGTTTAAGGCAGTATAAAAGGAAAGTGATTTTCTCTGAAAATACAGCATTTAGAGAGTGAAACAAAAACACATTCATTTCGCACAGTGAATTGAAGTGTTGGAACAGACTGCTTCTCTTTCAGAGAAACACATGTGAATTTCTATTGAATGCTTAGAAGTAGCTTAAGGCACTTTCAAAGAAGAGTGATTTTCTCTGAAAGTACAGCATTTAGAAATTGAAACAACAACACATTCACTTCGCACAGTGAATTGAAGTGTTGGAACAGACTGCTTCTCTTTCAGAGAAACTCATGTGATTTGCTGGTGAATGTTTGTAAGTAGCATAAGGCAGTTTCAAAGGAAAGTTTTTTTCTGTGAAAGTGCAGCATTTAGAAAGTGAAGCAACACTCCATTCACTTTGCACAGTGAATTGAAGTGTTGGAACAGACTGCTAATCTTTCTGAGAAACTCATGTGAGTTGCTGGTGAATGCTTGTAAGTAGCTTAAGGCACTTTCAAAGGAAAGTGATTTTCTCTGAAAGTACAGCATTTAGAAAGTAAAGCAACAATCCATTCACTTCGCACAGTGAACTGAAGTGTTGGAACAGACTGCTTCTCTTTCAGAGAAATGCATGTGAGTTATTGTGGAATGCTTGTAAGTAGGTTAAGGCAGTTTCAAAGGAAAGTGATTATCTCTGAATGTACTGCATTTTGAAAGCGAAGCATCACTCCATTCACTTCGAACAGTGAAATGAAGTGTTGGAACAGACTGCTAATCTTTCAGAGAAATGCATGTGAGTTTCTTGTGAATGCTTATATTTATCTTAAGGCACTTTCAAAGAAAGTGATTTTCTCTGAAAGGACAGCATTTAGAAAGTGAAACAACAACATTTCACTTCGCACAGTGAATTGAAGTGTTGGAACAGACTGCTTCTCTTTCAGAGAAACTCATGTGTGTTGCTTGTGAATGCTTGTAAGTAGCTTGAGGCACTTTCAAAGAAGAGTGATTTTCTCTGAAAGTACAGCATTTAGAAAGTGAAACAACAACACATTCACTTCGCACAGTGAATTGAAGTGTTGGAACAGACTGCTTCTCTTTCAGAGAAACTCATGTGAGTTGCTGGGGAATGCTTGTAAGTAGCTTAAGGCAGTTTCAAAGGAAAGTTTTTTTCTGTGAAAGTGCAGCATTTAGAAAGTGAAGCAACACTCCATTCACTTTGCACAGTGAATTGAAGTGTTGGAACAGACTGCTAATCTTTCAGAGAAACTCATGTGAGTTGCTGGTGATTGCTTGTAAGTAGCTTAAGGCACTTTCAAAGGAAAGTGATTTTCTCTGAAAGTACAGCATTTAGAAAGTGAAGCAACCCTCCATTCACTTCGCACAGTGAATTGAAGTGTTGGAACAGACTGCTTCTCTTTCAGAGAAATGCATGTGAGTTTCTTCTGAATGCTTATATTTATCTTAAGGCACTTTCAAAGAAAGTGATCTTCTCTGAAATTACAGCATTTAGAAAGTGAAGCAACACTCCATTCACTTCGCACAGTGAATTGAAGTGTTGGAACAGACTGCTTCTCTTTCAGAGAAATGCATGTGAGTTACTGTAAATGCTTGTAAGTACTTTATGGCAGTTTCAAAGGAAAGTGATTTTCTCTGAATGTACTGCATTTTGAAAGTGAAGCATCACTCCATTCACTTTGAACAGTGAAATGAAGTGTTGGAACAGACTGCTTCTCTTTCAGAGAAATGCATGTGAGTTGCTGTTGAATGCCTGTAAGTAGCTTAAGGCAGTTTCAAAGGAAAGTGATTTTCTCTGAAAGTACTGCATTTTGAAAGTGAAGCAACACTCCATTCACTTTGAACAATGAATTGAAGTGTTGGAACAGACTGCTTCTCTTTCAGGGAAATGCATGTGAATTGCTAGTGAATGCTTGTAAGTAGCTTAAGGCAGTTTCAAAGGACAGTGATTTTCTCTGAAAGTACAGCATTTAGAAAGTGAAGCAACACTCCATTCAATTCGCACAGTGAATTCAAGTATTGGAACAGACTGCTTCTCTTTCAGAGTAATGCATGAGAGTTGTTGGTGAATGCTTGTAAGTACCTTAAGGCACTTTCAAAGAACAGTGATTTTCTCTGAAAGGACAGCATTTAGAAAGTGAAACAACAACACATTCACTTTTAACAGTGAATTGAACTGTTGGAACAGACTGCTTCTCTTTCAGAGAATCTCATGTGAGTTGCTGGTGAATGCTTATAAGTAGCTTAAGGCAGTTTAAAAGGAAAGTTTTTTTCTGTGAAAGTGCAGCATTTAGAAAGTGAAGCAACGCTCCATTCACTTTGCACAGTGAATTGAAGTGTTGGAACAGACTGCTAATCTTTCAGAGAAACTCATGTGAGTTGCTGGTGAATGCTTGTAAGTAGCTTAAGGCACTTTCAAATGAAAGTGATTTTCTCTGAAAGTACAGCATGGAGAAAGTGAAGCAACACTCCATTCACTTCGCACAGTGAACTGAAGTGTTGGAACAGACTGCTTCTCTTTCAGAGAAATGCATGTGAGTTTCTTGTGAATGCTTATATATATCTTAAGGCACTTTCAAAGAAAGTGATTTTCTCTAAAAGTACAGCATTTATAAAGTGAAGCAACACTCCATTCACTTCGCCCTGTGAATTGAAGTGTTGGAACAGACTGCTTCTCTTTCAGAGAAATGCATGTGAATTGCTGGTGAATGCTTGTAAGTAGCCTAAGGCAGTTTCAAAGGACAGTGATTTTCTCTGAAAGTACAGCATTTAGAAAGTGAAACAACAACACATTCACTTCGCACAGTGAATTGAAGTGTTGGAACAGACTGCTTCTCTTTCAGAGAAACTCATGTGAGTTGCTGGTGAATGTTTGTAAGTAGCATAAGGCAGTTTCAAAGGAAAGTTTTTTTCTGTGAAAGTGCAGATTTAGAAAGTGAAGCAACACTCCATTCACTTTGCACAGTGAATTGAAGTGTTGGAACAGACTGTTAATCTTTCAGAGAAACTCATGTGAGTTGCTGGTGAATGCTTGTAAGTAGATTAAGGCACTTTCAAAGGATAGTGATTTTCTCTGAAAGTACAGCATTTAGAAAGTGAAGCAACACTCCATTCACTTTGCACAGTGAATTGAAGTGTTGGAACAGACTGCTTCTCTTTCAGAGAAACGCATGTGAGTTTCTTGTGAATGCTTGTAAGTAGCTTAAGGTACTTTGAAAGGAAAGTGATTTTCTCTGAAAGTACAGCATTTAGAAAGTGACACAACACTCCATTCACTTCGCACAGTGAATTGAAGAGTTGGAACAGACTGCTTCTCTTTCAGAGAAACGCATGTGAGTTGCTGGTGAATGCTTGTAAGTAGCTTAAGGCAGTTTCATAGGAAAGTGATTTTCTCTGAAAGTACAGCATTTAGAAAGTGAAGCAACACTCCATTCATTTCGCACAGTGAATTGAAGTGTTGGAACAGACTGCTTCTCTTTCAGGAAACGCATGTGAGTTTCTTGTGAATTCTTGTAAGTAGCTTAAGGCAATATCAAAGGAAAGTGATTTTCTCTGAAAGTACAGCATTTAAAAAGTGAAACAACAACACATTCACTTCTCACAGTGAATGGAAGTGTTGGAACAGACTGCTTTCTTTCAGAGAAACTCATGTGAGTTGCTGGTGAATGCTTGTAAGTAGCTTAAGGCAGTTTCAAATGAAAGTGATTTTCTCTGAAAGTACAGCATTTAGAAAGTGAAGCAACCCTCCATTCACTTCGCACAGTGAACTGAAGTGTTGGAAAAGACTGCTTCTCTTTCAGAGAAATGCATATGAGTTTCTTGTGAATGCGTATATATATCTTAAGGCCCTTTCAAAGAAAGTGATTTTCTCTTAAATACAGCATTTAGCAAGTGAAGCAACACTCCATTCACTTTGCACAGTGAATTGAAGTGTTGGAACAGACTGCTAATCTTTCTGAGAAACTCATGTGAGTTGCTGGTGAATGCTTGTAAGTAGCTTAAGGCACTTTCAAAGGAAAGTGATTTTCTCTGAAAGTACAGCATTTAGAAAGTGAAGCAACAATCCATTCACTTCGCACAGAGAATTGAAGTGTTGGAACAGACTGCTTCTCTTTCAGAGAAATGCATGTGAGTTATTATGGAATGCTTGTAAGTAGGTTAAGGCAGTTTCAAAGGAAAGTGATTTTCTCTGAATGTACTGCATTTTGAAAGCGAAGCATCACTCCATTCACTTCGAACAGTGAAATGAAGTGTTGGAACAGACTGCTAATCTTTCAGAGAAATGCATGTGAGTTTCTTGTGAATGCTTATATTTATCTTAAGGCACTTTCAAAGAAAGTGATTTTCTCTGAAAGGACAGCATTTAGAAAGTGAAACAACAACACATTCACTTCGCACAGTGAATTGAAGTGTTGGAACAGACTGCTTCTCTTTCAGAGAAACTCATGTGAGTTGCTGGTGAATGCTTGTAAGTAGCTTAAGGCAGTTTCAAAGGAAAGTTTTTTTCTGTGAAAGTGCAGCATTTAGAAAGTGAAGCAACACTCCATTCACTTTGCACAGTGAATTGAAGTGTTGGAACAGACTGCTAATCTTTCAGAGAAACTCATGTGAGTTGCTGGTGATTGCTTGTAAGTAGCTTAAGGCACTTTCAAAGGAAAGTGATTTTCTCTGAAAGTACAGCATTTAGAAAGTGAAGCAACCCTCCATTCACTTCGCACAGTGAATTGAAGTGTTGGAACAGACTGCTTCTCTTTCAGAGAAATGCATGTGAGTTTCTTCTGAATGCTAATATTTATCTTAAGGCACTTTCAAAGAAAGTGATCTTCTCTGAAATTACAGCATTTAGAAAGTGAAGCAACACTCCATTCACTTCGCACAGTGAATTGAAGTGTTGGAACAGACTGCTTCTCTTTCAGAGAAATGCATGTGAGTTACTGTAAATGCTTGTAAGTAGCTTATGGCAGTTTCAAAGGAAAGTGATTTTCTCTGAATGTACTGCATTTTGAAAGTGAAGCATCACTCCATTCACTTTGAACAGTGAAATGAAGTGTTGGAACAGACTGCTTCTCTTACAGAGAAATGCATGTGAGTTGCTGTTGAATGCCTGTAAGTAGCTTAAGGCAGTTTCAAAGGAAAGTGATTTTCTCTGAAAGTACTGCATTTTGAAAGTGAAGCAACACTCCATTCACTTTGAACAGTGAATTGAAGTGTTGGAACAGACTGCTTCTCTTTCAGAGAAATGCATGTGAATTGCTAGTGAATGCTTGTAAGTAGCTTAAGGCAGTTTCAAAGGACAGTGATTTTCTCTGAAAGTACAGCATTTAGAAAGTGAAGCAACACTCCATTCAATTCGCACAGTGAATTTAAGTATTGGTACAGACTGCTTCTCTTTCAGAGTAATGCATGAGAGTTGTTGGTGAATGCTTGTAAGTAGCTTATGGCACTTTCAAAGAACAGTGATTTTCTCTGAAAGTACAGCATTTAGAAAGTGAAACAACAACACATTCACTTTTAACAGTGAATTGAACTGTTGGAACAGACTGCTTCTCTTTCAGAGAATCTCATGTGAGTTGCTGGTGAATGCTTGTAAGTAGCTTAAGGCAGTTTCAAAGGAAAGTTTTTTTCTGTGAAAGTGCAGCATTTAGAAAGTGAAGCAACACTCCATTCACTTTGCACAGTGAATTGAAGTGTTGGAACAGACTGCTAATCTTTCAGAGAAACTCATGTGAGTTGCTGGTGAATGCTTGTAAGTAGCTTAAGGCACTTTCAAAGGAAAGTGATTTTCTCTGAAAGTACAGCATGTAGAAAGTGAAGCAACACTCCATTCACTTCGCACAGTGAACTGAAGTGTTGGAACAGACTGCTTCTCTTTCAGAGAAATGCATGTGAGTTTCTTGTGAATGCTTATATATATCTTAAGGCACTTTCAAAGAAAGTGATTTTCTCTAAAAGTACAGCATTTATAAAGTGAAGCAACACTCCATTCACTTCGCCCTGTGAATTGAAGTGTTGGAACAGACTGCTTCTCTTTCAGAGAAATGCATGTGAATTGCTGGTGAATGCTTGTAAGTAGCCTAAGGCAGTTTCAAAGGACAGTGATTTTCTCTGAAAGTACAGCATTTAGAAAGTGAAACAACAACACATTCACTTCGCACAGTGAATTGAAGTGTTGGAACAGACTGCTTCTCTTTCAGAGAAACTCATGTGAGTTGCTGGTGAATGTTTGTAAGTAGCATAAGGCAGTTTCAAAGGAAAGTTTTTTTCTGTGAAAGTGCAGCATTTAGAAAGTGAAGCAACACTCCATTCACTTTGCACAGTGAATTGAAGTGTTGGAACAGACTGTTAATCTTTCAGAGAAACTCATGTGAGTTGCTGGTGAATGCTTGTAAGTAGCTTAAAGCACTTTCGAAGGAAAGTGATTTTCTCTGAAAGTACAGCATTTAGAAAGTGAAGCAACAATCCATTCACTTCGCACAGTGAATTGAAGTGTTGGAACAGACGGCTTCTCTTTCAGAGAAATGCATGTGAGTTACTGTGGAATGCTTGTAAGTAGGTTAAGGCAGTTTCAAAGGAAAGTGATTTTCTCTGAATGTACTGCATTTTGAAAGCGAAGCATCACTCCATTCACTTCGAACAGTGAAATGAAGTGTTGGAAGAGACTGCTTCTCTTTCAGAGAAATGCATGTGAGTTTCTTGTGAATGCTTATATTTATCTTAAGGCACTTTCAAAGAAAGTGATTTTCTCTGAAAGTACAGCATTTAGAAAGTGACGCAACACTCCATTCACTTCGCACAGTGAAATGAGGAGTTGGAACAGACTGCTTCTCTTTCAGAGAAACTCATGTGAGTTTCTGGTGAATGCTTGTAAGTAGTTAAAGGCAGTATAAAAGGAAAGTGATTTTCTCTGAAAATACAGCATTTAGAAAGTGAAACAAAAACACATTCATTTCGCACAGTGAATTGAAGTGTTGGAACAGACTGCTTCTCTTTCAGAGAAACACATGTGAATTTCTATTGAATGCTTAGAAGTAGCTTAAGGCACTTTCAAAGAAGAGTGATTTTCTCTGAAAGTACAGCATTTAGAAAGTGAAAGAACAACACATTCACTTCGCACAGTGAATTGAAGTTTTGGAACAGACTGCTTCTCTTTCAGAGAAACTCAAGTGAGTTGCTGGTGAATGCTTGTAAGTAGCTTAAGGCACTTTCAAAGGAAAGTGATTTTCTCTGAAAGTACAGCATTTAGAAAGTGAAGAAACACTCCATTCACTTCACACAGTGAATTGAAGTGTTGGAACAGACTGCTTCTCTTTCAGAGATACGCATGTGAGTTTCTTCTGAATGCTTGTAAGTAGCTTAAGGCAGTTTCAAAGGAACGTGATTTTCTCTGAAAGTACAGCATTTAGAAAGTGAAACAACCAGACATTCACTTCGCACAGTGAATTGAAGTGTTGGAACAGACTGCTTCTATTTCACAGAAACTCATGTGAGTTGTTGGTGAATACTTGTAAGTAGCTTAAGGTACTTTGAAAGGAAAGTGATATTCTCTGAAAGTACAGCATTTAGAAAGTGACGCAACACTCCATTCACTTCGCACAGTGAACTGAGGAGTTGGAACAGACTGCTTCTCTTTCAGAGAAACTCATGTGAGTTGCTGGTGAATGCTTGTAAGTAGTTTAAGGCAGTTTCAAAGGAAAGTGATTTTCTCTGAAAGTACAGCATGTAGAAAGTGAAGCAACCCTTCATTCACTTCGCACAGTGAATTGAAGTGTTGGACCAGACTGCTTCTCTTTCAGAGAAACTCATGTGAGTTGCTGGTGAATACTTGTAAGTAGCTTAAGGCAGTTTCAAAGGAAAATGATTTTCTCTGAAAGTACAGCATTTAGAAAGTGAAACAACATTACATACACTTCACACACTGAATTGAAGTGTTGGAACAGACTGCTTCTCTTTCAGAGAAACGCATGTGAGTTTCTTATGAATGCTTGTAAGTAGCTTAAGGCAGTATCAAAGGAAAGTGATTTTCTCTGAAAATACAGCATTTAGAAAGTGAAACAACAACACATTCACTTCGCACAGTGAATTGTAGTGTTGGAACAGACTGCTTCTCTTTAAGAGAAACTGATGTGAGTTGCTGGTGAATGCTTGTAAGTAGCTTAAGGCACTTTCAAAGAAGAGAGTTTTTCTCTGAAAGTACAGCATTTAGAAAGTGAAAAAACAACACATTCACTTCGCACAGTGAATTTAAGTGTTAGAACAGACTGCTTCTCTTTCAGAGAAACTCATGTGAGTTGCTGGTGAATGCTTGTAAGTAGCTTAAGGCACTTTCAAAGGAAAGTGATTTTCTCTGAAAGTACAGCATTTAGAAAGTGAAGCAACACTCCATTCACTTCACACAGTGAATTGAAGTTTTGGAACAGACTGCTTCTCTTTCAGAGATACGCATGTGAGTTTCTTGTGAATGCTTGTAAGTAGCTTAAGGCAGTATCAAAGGAAAGTGATTTTTTCTGAAAATACAGCATTTAGAAAGTGAAACAACAACACATTCACTTCGCACAGTGAATTGAAGTGTTGGAACAGACTGCTTCCCTTTCAGAGAAACTCATGTGAGTTGCTTGTGAATGATTGTAAGTAGCTTAAGGCACTTTCAAAGAAGAGTGATTTTCTCTGAAAGTACAGCATTTACAAAGTGAAACAATAACACATTCACTTCACACAGTGAATTGAAGTGTTGGAACAGACTGCTTCTCTTTCAGGAAAACTCATGTGAGTTGCTGGTCAATGCTTGTAAGTAGCTTAAAGCAGTTTCAAAGGAAAGTGATTTTTCTCTGAAAGTACAGCATTTAGAAAGTGACGCAACACTACATTCACTTCACACAGTGAATTGAAGTGTTGGGAAAGATTACTTCTCTTTCAGAGAAATTCATGTGTGTTGCTGATGAATGCTTGTAAGAAGCTTAAGGCAGTTTCAAAGGAAAGTGATTTTCTCTAAAAGTACAGCATGTAGAAAGTGAAACAACAACACATTCATTTCACACAGTGAATTGAAGTTTTGGAACAGACTGCTTCTCTTTCAGAGAAACTCATGTGAGTTGCTGGTGAATGCTAGTAAGTTGCTTAAGGTAATTTGAAAGGAAAGTGATTTTCTCTGAAAGTGCAGCATTTAGAAAGTGAAGCAACCCTCCATTCACTTCGCACAGTGAATTCAACTGTTGGAACAGACTGCTTTTCTTTCAGAGAAATGCATGTGAGTTTCTTGTGAATGCTTATATTTATCTTTAGGCACTTTCAAAGAAAGTGATTTTCTCTGAAAGTACAGCATTTAGAAAGTGAAGCAACCCTCCATTCACTTCGAACAGTGAATTGAAGTGTTGGAACAAACTGCTTCTCTTTCAGAGAAATGCATGTGAATTGCTGGTGAATTCCTGTAAGTAGCTTAAGGCAGTATCAAAGGACAGTGATTTTCTCTGAATGGACAGCATTTAGAAAGTGAAACAACACTCCATTAACTTCGCACAGTGAATTGAAGTGTTGGAACAGACTGCTTCTCTTTCAGAGATACGCATGTGAGTTTCTTCTGAATGCTTGTAAGTAGCTTAAGGCAGTATCAAAGGAAAGTGATTTTCTCTGAAAATACAGCATTTAGAAAGTGAAACAACAACACATTCACTTCGCACAGTGAATTGAAGTGTTGGAACAGACTGCTTCCCTTTAAGAGAAACTCATGTGAGTTGCTTGTGAATGCTTGTAAGTAGCTTAAGGCACATTCAAAGAAGAGTGATTTTCTCTGAAAGTACAGCATTTAGAAAGTGCAACAACAACACATTCACTTCGCACAGTGAATTGAAGTGTTGGAACAGACTGCTTCTCTTTCAGAGAAACTCATGTGAGTTGCTGGTCAATGCTTGTAAGTAGCTTAAGGCAGTTTCAAAGGAAAGTGATTTTCTCTGAAAGTACAGCATTTAGAAAGTTAAACAACAACACATTCACTTCGCACAGTGAATTGAAGTGTTGGAACAGACTGCTTCTCTTTCAGAGAAACTCATGTGTGTTGCTGGTGAATGCTTGTAAGTAGCTTAAGGCAGTTTCAAAGGAACGTGATTTTCTCTGAAAGTACAGCATTTAGAAAGTGAAACAACCAGACATTCACTTCGCACAGTGAATTGAAGTGTTGGAACAGACTGCTTCTATTTCACAGAAACTCATGTGAGTTGTTGGTGAATACTTGTAAGTAGCTTAAGGTACTTTGAAAGGAAAGTGATATTCTCTGAAAGTACAGCATTTAGAAAGTGACGCAACACTCCATTCACTTCGCACAGTGAACTGAGGAGTTGGAACAGACTGCTTCTCTTTCAGAGAAACTCATGTGAGTTGCTGGTGAATGCTTGTAAGTAGTTTAAGGCAGTTTCAAAGGAAAGTGATTTTCTCTGAAAGTACAGCATGTAGAAAGTGAAGCAACCCTTCATTCACTTCGCACAGTGAATTGAAGTGTTGGACCAGACTGCTTCTCTTTCAGAGAAACTCATGTGAGTTGCTGGTGAATACTTGTAAGTAGCTTAAGGCAGTTTCAAAGGAAAATGATTTTCTCTGAAAGTACAGCATTTAGAAAGTGAAACAACATTACATACACTTCACACACTGAATTGAAGTGTTGGAACAGACTGCTTCTCTTTCAGAGAAACGCATGTGAGTTTCTTATGAATGCTTGTAAGTAGCTTAAGGCAGTATCAAAGGAAAGTGATTTTCTCTGAAAATACAGCATTTAGAAAGTGAAACAACAACACATTCACTTCGCACAGTGAATTGTAGTGTTGGAACAGACTGCTTCTCTTTAAGAGAAACTGATGTGAGTTGCTGGTGAATGCTTGTAAGTAGCTTAAGGCACTTTCAAAGAAGAGAGTTTTTCTCTGAAAGTACAGCATTTAGAAAGTGAAAAAACAACACATTCACTTCGCACAGTGAATTTAAGTGTTAGAACAGACTGCTTCTCTTTCAGAGAAACTCATGTGAGTTGCTGGTGAATGCTTGTAAGTAGCTTAAGGCACTTTCAAAGGAAAGTGATTTTCTCTGAAAGTACAGCATTTAGAAAGTGAAGCAACACTCCATTCACTTCACACAGTGAATTGAAGTTTTGGAACAGACTGCTTCTCTTTCAGAGATACGCATGTGAGTTTCTTGTGAATGCTTGTAAGTAGCTTAAGGCAGTATCAAAGGAAAGTGATTTTTTCTGAAAATACAGCATTTAGAAAGTGAAACAACAACACATTCACTTCGCACAGTGAATTGAAGTGTTGGAACAGACTGCTTCCCTTTCAGAGAAACTCATGTGAGTTGCTTGTGAATGATTGTAAGTAGCTTAAGGCACTTTCAAAGAAGAGTGATTTTCTCTGAAAGTACAGCATTTACAAAGTGAAACAATAACACATTCACTTCACACAGTGAATTGAAGTGTTGGAACAGACTGCTTCTCTTTCAGGAAAACTCATGTGAGTTGCTGGTCAATGCTTGTAAGTAGCTTAAAGCAGTTTCAAAGGAAAGTGATTTTTCTCTGAAAGTACAGCATTTAGAAAGTGACGCAACACTACATTCACTTCACACAGTGAATTGAAGTGTTGGGAAAGATTACTTCTCTTTCAGAGAAATTCATGTGTGTTGCTGATGAATGCTTGTAAGAAGCTTAAGGCAGTTTCAAAGGAAAGTGATTTTCTCTAAAAGTACAGCATGTAGAAAGTGAAACAACAACACATTCATTTCACACAGTGAATTGAAGTTTTGGAACAGACTGCTTCTCTTTCAGAGAAACTCATGTGAGTTGCTGGTGAATGCTAGTAAGTTGCTTAAGGTAATTTGAAAGGAAAGTGATTTTCTCTGAAAGTGCAGCATTTAGAAAGTGAAGCAACCCTCCATTCACTTCGCACAGTGAATTCAACTGTTGGAACAGACTGCTTTTCTTTCAGAGAAATGCATGTGAGTTTCTTGTGAATGCTTATATTTATCTTAAGGCACTTTCAAAGAAAGTGATTTTCTCTGAAAGTACAGCATTTAGAAAGTGAAGCAACCCTCCATTCACTTCGAACAGTGAATTGAAGTGTTGGAACAAACTGCTTCTCTTTCAGAGAAATGCATGTGAATTGCTGGTGAATTCCTGTAAGTAGCTTAAGGCAGTATCAAAGGACAGTGATTTTCTCTGAATGGACAGCATTTAGAAAGTGAAACAACACTCCATTAACTTCGCACAGTGAATTGAAGTGTTGGAACAGACTTCTTCTCTTTCAGAGAAACGCATGTGAATTTCTGTGGAATGCTTGTAAGTAGCTTAAGGCACTTTCAAAGGAAAGTGATTTTCTCTGAAAGGACAGCATTTAGAAAGTGAAACAACACTCCATTCACTTCGCACAGTGAATTGAAGTGTTGGAACAGACCATTTCTCTTTCAGAGAAACAGATATGAGTTTTTTGTGAATGCTTGTAAGTAGCTTAAGGCACTTTCAAAGGAAAGTGATTTTCTCTGAAAGGACAGCATTTAGAAAGTGAAGCAACACTCCATTCACTTCGCACAATGAATTGAAGTGTTGGAACAGACTGCTTCTCTTTCAGAGAAACACATGTGAATTTCTATTGAATGCTTGTAAGTAGCTTAAGGCACTTTCAAAGGAAAGTGATTTTCTCTGAAAGGACAGCATTTAGAAAGTGAAGCAACACTCCATTCACTACGCACAGTGAATTGAAGTGTTGGAACAGACTGCTTCTCTTTCAGAAAAATGCATGGGAGTTTCTTGTGAATGCTTGTAAGTAGCTTAAGGCACTTTCAAAGGAAAGTGATTTTCTCCGAAAGGACAGCATTTAGAAAGTGAAGCAACACTCCATTCACTTCGCACAATGAAATAAAGTGTTGGAACAGACTACTTCTTTTTCAGAGAAACACATGTGAATTTCTATTGAATGCTTGTAAGTAGCTTAAGGCACTTTCAAAGGAAAGTGATTTTCTCTGAAAGGACAGCATTTAGAAAGTGAAGCAACACTCCATTCACTTCGCACAGTGAATTGAAGTGTTGGAACAGACTGCTTCTCTTTCAGAAAAATGCATGTGAGTTTCTTGTGAATGCTTGTAAGTATCTTAAGGCACTTTCAAAGGAAAGTGATTTTCTCCGAAAGGACAGCATTTAGAAAGTGAAACAACACTCCATTCACTTCGCACAGTGAATTAAAGTGTTGGAACAGACTACTTCTTTTTCAGGAAACAGATATGAGTTTTTTGTGAATGCTTTTAAGTAGCTTAAGGCATTTTCAAAGGAAAGTGATTTTCTCTGAAAGGACAGCATTTAGAAAGTGGAGCAACACTCCATTCACTTCGCATAGTGAATTGAAGTGTTGGAACAGACTGCTTCTCTTTCAGTGAAATGCATGTGAATTTCTGTTGAATGCTGTAAGTAGCTTAAGGCACTTTCAAAGGAAAGTGATTTTCTCTGAAAGGACAGCATTTAGAAAGTGAAGCAACACTCTATTCACTACGCACAGTGAATTGAAGTGTTGGAACAGACTGCTTCTCTTTCAGAAAAATGCATGTGAGTTTCTTGTGAATGCTTGTAAGTAGCTTAAGGCACTTTCAAAAAAAAGTGATTTTCTCTGAAAGGACAGCATTTAGAAATTGAAGGAACACTCCATTCACTTCGCACAGTGAATTGAAGTGTTGGAACAGACTGCTTCTCTTTCAGTGAAACGCATTAGAGTTTCCTGTGAATGTGTGTAAGTAGCTTAAGGCACTTTCAAAGGAAAGTGATTTTCTCTGAAAGGACAGCATTTAGAAAGTGAAGGAACACTCCATTCACTTCGCACAGTGAATTGAAGTGTTGGAACAGACAGCTTCTCTTTCATAGAAACGCATTTGAGTTTCCTGTGAATGTGTGTAAGTAGCTTAAGGCACTTTCAAAGGAAAGTGATTTTCTCTGAAAGGACAGCATTTAGAACGTGAAGCAAGACTCCATTCACTTCGAACAGTGAATTGAAGTGTTGGAACAGACTGCTTCTCTTTCAGAGAAACGCATGTGAATTTCTATTGAATGCTTGGAAGTAGCTTAAGGCACTTTCAAAGGAAAGTGATTTTCTCTGAAATGACAGCATTTAGAAAGTGAAGCAACACTCCATTCACTACGCACAGTAAATTGAAGTGTTGGAACCGACTCCTTCTCTTTCAGAAAAATGAATGTGAGTTTCTTGTGAATGCTTGTAAGTAGCTTAAGACACTTTCAAAGGAAAGTGATTTTCTCTGAAAGGACAGCATTTAGAAAGTGAAGCAACACTCCATTCACTTCGCACAGTGAATTGAAGTGTTGGAACAGACTGCTTCTTTTTCAGAGAAACACATGTGAATTTCTATTGAATGCTTGTAAGTAGCTTAAGGCATTTTCAAAGGAAAGTGATTTTCTCTGAAAGGACAGCATTTAGAAAGTGGAGCAACACTCCATTCACTTCGCATAGTGAATTGAAGTGTTGGAACAGACTGCTTCTCTTTCAGTGAAATGCATGTGAATTTCTGTTGAATGCTGTAAGTAGCTTAAGGCACTTTCAAAGGAAAGTGATTTTCTCTGAAAGGACAGCATTTAGAAAGTGAAGCAACACTCTATTCACTACGCACAGTGAATTGAAGTGTTGGAACAGACTGCTTCTCTTTCAGAAAAATGCATGTGAGTTTCTTGTGAATGCTTGTAAGTAGCTTAAGCCACTTTCAAAAAAAAGTGATTTTCTCTGAAAGGACAGCATTTAGAAATTGAAGGAACACTCCATTCACTTCGCATAGTGAATTGAAGTGTTGGAACAGACTGCTTCTCTTTCAGTGAAACGCATTAGAGTTTCCTGTGAATGTGTGTAAGTAGCTTAAGGCACTTTCAAAGGAAAGTGATTTTCTCTGAAAGGACAGCATTTAGAAAGTGAAGGAACACTCCATTCACTTCGCACAGTGAATTGAAGTGTTGGAACAGACAGCTTCTCTTTCATAGAAACGCATTTGAGTTTCCTGTGAATGTGTGTAAGTAGCTTAAGGCACTTTCAAAGGAAAGTGATTTTCTCTGAAAGAACAGCATTTAGAAAGTGAAACAACACTCCATTCACTTCGCACAGTGAATTGAAGTGTTGGAACAGACCACTTCTCTTTCAGAGAAACAGATATGAGTTTTTTGTGAATGCTTGTAAGTAGCTTAAGGCACTTTCAAAGGAAAGTGATTTTCTCTGAAAGGACAGCATTTAGAACGTGAAGCAAGACTCCATTCACTTCGAACAGTGAATTGAAGTGTTGGAACAGACTGCTTCTCTTTCAGAGAAACGCATGTGAATTTCTATTGAATGCTTGTAAGTAGCTTAAGGCACTTTCAAAGGAAAGTGATTTTCTCTGAAAGGACAGCATTAAGAAAGTGAAGCAACACTCCATTCACTTCGCACAGTGAATTGAAGTGTTGGAACAGACAGCTTCTCTTTCGTAGAAACGCATTTGAGTTTCCAGTGAATGTGTGTAAGTAGCTTAAGGCACTTTCAAAGCAAAGTGATTTTCTCTGAAAGGACAGCATTTAGAAAGTGAAACAACACTCCATTCACTTCGCACAGTGAATTGAAGTGTTGGAACAGACTTCTTCTCTTTCAGAGAAACGCATGTGAATTTCTGTGGAATGCTTGTAATAGCTTAAGGCACTTTCAAAGGAAAGTGATTTTCTCTGAAAGGACAGCATTTAGAAAGTGAAACAACACTCCATTCACTTCGCACAGTGAATTGAAGTGTTGGAACAGACCATTTCTCTTTCAGAGAAACAGATATGAGTTTTTTGTGAATGTTTGTAAGTAGCTTAAGGTACTTTCAAAGGAAAGTGATTTTCTCTGAAAGGACAGCATTTAGAAAGTGAAGCAACACTCCATTCACTTCACACAGTGAATTGAAGTGTTGGAACAGACTGCTTCTCTTTCAGAGAAACGCATGTGAATTTCTATTGAATGCTTGGAAGTAGCTTAAGGCACTTTCAAAGGAAAGTGATTTTCTCTGAAATGACAGCATTTAGAAAGTGAAGCAACACTCCATTCACTACGCACAGTAAATTGAAGTGTTGGAACCGACTCCTTCTCTTTCAGAAAAATGCATGTGAGTTTCTTGTGAATGCTTGTAAGTAGCTTAAGACACTTTCAAAGGAAAGTGATTTTCTCTGAAAGGACAGCATTTAGAAAGTGAAGCAACACTCCATTCACTTCGCACAGTGAATTGAAGTGTTGGAACAGACTGCTTCTTTTTCAGAGAAACACATGTGAATTTCTATTGAATGCTTGTAAGTAGCTTAAGGCATTTTCAAAGGAAAGTGATTTTCTCTGAAAGGACAGCATTTAGAAAGTGGAGCAACACTCCATTCACTTCGCATAGTGAATTGAAGTGTTGGAACAGACTGCTTCTCTTTCAGTGAAATGCATGTGAATTTCTGTTGAATGCTGTAAGTAGCTTAAGGCACTTTCAAAGGAAAGTGATTTTCTCTGAAAGGACAGCATTTAGAAAGTGAAGCAACACTCTATTCACTACGCACAGTGAATTGAAGTGTTGGAACAGACTGCTTCTCTTTCAGAAAAATGCATGTGAGTTTCTTGTGAATGCTTGTAAGTAGCTTAAGGCACTTTCAAAAAAAAGTGATTTTCTCTGAAAGGACAGCATTTAGAAATTGAAGGAACACTCCATTCACTTCGCACAGTGAATTGAAGTGTTGGAACAGACTGCTTCTCTTTCAGTGAAACGCATTAGAGTTTCCTGTGAATGTGTGTAAGTAGCTTAAGGCACTTTCAAAGGAAAGTGATTTTCTCTGAAAGGACAGCATTTAGAAAGTGAAGGAACACTCCATTCACTTCGCACAGTGAATTGAAGTGTTGGAACAGACAGCTTCTCTTTCATAGAAACGCATTTGAGTTTCCTGTGAATGTGTGTAAGTAGCTTAAGGCACTTTCAAAGGAAAGTGATTTTCTCTGAAAGGACAGCATTTAGAAAGTGAAACAACACTCCATTCACTTCGCACAGTGAATTGAAGTGTTGGAACAGACCACTTCTCTTTCAGAGAAACAGATATGAGTTTTTTGTGAATGCTTGTAAGTAGCTTAAGGCACTTTCAAAGGAAAGTGATTTTCTCTGAAAGGACAGCATTTAGAACGTGAAGCAAGACTCCATTCACTTCGAACAGTGAATTGAAGTGTTGGAACAGACTGCTTCTCTTTCAGAGAAACGCATGTGAATTTCTATTGAATGCTTGTAAGTAGCTTAAGGCACTTTCAAAGGAAAGTGATTTTCTCTGAAAGGACAGCATTAAGAAAGTGAAGCAACACTCCATTCACTTCGCACAGTGAATTGAAGTGTAGGAACAGACAGCTTCTCTTTCGTAGAAACGCATTTGAGTTTCCAGTGAATGTGTGTAAGTAGCTTAAGGCACTTTCAAAGCAAAGTGATTTTCTCTGAAAGGACAGCATTTAGAAAGTGAAACAACACTCCATTCACTTCGCACAGTGAATTGAAGTGTTAGAACAGACTTCTTCTCTTTCAGAGAAACGCATGTGAATTTCTGTGGAATGCTTGTAAGTAGCTTAAGGCACTTTCAAAGGAAAGTGATTTTCTCTGAAAGGACAGCATTTAGAAAGTGAAACAACACTCCATTCACTTCGCACAGTGAATTGAAGTGTTGGAACAGACCATTTCTCTTTCAGAGAAACAGATATGAGTTTTTTGTGAATGTTTGTAAGTAGCTTAAGGTACTTTCAAAGGAAAGTGATTTTCTCTGAAAGGACAGCATTTAGAAAGTGAAGGAACACTCCATTCACTTCACACAGTGAATTGAAGTGTTGGAACAGACTGCTTCTCTTTCAGAGAAACGCATGTGAATTTCTATTGAATGCTTGGAAGTAGCTTAAGGCACTTTCAAAGGAAAGTGATTTTCTCTGAAATGACAGCATTTAGAAAGTGAAGCAACACTCCATTCACTACGCACAGTAAACTGAAGTGTTGGAACCGACTCCTTCTCTTTCAGAAAAATGCATGTGAGTTTCTTGTGAATGCTTGTAAGTAGCTTAAGACACTTTCAAAGGAAAGTGATTTTCTCTGAAAGGACAGCATTTAGAAAGTGAAGCAACACTCCATTCACTTCGCACAGTGAATTGAAGTGTTGGAACAGACTGCTTATTTTTCAGAGAAACACATGTGAATTTCTATTGAATGCTTGTAAGTAGCTTAAGGCACTTTCAAAGGAAAGTGATTTTCTCTGAAAGGACAGCATTTAGAAAGTGAAGCAACACTCCATTCACTACGCACAGTGAATTGAAGTGTTGGAACAGACTGCTTCTCTTTCAGAAAAATGCATGTGAGTTTCCAGTGAATGTGTGTAAGTAGCTTAAGGCACTTTCAAAGGAAAGTGATTTTCTCCGAAAGGACAGCATTTAGAAAGTGAAGCAACACTCCATTCACTTCGCACAGTGAATTGAAGTGTTGGAACAGACTACTTCTCTTTCAGGAAACAGATATGAGTTTTTTGTGAATGCTTTTAAGTAGCTTAAGGCATTTTCAAAGGAAAGTGATTTTCTCTGAAAGGACAGCATTTAGAAAGTGGAGCAATACTCCATTCACTTCGCATAGTGAATTGAAGTGTTGGAACAGACTGCTTCTCTTTCAGTGAAATGCATGTGAATTTCTGTTGAATGCTGTAAGTAGCTTAAGGCACTTTCAAAGGAAAGTGATTTTCTCTGAAAGGACAGCATTTAGAAAGTGAAGCAACACTCCATTCATTACGCACAGTGAATTGAAGTGTTGGAACAGACTGCTTCTCTTTCAGAAAAATGCATGTGAGTTTCTTGTGAATGCTTTTAAGTAGCTAAGGCACTTTCAAAAAAAAGTGATTTTCTCTGAAAGGACAGCCTTTAGAAAGTGAAGCAACACTCCATTCACTTCGCACAGTGAATTGAAGTGTTGGAACAGACTGCTTCTCTTTCAGTGAAACGCATGTGAATTTCTGTTGAATGCTTGTAAGTATCTTAAGGCACTTTCAAAGGAAAGTGATTTTCTCTGAAAGGACAGCATTTAGAAAGTGAAGCAACACTCCATTCACTTCGCACAGTGAATTGAAGTGTTGGAACAGACAGCTTCTCTTTCATAGAAACGCATTTGAGTTTCCTGTGAATGTGTGTAAGTAGCTTAAGGCACTTTCAAAGGAAAGTGATTTTCTCTGAAAGGACAGCATTTAGAAAGTGAAACAACACTCCATTCACTTCGCACAGTGAATTGAAGTGTTGGAACAGACTTCTTCTCTTTCAGAGAAACGCATGTGAATTTCTGTGGAATGCTTGTACGTAGCTTAAGGCACTTTCAAAGGAAAGTGATTTTCTCTGAAAGGACAGCATTTAGAAAGTGAAACAACACTCCATTCACTTCGCACAGTGAATTGAAGTGTTGGAACAGACCACTTCTCTTTCAGAGAAACAGATATGAGTTTTTTGTGAATGCTTGTAAGTAGCTTAAGGCACTTTCAAAGGAAAGTGATTTTCTCTGAAAGGACAGCATTTAGAAAGTGAAGCAACACTCCATTCACTTCGCACAGTGAATTGAAGTGTTGGAACAGACTGCTTCTCTTTCAGAGAAACGCATGTGAATTTCTATTGAATGCTTGTAACTAGCTTAAGGCACTTTCAAAGGAAAGTGATTTTCTCTGAAAGGACAGCATTTTGAAAGTGAAGCAACACTCCATTCACTACGCACAGTGAATTGAAGTGTTGGAACAGACTGCTTCTCTTTCAGAAAAATGCATGTGAGTTTCTTGTGAATGCTTGTAAGTAGCTTAAGGCACTTTCAAAGGAAAGTGATTTTCTCTGAAAGGACAGCATTTAGAAAGTGAAGCAACACTCCATTCACTTCGCACAGTGAATTGAAGTGTTGGAACAGACAGCTTCTCTTTCGTAGAAACGCATTTGAGTTTCCAGTGAATGTGTGTAAGTAACTTAAGGCACTTTCAAAGCAAAGTGATTTTCTCTGAAAGGACAGCATTTAGAAAGTGAAACAACACTCCATTCACTTCGCACAGTGAATTGAAGTGTTGGAACAGACTTCTTCTCTTTCAGAGAAACGCATGTGAATTTCTGTGGAATGCTTTTAAGTAGCTTAAGGCACTTTCAAAGGAAAGTGATTTTCTCTGAAAGGACAGCATTTAGAAAGTGAAACAACACTCCATTCACTTCGCACAGTGAATTGAAGTGTTGGAACAGACCATTTCTCTTTCAGAGAAACAGATATGAGTTTTTTGTGAATGTTTGTAAGTAGCTTAAGGCACTTTCAAAGGAAAGTGATTTTCTCTGAAAGGACAGCATTTAGAAAGTGAAGCAACACTCCATTCACTTCGCACAGTGATTTGAAGTGTTGGAACAGACTGCTTCTCTTTCAGAGAAACGCATGTGAATTTCTATTGAATGCTTGTAAGTAGCTTAAGGCACTTTCAAAGGAAAGTGATTTTCTCTGAAAGGACAGCATTTAGAAAGTGAAGCAACACTCCATTCACTACGCACAGTGAATTGAAGTGTTGGAACCGACTGCTTCTCTTTCAGAAAAATGCATGGGGGTTTCATGTGAATGCTTGTAAGTAGCTTAAAGCACTTTCAAAGGAAAGTGATTTTCTCTGAAAGGACAGCATTTAGAAAGTGAAGCAACACTCCATTCACTTCGCACAATGAATTGAAGTGTTGGAACAGACTGCTTCTTTTTCAGAGAAACACATGTGAATTTCTATTGAATGCTTGTAAGTAGCTTAAGGCACTTTCAAAGGAAAGTGATTTTCTCTGAAAGGACAGCATTTAGAAAGTGAAGCAACACTCCATTCACTACGCACAGTGAATTGAAGTGTTGGAACAGACTGCTTCTCTTTCAGAAAAATGCATGTGAGTTTCTTGTGAATGCTTGTAAGTAGCTTAAGGCACTTTCAAAGGAAAGTGATTTTCTCCGAAAGGACAGCATTTAGAAAGTGAAGCAACACTCCATTCACTTCGCACAGTGAATTAAAGTGTTGGAACAGACTACTTCTCTTTCAGGAAACAGATATGAGTTTTTTGTGAATGCTTTTAAGTAGCTTAAGGCATTTTCAAAGGAAAGGGATTTTCTCTGAAAGGACAGCATTTAGAAATTGGAGCAACACTCCATTCACTTCGCACAGTGAATTGAAGTGTTTGAACAGACTGCTTCTCTTTCAGTGAAATGCATGTGAATTTCTGTTGAATGCTGTAAGTAGCTTAAGGCACTTTCAAAGGAAAGTGATTTTCTCTGAAAGGACAGCATTTAGAAAGTGAAGCAACACTCCATTCACTACGCACAGTGAATTGAAGTGTTGGAACAGACTGCTTCTCTTTCAGAAAAATGCATGTGAGTTTCTTGTGAATGCTTGTAAGTAGCTTAAGGCACTTTCAAAAAAAAGTGATTTTCTCTGAAAGGACAGCATTTAGAAAATGAAACAACACTCCATTCACTTCGCACAGTGAATTGAAGTGTTGGAACAGACTGCTTCTCTTTCAGTGAAAGGCATTTGAGTTTCCTGTGAATGTGTGTAAGTAGCTTAAGGCACTTTCAAAGGAAAGTGATTTTCTCTGAAAGGAGAGCATTTAGAAAGTGAAGGAACACTCCATTCACTTCGCACAGTGAATTGAAGTGTTGGAACAGACAGCTTCTCTTTCATAGAAACGCATTTGAGTTTCCTGTGAATGTGTGTAAGTAGCTTAAGGCACTTTCAAAGGAAAGTGATTTTCTCTGAAAGGACAGCATTTAGAAGGTGAAGCAACACTCCATTCACTTCGCACAGTGAATAGAAGTGTTGGAACAGACTGCTTCTCTTTCAGTGAAACGCATGTGAATTTCTGTTGAATGCTTGTAAGTACCTTAAGGCACTTTCAAAGGAAAGTGATTTTCTCTGAAAGGACAGCATTTAGAAAGTGAAGCAACACTCCATTCACTTCGCACAGTGAATTGAAGTGTTGGAACAGACAGCTTCTCTTTCATAGAAACGCATTTGAGTTTCCTGTGAATGTGTGTAAGTAGCTTAAGGCACTTTCAAAGGAAAGTGATTTTCTCTGAAAGGACAGCATTTAGAAAGTGAAGGAACACTCCATTCACTTCGCACAGTGAATTGAAGTGTTGGAACAGACATCTTCTCTTTCATAGAAACGCATTTGAGTTTCCTGTGAATGTGTGTAAGTAGCTTAAGGCACTTTCAAAGGAAAGTGATTTTCTCTGAAAGGACAGCATTTAGAAAGTGAAGCAACACTCCATTCACTTCGCACAGTGAATTGAAGTGTTTGAACAGACTGCTTCTCTTTCAGTGAAACGCATGTGAATTTCTGTTGAATGCTTGTAAGTACCTTAAGGCACTTTCAAAGGAAAGTGATTTTCTCTGAAAGGACAGCATTTAGAAAGTGAAGCAACACTCCATTCACTTCGCACAGTGAATTGAAGTGTTGGAACAGACAGCTTCTCTTTCATAGAAACGCATTTGAGTTTCCTGTGAATGTGTGTAAGGAGCTCAAGGCACTTTCAAAGGAAAGTGATTTTCTCTGAAAGGACAGCATTTAGAAAGTGAAACAAGACTCCATTCACTTCGCACAGTGAATTGAAGTGTTGGAACAGACTTCTTCTCTTTCAGAGAAACGCATGTGAATTTCTGTGGAATGCTTGTAAGTAGCTTAAGGCACTTTCAAAGGAAAGTGATTTTCTCTCAAAGGACAGCATTTAGAAAGTGAAACAACACTCCATTCACTTCGCACAGTGAATTGAAGTGTTGGAACAGACCACTTCTCTTTCAGAGAAACAGATATGAGTTTTTTGTGAATGCTTGTAAGTAGCTTAAGGCACTTTCAAAGGAAAGTGATTTTCTCTGAAAGGACAGCATTTAGAACGTGAAGCAACACTCCATTCACTTCGAACAGTGAATTGAAGTGTTGGAACAGACTGCTTCTCTTTCAGAGAAACGCATGTGAATTTCTATTGAATGCTTGTAAGTAGCTTAAGGCACTTTCAAAGGAAAGTGATTTTCTCTGAAAGGACAGCATTTAGAAAGTGAAGCAATACTCCATTCACTACGCACAGTGAATTGAAGTGTTAGAACAGACTGCTTCGCTTTCAGAAAAATGCATGTGAGTTTTTTGTGAATGCTTGTAAGTAGCTTAAGGCACTTTCAAAGGAAAGTGATTTTCTCTGAAAGGACAGCATTAAGAAAGTGAAGCAACACTCCATTCACTTCGCACAGTGAATTGAAGTGTTGGAACAGACAGCTTCCCTTTCGTAGAAACGCATTTGAGTTTCCAGTGAATGTGTGTAAGTAGCTTAAGGCACTTTCAAAGCAAAGTGATTTTCTCTGAAAGGACAGCATTTAGAAAGTGAAACAACACTCCATTCACTTCGCACAGTGAATTGAAGTGTTGGAACAGACTTCTTCTCTTTCAGAGAAACGCATGTGAATTTCTGTGGAATGCTTGTAAGTAGCTTAAGGCACTTTCAAAGTAAAGTGATTTTCTCTGAAAGGACAGCATTTAGAAAGTGAAACAACACTCCATTCACTTCGCACAGTGAATTGAAGTGTTGGAACAGACCATTTCTCTTTCAGAGAAACAGATTTGAGTTTTTTGTGAATGTTTGTAAGTAGCTTAAGGCACTTTCAAAGGAAAGTGATTTTCTCTGAAAGGACAGCATTTAGAAAGTGAAGCAACACTCCATTCACTTCGCACAGAGAATTGAAGTGTTGGAACAGACTGCTTCTCTTTCAGAGAAACGCATGTGAATTTCTATTGAATGCTTGTAAGTAGCTTAAGGCACTTTCAAAGGAAAGTGATTTTCTCTGAAAGTACAGCATTTAGAAAGTGAAGCAACACTCCATTCACTACGCACAGTAAATTGAAGTGTTGGAACCGACTCCTTCTCTTTCAGAAAAATGCATGTGAGTTTCTTTTGAATGCTTGTAAGTAGCTTAAGGCACTTTCAAAGGAAAGTGATTTTCTCTGAAAGGACAGCATTTAGAAAGTGAAGCAACACTCCATTCACTTCGCACAGTGAATTGAAGTGTTGGAACAGACTGCTTCTTTTTCAGAGAAACACATGTGAATTTCTATTGAATGCTTGTAAGTAGCTTAAGGCACTTTCAAAGGAAAGTGATTTTCTCTGAAAGGACAGCATTTAGAAAGTGAAGCAACACTCCATTCACTACGCACAGTGAATTGAAGTGTTGGAACAGACTGCTTCTCTTTCAGAAAAATGCATGTGAGTTTCTTGTGAATGCTTGTAAGTAGCTTAAGGCACTTTCAAAGGAAAGTGATTTTCTCCGAAAGGACAGCATTTAGAAAGTGAAGCAACACTCCATTCACTTCGCACAGTGAATTGAAATGTTGGAACAGACTACTTCTCTTTCAGGAAACAGATATGAGTTTTGTGAATGCTTTTAAGTAGCTTAAGGCATTTTCAAAGGAAAGTGATTTTCTCTGAAAGGACAGCATTTAGAAAGTGGAGCAACACTCCATTCACTTCGCATAGTGAATTGAAGTGTTGGAACAGACTGCTTCTCTTTCAGTGAAATGCATGTGAATTTCTGTTGAATGCTGTAAGTAGCTTAAGGCACGTTCAAAGGAAAGTGATTTTCTCTGAAAGGACAGCATTTAGAAAGTGAAGTAACACTCCATTCACTACGCACAGTGAATTGAAGTGTTGGAACAGACTGCTTCTCTTTCAGAAAAATGCATGTGAGTTTCTTGTGAATGCTTGTAAGTAGCTAAGGCACTTTCAAAAAAAAGTGATTTTCTCTGAAAGGACAGCATTTAGAAAGTGAAGGAACACTCCATTCACTACGCACAGTGAATTGAAGTGTTGGAACAGACTGCTTCTTTTTCAGAGAAACGCATGTGAATTTCTGTTAAATGCTTGTCAGTAGCTTAAGGCACTTTCAGAGGAAAGTGATTTTCTCTGAAAGGACAGCATTTAGAAAGTGAAGCAACACTCCATTCACTATGCACAGTGAATTCAAGTGTTGGAACAGACAGCTTCTCTTTCATAGAACCACATTTGATATTCCTGTGAATGCTTGTAAGTAGCTTAAGGCACTTTCAAAGAAAAGTGATTTTCTCTGAAAGGACAGCATTTAGAAAGTGAAGCAACACTCCATTCACTTCGCCCAGTGAATTGAAATGTTGGAACACACTGCTTCTCTTTCAGAGAAACGGATGTGAGTTTCTTCTGAATGCTTGTGAGTAGCTTAAGGCACTTTCAAAGCAAAGTCATTTTCTCTAAAAGGAGAGCATATAGAAAGTGAAGCAACACTCCATTCACTTCGCACAGTTTATTGTAATGTTGGAACAAACTGCTTCTCTTTCAGAAAAATGCGTGTGAGTTTCCTGTGAATGTGTGTAAGTAGCTTAAGGCACTTTCAAAGGAAAGTGATTTTCTCTGAAAGGACAGCATTTAGAAAGTGAAGCAACACTCCATTCACTTCGCACAGTGAATTGAAGTGTTGGAACAGACTGCTTCTCTTTCAGTGAAACGCATGTGAATTTCCGTTGAATGCTTGTAAGTAGCTTAAGGCACTTTCAAAGGAAAGTGATTTTCTCTGAAAGGACAGCATTTAGAAAGTGAAGCAACACTCCATTCATTACGCACAGTGAATTGAAGTGTTGGAACAGACTGCTTCTCTTTCAGAAAAATGCATGTGAGTTTCTTGTGAATGCTTTTAAGTAGCTAAGGCACTTTCAAAAAAAAGTGATTTTCTCTGAAAGGACAGCCTTTAGAAAGTGAAGCAACACTCCATTCACTTCGCACAGTGAATTGAAGTGTTGGAACAGACTGCTTCTCTTTCAGTGAAACGCATGTGAATTTCTGTTGAATGCTTGTAAGTATCTTAAGGCACTTTCAAAGGAAAGTGATTTTCTCTGAAAGGACAGCATTTAGAAAGTGAAGCAACACTCCATTCACTTCGCACAGTGAATTGAAGTGTTGGAACAGACCACTTCTCTTTCAGAGAAACAGATATGAGTTTTTTGTGAATGCTTGTAAGTAGCTTAAGGCATTTTCAAAGGAAAGGGATTTTCTCTGAAAGGACAGCATTTAGAAAGTGGAGCAACACTCCATTCACTTCGCACAGTGAATTGAAGTGTTTGAACAGACTGCTTCTCTTTCAGTGAAATGCATGTGAATTTCTGTTGAATGCTGTAAGTAGCTTAAGGCACTTTCAAAGGAAAGTGATTTTCTCTGAAAGGACAGCATTTAGAAAGTGAAGCAACACTCCATTCACTACGCACAGTGAATTGAAGTGTTGGAACAGACTGCTTCTCTTTCAGAAAAATGCATGTGAGTTTCTTGTGAATGCTTGTAAGTAGCTTAAGGCACTTTCAAAAAAAAGTGATTTTCTCTGAAAGGACAGCATTTAGAAAATGAAACAACACTCCATTCACTTCGCACAGTGAATTGAAGTGTTGGAACAGACTGCTTCTCTTTCAGTGAAAGGCATTTGAGTTTCCTGTGAATGTGTGTAAGTAGCTTAAGGCACTTTCAAAGGAAAGTGATTTTCTCTGAAAGGACAGCATTTAGAAAGTGAAGGAACACTCCATTCACTTCGCACAGTGAATTGAAGTGTTGGAACAGACAGCTTCTCTTTCATAGAAACGCATTTGAGTTTCCTGTGAATGTGTGTAAGTAGCTTAAGGCACTTTCAAAGGAAAGTGATTTTCTCTGAAAGGACAGCATTTAGAAGGTGAAGCAACACTCCATTCACTTCGCACAGTGAATTGAAGTGTTGGAACAGACTGCTTCTCTTTCAGTGAAACGCATGTGAATTTCTGTTGAATGCTTGTAAGTACCTTAAGGCACTTTCAAAGGAAAGTGATTTTCTCTGAAAGGACAGCATTTAGAAAGTGAAGCAACACTCCATTCACTTCGCACAGTGAATTGAAGTGTTGGAACAGAAGGCTTCTCTTTCATAGAAACGCATTTGAGTTTCCTGTGAATGTGTGTAAGTAGCTTAAGGCACTTTCAAAGGAAAGTGATTTTCTCTGAAAGGACAGCATTTAGAAAGTGAAGGAACACTCCATTCACTTCGCACAGTGAATTGAAGTGTTGAAACAGACATCTTCTCTTTCATAGAAACGCATTTGAGTTTCCTGTGAATGTGTGTAAGTAGCTTAAGGCACTTTCAAAGGAAAGTGATTTTCTCTGAAAGGACAGCATTTAGAAAGTGAAGCAACACTCCATTCACTTCGCACAGTGAATTGAAGTGTTTGAACAGACTGCTTCTCTTTCAGTGAAACGCATGTGAATTTCTGTTGAATGCTTGTAAGTACCTTAAGGCACTTTCAAAGGAAAGTGATTTTCTCTGAAAGGACAGCATTTAGAAAGTGAAGCAACACTCCATTCACTTCGCACAGTGAATTGAAGTGTTGGAACAGACAGCTTCTCTTTCATAGAAACGCATTTGAGATTCCTGTGAATGTGTGTAAGTAGCTTAAGGCACTTTCAAAGGAAAGTGATTTTCTCTGAAAGGACAGCATTTAGAAAGTGAAACAACACTCCATTCACTTCGCACAGTGAATTGAAGTGTTGGAACAGACTTCTTCTCTTTCAGAGAAACGCATGTGAATTTCTGTGGAATGCTTGTAAGTAGCTTAAGGCACTTTCAAAGGAAAGTGATTTTCTCTCAAAGGACAGCATTTAGAAAGTGAAACAACACTCCATTCACTTCGCACAGTGAATTGAAGTGTTGGAACAGACCACTTCTCTTTCAGAGAAACAGATATGAGTTTTTTGTGAATGCTTGTAAGTAGCTTAAGGCACTTTCAAAGGAAAGTGATTTTCTCTGAAAGGACAGCATTTAGAACGTGAAGCAACACTCCATTCACTTCGAACAGTGAATTGAAGTGTTGGAACAGACTGCTTCTCTTTCAGAGAAACGCATGTGAATTTCTATTGAATGCTTGTAAGTAGCTTAAGGCACTTTCAAAGGAAAGTGATTTTCTCTGAAAGGACAGCATTTAGAAAGTGAAGCAACACTCCATTCACTACGCACAGTGAATTGAAGTGTTAGAACAGACTGCTTCGCTTTCAGAAAAATGCATGTGAGTTTTTTGTGAATGCTTGTAAGTAGCTTAAGGCACTTTCAAAGGAAAGTGATTTTCTCTGAAAGGACAGCATTAAGAAAGTGAAGCAACACTCCATTCACTTCGCACAGTGAATTGAAGTGTTGGAACAGACAGCTTCCCTTTCGTAGAAACGCATTTGAGTTTCCAGTGAATGTGTGTAAGTAGCTTAAGGCACTTTCAAAGCAAAGTGATTTTCTCTGAAAGGACAGCATTTAGAAAGTGAAACAACACTCCATTCACTTCGCACAGTGAATTGAAGTGTTGGAACAGACTTCTTCTCTTTCAGAGAAACGCATGTGAATTTCTGTGGAATGCTTGTAAGTAGCTTAAGGCACTTTCAAAGTAAAGTGATTTTCTCTGAAAGGACAGCATTTAGAAAGTGAAACAACACTCCATTCACTTCGCACAGTGAATTGAAGTGTTGGAACAGACCATTTCTCTTTCAGAGAAACAGATTTGAGTTTTTTGTGAATGTTTGTAAGTAGCTTAAGGCACTTTCAAAGGAAAGTGATTTTCTCTGAAAGGACAGCATTTAGAAAGTGAAGCAACACTCCATTCACTTCGCACAGTGAATTGAAGTGTTGGAACAGACTGCTTCTCTTTCAGAGAAACGCATGTGAATTTCTATTGAATGCTTGTAAGTAGCTTAAGGCACTTTCAAAGGAAAGTGATTTTCTCTGAAAGTACAGCATTTAGAAAGTGAAGCAACACTCCATTCACTACGCACAGTAAATTGAAGTGTTGGAACCGACTCCTTCTCTTTCAGAAAAATGCATGTGAGTTTCTTTTGAATGCTTGTAAGTAGCTTAAGGCACTTTCAAAGGAAAGTGATTTTCTCTGAAAGGACAGCATTTAGAAAGTGAAGCAACACTCCATTCACTTCGCACAGTGAATTGAAGTGTTGGAACAGACTGCTTCTTTTTCAGAGAAACACATGTGAATTTCTATTGAATGCTTGTAAGTAGCTTAAGGCACTTTCAAAGGAAAGTGATTTTCTCTGAAAGGACAGCATTTAGAAAGTGAAGCAACACTCCATTCACTACGCACAGTGAATTGAAGTGTTGGAACAGACTGCTTCTCTTTCAGAAAAATGCATGTGAGTTTCTTGTGAATGCTTGTAAGTAGCTTAAGGCACTTTCAAAGGAAAGTGATTTTCTCCGAAAGGACAGCATTTAGAAAGTGAAGCAACACTCCATTCACTTCGCACAGTGAATTGAAATGTTGGAACAGACTACTTCTCTTTCAGGAAACAGATATGAGTTTTGTGAATGCTTTTAAGTAGCTTAAGGCATTTTCAAAGGAAAGTGATTTTCTCTGAAAGGACAGCATTTAGAAAGTGGAGCAACACTCCATTCACTTCGCATAGTGAATTGAAATGTTGGAACAGACTGCTTCTCTTTCAGTGAAATGCATGTGAATTTCTGTTGAATGCTGTAAGTAGCTTAAGGCACGTTCAAAGGAAAGTGATTTTCTCTGAAAGGACAGCATTTAGAAAGTGAAGTAACACTCCATTCACTACGCACAGTGAATTGAAGTGTTGGAACAGACTGCTTCTCTTTCAGAAAAATGCATGTGAGTTTCTTGTGAATGCTTGTAAGTAGCTAAGGCACTTTCAAAAAAAAGTGATTTTCTCTGAAAGGACAGCATTTAGAAAGTGAAGGAACACTCCATTCACTACGCACAGTGAATTGAAGTGTTGGAACAGACTGCTTCTTTTTCAGAGAAACGCATGTGAATTTCTGTTAAATGCTTGTCAGTAGCTTAAGGCACTTTCAGAGGAAAGTGATTTTCTCTGAAAGGACAGCATTTAGAAAGTGAAGCAACACTCCATTCACTATGCACAGTGAATTCAAGTGTTGGAACAGACAGCTTCTCTTTCATAGAACCACATTTGATATTCCTGTGAATGCTTGTAAGTAGCTTAAGGCACTTTCAAAGAAAAGTGATTTTCTCTGAAAGGACAGCATTTAGAAAGTGAAGCAACACTCCATTCACTTCGCCCAGTGAATTGAAATGTTGGAACACACTGCTTCTCTTTCAGAGAAACGGATGTGAGTTTCTTCTGAATGCTTGTGAGTAGCTTAAGGCACTTTCAAAGGAAAGTGATTTTCTCTAAAAGGAGAGCATATAGAAAGTGAAGCAACACTCCATTCACTTCGCACAGTTTATTGTAATGTTGGAACAAACTGCTTCTCTTTCAGAAAAATGCGTGTGAGTTTCCTGTGAATGTGTGTAAGTAGCTTAAGGCACTTTCAAAGGAAAGTGATTTTCTCTGAAAGGACAGCATTTAGAAAGTGAAGCAACACTCCATTCACTTCGCACAGTGAATTGAAGTGTTGGAACAGACTGCTTCTCTTTCAGTGAAACGCATGTGAATTTCCGTTGAATGCTTGTAAGTACCTTAAGGCACTTTCAAAGGAAAGTGATTTTCTCTGAAAGGACAGCATTTAGAAAGTGAAGCAACACTCCATTCACTTCGCACAGTGAATTGAAGTGTTGGAACAGACAGCTTCTCTTTCATAGAAACGCATTTGAGTTTCCTGTGATTGTGTGTAAGTAGCTTAAGGCACTTTCAAAGGAAAGTGATTTTCTCTGAAAGGACAGCATTTAGAAAGTGAAGGAACACTCCATTCACTTCGCACAGTGAATTGAAGTGTTGGAACAGACAGCTTCTCTTTCATAGAAACACATTTTAGTTTCCTGTGAATGTGTGTAAGTAGCTTAAGGCACTTTCAAAGGAAAGTGATTTTCTCTGAAAGGACAGCATTTAGAAAGTGAAGCAACACTCCATTCACTTCGCACAGTGAATTGAATTGTTGGAACAGACTGCTTCTCTTTCAGTGAAACGCATGTGAATTTCTGTTGAATGCTTGTAAGTACCTTAAGGCACTTTCAAAGGAAAGTGATTTTCTCTGAAAGGACAGCATTTAGAAAGTGAAGCAACACTCCATTCACTTCGCACAGTGAATTGAAGTGTTGGAACAGACAGCTTCTCTTTCATAGAAACGCATTTGAGTTTCCTGTGAATGTGTGTAAGTAGCTTAAGGCACTTTCAAAGGAAAGTGATTTTCTCTGAAAGGACAGCATTTAGAAAGTGAAGGAACACTCCATTCACTTCGCACAGTGAATTGAAGTGTTGGAACAGACAGCTTCTCTTTCATAGAAACGCATTTGAGTTTCCTGTGAATGTGTGTAAGTAGCTTAAGGCACTTTCAAAGGAAAGTGATTTTCTCTGAAAGGACAGCATTTAGAAAGTGAAGCAACACTCCATTCACTTCGCACAGTGAATTGAAGTGTTGGAACAGACTGCTTCTCTTTCAGTGAAACGCATGTGAATTTCTGTTGAATGCTTGTAAGTACCTTAAGGCACTTTCAAAGGAAAGTGATTTTCTCTGAAAGGACAGCATTTAGAAAGTGAAGCAACACTCCATTCACTTCGCACAGTGAATTGAAGTGTTGGAACAGACAGCTTCTCTTTCATAGAAACGCATTTGAGTTTCCTGTGAATGTGTGTAAGTAGCTTAAGGCACTTTCAAAGGAAAGTGATTTTCTCTGAAAGGACAGCATTTAGAAAGTGAAGGAACACTCCATTCACTTCGCACAGTGAATTGAAGTGTTGGAACAGACAGCTTCTCTTTCATAGAAACGCATTTGAGTTTCCTGTGAATGTGTGTAAGTAGCTTAAGGCACTTTCAAAGGAAAGTGATTTTCTCTGAAAGGACAGCATTTAGAAAGTGAAGCAACACTCCATTCACTTCGCACAGTGAATTGAAGTGTTTGAACAGACTGCTTCTCTTTCAGTGAAACGCATGTGAATTTCTGTTGAATGCTTGTAAGTACCTTAAGGCATTTTCAAAGGAAAGTGATTTTCTCTGAAAGCACAGCATTTAGAAAGTGAAGCAACACTCCATTCACTTCGCACAGTGAATTGAAGTGTTGGAACAGACAGCTTCTCTTTCATAGAAACGCATTTGAGTTTCCTGTGAATGTGTTTAAGTAGCTTAAGGCACTTTCAAAGGAAAGTGATTTTCTCTGAAAGGACAGCATTTAGAAAGTGAAGCAACACTCCATTCACTTCGCACAGTGAATTGAAGTGTTGGAACAGACTTCTTCTCTTTCAGAGAAACGCATGTGAATTTCTGTGGAATGCTTGTAAGTAACTTAAGGCACTTTCAAAGGAAAGTGATTTTCTCTCAAAGGACAGCATTTAGAACGTGAAGCAACACTCCATTCACTTCGCACAGTGAATTGAAGTGTTGGAACAGATTGCTTCTCTTTCAGAAAAATGCATGTGAGTTTCTTGTGAATGCTTGTAAGTAGCTTAAGGCACTTTCAAAGGAAAGTGATTTTCTCCGAAAGGACAGCATTTAGAAAGTGAAGCAACACTCCATTCACTTCGCACAGTGAATTGAAGTATTGGAACAGACTACTTCTCTTTCAGGAAACAGATATGAGTTTTTTGTGAATGCTTTTAAGTAGCTTAAGGCATTTTCAAAGGAAAGTGATTTTCTCTCAAAGGACAGCATTTAGAAAGTGAAACAACACTCCATTCACTTCGCACAGTGAATTGAAGTGTTGGAACAGACTGCTTCTCTTTCAGAAAAATGCATGTGAGTTTCTTGTGAATGCTTGTAAGTAGCTTAAGGCACTTTCAAAGGAAAGTGATTTTCTCCGAAAGGACAGCATTTAGAAAGTGAAGCAACACTCCATTCACTTCGAACAGTGAACTGAAGTGTTGGAACAGACTGCTTCTCTTTCAGAGAAACGCATGTGAATTTCTATTGAATGCTTGTTAGTAGCTAAAGGCACTTTCAAAGGAAAGTGATTTTCTCTGAAAGGACAGCATTTAGAAAGTGAAGCAACACTCCATTCACTTCGCACAGTGAATTGAAGTGTTGGAACAGACAGCTTCTCTTTCAGAGAAACGCATATGAATTTCTGTGGAATGCTTGTAAGTAGCTTAAGGCACTTTCAAAGGAAAGTGATTTTCTCTGAAAGGACAGCATTTAGAAAGTGAAGCAACACTCCATTCACTTCGCACAGTGAATTGAAGTGTTGGAACAGCCTGCTTCTCTTTCAGAGAAACGCATGTGAATTTCTATTGAATGCTTGTAAGTAGGTTAAGGCACTTTCAAAGGAAAGTGATTTTCTCTGAAAGGACAGCACATAGAAAGTGAAGCAACACTCCATTCACTACGCACAGTGAATTGAAGTGTTGGAACAGACTGCTTCTCTTTCAGAAAAATGCATGTGAGTTTCTTGTGAATGCTTGTAAGTAGCTTAAGGCACTTTCAAAGGAAAGTGATTTTCTCTGAAAGGACAGCATTTAGAAAGTGAAGCAACACTCCATTCACTTCGCACAGTGAACTGAAGTGTTGGAACAGACAGCTTCTCTTTCGTAGAAACGCATTTGAGTTTCCAGTGAATGTGTGTAAGTAGCTTAAGGCACTTTCAAAGCAAAGTGATTTTCTCTGAAAGGACAGCATTTAGAAAGTGAAACAACACTCCATTCACTTCGCACAGTGAATTGAAGTGTTGGAACAGACTTCTTCTCTTTCAGAGAAAAGCATGTGAATTTCAGTGGAATGCTTGTAAGTAGCTTAAGGCACTTTCAAAGGAAAGTGATTTTCTCTGAAAGGACAGCATTTAGAAAGTGAAGCAACACTCCATTCACTTCGCACAGTGAATTGAAGTGTTGGAACAGACTGCTTCTCTTTCAGTGAAACGCATGTGAATTTCTGTTGAATGCTTGTAAGTACCTTAAGGCACTTTCAAAGGAAAGTGATTTTCTCTGAAAGGACAGCATTTAGAAAGTGAAGCAACACTCCATTCACTTCGCACAGTGAATTGAAGTGTTGGAACAGACAGCTTCTCTTTCATAGAAACAGATATGAGTTTTTTGTGAATGCTTGTAAGTAGCTTAAGGCACTTTCAAAGGAAACTGATTTTCTCTGAAAGGACAGCATTTAGAACGTGAAGCAACACTCCATTCACTTCGAACAGTGAATTGAAGTGTTGGAACAGACTGCTTCTCTTTCAAAGAAACGCATGTGAATTTCTATTGAATGCTTGTAAGTAGCTTAAGGCACTTTCAAAGGAAAGTGATTTTCTCTGAAAGGACAGCATTTAGAAAGTGAAGCAACACTCCATTCACTACGCACAGTGAATTGAAGTGTTGGAACAGACTGCTTCTCTTTCAGAAAAATGCATGTGAGTTTCTTGTGAATGCTTGTAAGTAGCTTAAGGCACTTTCAAAGGAAAGTGATTTTCTCTGAAAGGACAGCATTTAGAAAGTGAAGCAACACTCCATTCACTTCGCACAGTGAATTGAAGTGTTGGAACAGACAGCTTCTCTTTTGTAGAAACGCATTTGAGTTTCCAGTGAATGTGTGTAAGTAGCTTAAGGCACTTTCAAAGCAAAGTGATTTTCTCTGAAAGGACAGCATTTAGAAAGTGAAACAACACTCCATTCACTTCGCACAGTGAATTGAAGTGTTGGAACAGACCATTTCTCTTTCAGAGAAACAGATATGAGTTTTTTGTGAATGTTTGTAAGTAGCTTAAGACACTTTCAAAGGAAAGTGATTTTCTCTGAAAGGACAGCATTTAGAAAGTGAAGCAACACTCCATTCACTTCGCACAGTGAATTGAAGTGTTGGAACAGACTGCTTCTCTTTCAGTGAAAAGCATGTGAATTTCTGTTGAATGTGTTTAAGTAGCTTAAGGCACTTTCAAAGGAAAGTGATTTTCTCTGAAAGGACAGCATTTAGAAAGTGAAGCAACACTCCATTCACTTCGCACAGTGAATTGAAGTGTTGGAACAGACAGCTTCTCTTTCATAAAAACGCATTTGAGTTTCCTGTGAATGTGTGTAAGTAGCTTAAGGCACTTTCAAAGGAAAGTGATTTTCTCTGAAAGGACAGCATTTAGAAAGTGAAACAACACTCCATTCACTTCGCACAGTGAATTAAAGTGTTGGAACAGACTTCTTCTCTTTCAGAGAAACGCATGTGAATTTCTGTGGAATGCTTGAAAGTAGCTTAAGGCACTTTCAAAGGAAAGTGATTTTCTCTGAAAGGACAGCATTTAGAAAGTGAAACAACACTCCATTCACTTCGCACAGTGAATTGAAGTGTTGGAACAGACCACTTCCCTTTCAGAGAAACAGATATGAGTTTTTTGTGAATGCTTGTAAGTAGCTTAAGGCACTTTCAAAGGAAAGTGATTTTCTCTGAAAGGACAGCATTTAGAAAGTGAAGCAACACTCCATTCACTTCGCACAGTGAATTGAAATGTTGGAACAGACTGCTTCTCTTTCAGAGAAACGCATGTGAATTTCTATTGAATGCTTGTAAGTAGCTTAAGGCACTTTCAAAGAAAAGTGATTTTCTCTGAAAGGACAGCATTTAGAAAGTGAAGCAACACTCCATTCACTACGCACAGTGAATTGAAGTGTTGGAACAGACTACTTCTCTTTCAGAAAAATGCATGTGTGTTTCTTGTGAATGCTTGTAAGTAGCTTAAGGCACTTTCAAAGAAAGTGATTTTCTCTGAAAGGAAAGCATTTAGAAGGTGAAGCAACACTCCATTCACTTCGCACAGTGAATTGAAGTGTTGGAACAGACTCTTCTCTTTCAGTGAAACGCATGTGAATTTCTGTTGAATGCTTGTAAGTACCTTAAGGCACTTTCAAAGGAAAGTGATTTTCTCTGAAAGGACAGCATTTAGAAAGTGAAGTAACACTCCATTCACTTCGCACAGTGAATTGAAGTGTTGGAACAGACAGCTTCTCTTTCATAGAAACGCATTTGAGTTTCCTGTGAATGTGAGTAAGTAGCTTAAGGCACTTTCAAAGGAAAGTGATTTTCTCTGAAAGGACAGCATTTAGAAAGTGAAACAACACTCCATTCACTTCGCACAGTGAATTGAAGTGTTGGAACAGACTGCTTTTCTTTCAGAGAAACGCATGTGAATTTCTGTGGTATGCTTGTAAGTAGCTTAAGGCACTTTCAAAGGAAAGTGATATTCTCTGAAAGGACAGCATTTAGAAAGTGAAACAACACTCCATTAACTTCGCACAGTGAATTGAAGTGTTGGAACAGACCACTTCTCTTTCAGAGAAACAGATATGAGTTTTTTGTGAATGCTTGTAAGTAGCTTAAGGCACTTTCAAAGGAAAGTGATTTTCTCTGAAAGGACAGCATTTAGAACGTGAAGCAACACTCCATTCACTTCGAACAGTGAATTGAAGTGTTGGAACAGACTGCTTCTCTTTCAGAGAAACGCATGTGAATTTCTATTGAATGCTTGTAAGTAGCTTAAGGCACTTTCAAAGAAAGTGATTTTCTCTGAAAGGACAGCATTTAGAAAGTGAAGCAACCCTCCATCACTACGCACAGTGAATTGAAGTGTTGGAACAGACTGCTTCTCTTTCAGAAAAATGCATGTGAGTTTCTTGTGAATGCTTGTAAGTAGCTTAAGGCACTTTCAAAGGAAAGTGATTTTCTCTGAAAGGACAGCATTTAGAAAGTGAAGCAACACTCCATTCACTTCGCACAGTGAATTGAACTGTTGGAACAGACAGCTTCTCTTTCGTAGAAACGCATTTGAGTTTCCAGTGAATGTGTGTAAGTAGCTTAAGGCACTTTCAAAGCAAAGTGATTTTCTCTGAAAGGACAGCATTTAGAAAGTGAAACAACACTCCATTCACTTCGCACAGTGAATTGAAGTGTTGGAACAGACTTCTTCTCCTCCAGAGAAAAGCATGTGAATTTCTGTGGAATGCTTGTAAGTAGCTTAAGGCACTTTCAAAGGAAAGTGATTTTCTCTGAAAGGACAGCATTTAGAAAGTGAAACAACACTCCATTCACTTCGCACAGTGAATTGAAGTGTTGGAACAGACCATTTCTCTTTCAGAGAAACAGATATGAGTTTTCTGTGAATGTTTGTAAGTAGCTTAAGGCACTTTCAAAGGAAAGTGATTTTCTCTGAAAGGACAGCATTTAGAAAGTGAAGCAACACTCCATTCACTTCGCACAGTGAATTGAAGTGTTGGAACAGACTGCTTCTCTTTCAGTGAAACGCATGTGAATTTCTGTTGAATGCTTGTAAGTATCTTAAGGCACTTTCAAAGGAAAGTGATTTTCTCTGAAAGGACAGTATTTAGAAAGTGAAGCAACACTCCATTCACTTCGCACAGTGAATTGAAGTGTTGGAACAGACAGCTTCTCTTTCATAGAAACGCATTTGAGTTTCCTGTGAATGTGTGTAAGTAGCTTAAGGCACTTTCAAAGGAAAGTGATTTTCTCTGAAAGGACAGCATTTAGAAAGTGAAGCAACACTCCATTCACTTCGCACAGTGAATTGAAGTGTTGGAACAGACTTCTTCTCTTTCAGAGAAACGCATGTGAATTTCTGTGGAATGCTTGTAAGTAGCTTAAGGCACTTTCAAAGAAAGTGATTTTCTCTGAAAGGACAGCATTTAGAAAGTGAAGCAACACTCCATTCACTTCGCACAGTGAATTGAAGTGTTGGAACAGACAACTTCTCTTTCAGAGAAACAGATATGAGTTTTTTGTGAATCCTTGTAAGTAGCTTAAGGCACTTTCAAAGGAAAGTGATTTTCTCTGAAAGTACAGCATTTAGAAAGTGAAGCAACACTCCATTCACTTCGCACAGTGAATTGAAGTGTTGGAACAGACAGCTTCTCTTTCATAGAAACGCATTTGAGTTTCCTGTGAATGTGTGTAAGTAGCTTAAGGCACTTTCAAAGGAAAGTGATTTTCTCTGAAGGGACAGCATTTAGAAAGTGAAGCAACACTCCATTCACTTCGCACAGTGAATTGAAGTGTTGGAACAGACTGCTTCTCTTTCAGTGAACCGCATGTGAATTTCTGTTGAATGCTTGTAAGTACCTTAAGGCACTTTCAAAGGAAAGTGATTTTCTCTGAAAGGACAGCATTTAGAAAGTGAAGCAACACTCCATTCACTTCGCACAGTGAATTGAAGTGTTGGAACAGACAGCTTCTCTTTCATAGAAACGCATTTGAGTTTCCTGTGAATGTGTGTAAGTAGCTTAAGGCACTTTCGAAAGAAAGTGATTTTCTCTGAAAGGACAGCATTTAGAAAGTGAAACAACACTCCATTCACATCGCACAGTGAATTGAAGTGTGATAACAGACTTCTTCTCTTTCAGAGAAACGCATGTGAATTTCTGTGGAATGCTTGTAAGTAGCTTAAGGCACTTTCAAAGGAAAGTGATTTTCTCTGAAAGGACAGCATTTAGAAAGTGAAACAACACTCTATTCACTTCGCACAGTGAATTGAAGTGTTGGAACAGACCACTTTCTTTCACAGAAACAGATATGAGTTTTTTGTGAATGCTTGTAAGTATCTTAAGGCACTTTCAAAGGAAAGTGATTTTCTCTGAAAGGACAGCATTTAGAAAGTGAAGCAACACTCCATTCACTTCGCACAGTGAATTGAAGTGTTGGAACAGACTGCTAATCTTTCAGAGAAACGCATGTGAATTTCTATTGAATGCTTGTAAGTAGCTTAAGGCACTTTCAAAGGAAAGTGATTTTCTCTGAAAGGACAGCATTTAGAAAGTGAAGCAACACTCCATTCACTTCGCACAGTGAATTGAAGTGTTGGAACAGACTGCTTCTCTTTCAGTGAAACGCATGTGAATTTCTGTTGAATGCTTGTAAGTACCTTAAGGCACTTTCAAAGGAAAGTGATTTTCTCTGAAAGGACAGCATTTAGAAAGTGAAGCAACACTCCATTCACATCGCACAGTGAATTGAAGTGTTGGAACAGACAGCTTCTCTTTCATAGAAACGCATTTGAGTTTCCTGTGAATGTGTGTAAGTAGCTTAAGGCACTTTCAAAGGAAAGTGATTTTCTCTGAAAGGACAGCATTTAGATAGTGAAACAACACTCCATTCACTTCGCACAGTGAATTGAAGTGTTGGAACAGACTTCTTCTCTTTCAGAGAAATGCATGTGAATTTCTGTGGAATGCTTGTAAGTAGCTTAAGGCACTTTCAAAGGAAAGTGATTTTCTCTGAAAGGACAGCATTTAGAACGTGAAGCAACACTCCATTCACTTCGAACAGTGAATTGAAGTGTTGGAACAGACTGCTTCTCTTTCAGAGAAACGCATGTGAATTTCTATTGAATGCTTGTAAGTAGGTTAAGGCACTTTCAAAGGAAAGTGATTTTCTCTGAAAGGACAGCACATAGAAAGTGAAGCAACACTCCATTCACTACGCACAGTGAATTGAAGTGTTGGAACAGACTGCTTCTCTTTCAGAAAAATGCATGTGAGTTTCTTGTGAATGCTTGTAAGTAGCTTAAGGCACTTTCAAAGGAAAGTGATTTTCTCTGAAAGGACAGCATTTAGAAAGTGAAGCAACACTCCATTCACTTCGCACAGTGAATTGAAGTGTTGGAACAGACAGCTTCTCTTTTGTAGAAACGCATTTGAGTTTCCAGTGAATGTGTGTAAGTAGCTTAAGGCACTTTCAAAGCAAAGTGATTTTCTCTGAAAGGACAGCATTTAGAAAGTGAAACAACACTCCATTCACTTCGCACAGTGAATTGAAGTGTTGGAACAGACCATTTCTCTTTCAGAGAAACAGATATGAGTTTTTTGTGAATGTTTGTAAGTAGCTTAAGGCACTTTCAAAGGAAAGTGATTTTCTCTGAAAGGACAGCATTTAGAAAGTGAAGCAACACTCCATTCACTTCGCACAGTGAATTGAAGTGTTGGAACAGACTGCTTCTCTTTCAGTGAAAAGCATGTGAATTTCTGTTGAATGTGTGTAAGTAGCTTAAGGCACTTTCAAAGGAAAGTGATTTTCTCTGAAAGGACAGCATTTAGAAAGTGAAGCAACACTCCATTCACTTCGCACAGTGAATTGAAGTGTTGGAACAGACAGCTTCTCTTTCGTAGAAACGCATTTGAGTTTCCAGTGAATGTGTGTAAGTAGCTTAAGGCACTTTCAAAGCAAAGTGATTTTCTCTGAAAGGACAGCATTTAGAAAGTGAAACAACACTCCATTCACTTCGCACAGTGAATTGAAGTGTTGGAACAGACTTCTTCTCCTCCAGAGAAAAGCATGTGAATTTCTGTGGAATGCTTGTAAGTAGCTTAAGGCACTTTCAAAGGAAAGTGATTTTCTCTGAAAGGACAGCATTTAGAAAGTGAAACAACACTCCATTCACTTCGCACAGTGAATTGAAGTGTTGGAACAGACCATTTCTCTTTCAGAGAAACAGATATGAGTTTTCTGTGAATGTTTGTAAGTAGCTTAAGGCACTTTCAAAGGAAAGTGATTTTCTCTGAAAGGACAGCATTTAGAAAGTGAAGCAACACTCCATTCACTTCGCACAGTGAATTGAAGTGTTGGAACAGACTGCTTCTCTTTCAGTGAAACGCATGTGAATTTCTGTTGAATGCTTGTAAGTATCTTAAGGCACTTTCAAAGGAAAGTGATTTTCTCTGAAAGGACAGTATTTAGAAAGTGAAGCAACACTCCATTCACTTCGCACAGTGAATTGAAGTGTTGGAACAGACAGCTTCTCTTTCATAGAAACGCATTTGAGTTTCCTGTGAATGTGTGTAAGTAGCTTAAGGCACTTTCAAAGGAAAGTGATTTTCTCTGAAAGGACAGCATTTAGAAAGTGAAGCAACACTCTATTCACTTCGCACAGTGAATTGAAGTGTTGGAACAGACTTCTTCTCTTTCAGAGAAACGCATGTGAATTTCTGTGGAATGCTTGTAAGTAGCTTAAGGCACTTTCAAAGGAAAGTGATTTTCTCTGAAAGGACAGCATTTAGAAAGTGAAGCAACACTCCATTCACTTCGCACAGTGAATTGAAGTGTTGGAACAGACAACTTCTCTTTCAGAGAAACAGATATGAGTTTTTGTGAATCCTTGTAAGTAGCTTAAGGCACTTTCAAAGGAAAGTGATTTTCTCTGAAAGTACAGCATTTAGAAAGTGAAGCAACACTCCATTCACTTCGCACAGTGAATTGAAGTGTTGGAACAGACAGCTTCTCTTTCATAGAAACGCATTTGAGTTTCCTGTGAATGTGTGTAAGTAGCTTAAGGCACTTTCAAAGGAAAGTGATTTTCTCTGAAGGGACAGCATTTAGAAAGTGAAGCAACACTCCATTCACTTCGCACAGTGAATTGAAGTGTTGGAACCGACTGCTTCTCTTTCAGTGAAACGCATGTGAATTTCTGTTGAATGCTTGTAAGTACCTTAAGGCACTTTCAAAGGAAAGTGATTTTCTCTGAAAGGACAGCATTTAGAAAGTGAAGCAACACTCCATTCACTTCGCACAGTGAATTGAAGTGTTGGAACAGACAGCTTCTCTTTCATAGAAACGCATTTGAGTTTCCTGTGAATGTGTGTAAGTAGCTTAAGGCACTTTCAAAAGAAAGTGATTTTCTCTGAAAGGACAGCATTTAGAAAGTGAAACAACACTCCATTCACATCGCACAGTGAATTGAAGTGTGGGAACAGACTTCTTCTCTTTCAGAGAAACGCATGTGAATTTCTGTGGAATGCTTGTAAGTAGCTTAAGGCACTTTCAAAGGAAAGTGATTTTCTCTGAAAGGACAGCATTTAGAAAGTGAAACAACACTCTATTCACTTCGCACAGTGAATTGAAGTGTTGGAACAGACCACTTTCTTTCACAGAAACAGATATGAGTTTTTTGTGAATGCTTGTAAGTAGCTTAAGGCACTTTCAAAGGAAAGTGATTTTCTCTGAAAGGACAGCATTTAGAAAGTGAAGCAACACTCCATTCACTTCACACAGTGAATTGAAGTGTTGGAACAGACTGCTAATCTTTCAGAGAAACGCATGTGAATTTCTATTGAATGCTTGTAAGTAGCTTAAGGCACTTTCAAAGGAAAGTGATTTTCTCTGAAAGGACAGCATTTAGAAAGTGAAGCAACACTCCATTCACTTCGCACAGTGAATTGAAGTGTTGGAACAGACTGCTTCTCTTTCAGTGAAACGCATGTGAATTTCTGTTGAATGCTTGTAAGTACCTTAAGGCACTTTCAAAGGAAAGTGATTTTCTCTGAAAGGACAGCATTTAGAAAGTGAAGCAACACTCCATTCACATCGCACAGTGAATTGAAGTGTTGGAACAGACAGCTTCTCTTTCATAGAAACGCATTTGAGTTTCCTGTGAATGTGTGTAAGTAGCTTAAGGCACTTTCAAAGGAAAGTGATTTTCTCTGAAAGGACAGCATTTAGAAAGTGAAACAACACTCCATTCACTTCGCACAGTGAATTGAAGTGTTTGAACAGACTTCTTCTCTTTCAGAGAAATGCATGTGAATTTCTGTGGAATGCTTGTAAGTAGCTTAAGGCACATTCAAAGGAAAGTGATTTTCTCTGAAAGGACAGCATTTAGAACGTGAAGCAACACTCCATTCACTTCGAACAGTGAATTGAAGTGTTGGAACAGACTGCTTCTCTTTCAGAGAAACGCATGTGAATTTCTATTGAATGCTTGTAAGTAGGTTAAGGCACTTTCAAAGGAAAGTGATTTTCTCTGAAAGGACAGCACATAGAAAGTGAAGCAACACTCCATTCACTACGCACAGTGAATTGAAGTGTTGGAACAGACTGCTTCTCTTTCAGAAAAATGCTTGTGAGTTTCTTGTGAATGCTTGTAAGTAGCTTAAGGCACTTTCAAAGGAAAGTGATTTTCTCTGAAAGGACAGCATTTAGAAAGTGAAGCAACACTCCATTCACTGCGCACAGTGAATTGAAGTGTTGGAACAGACAGCTTCTCTTTCGTAGAAACGCATTTGAGTTTCCAGTGAATGTGTGTAAGTAGCTTAAGGCACTTTCAAAGCAAAGTGATTTTCTCTGAAAGGACAGCATTTAGAAAGTGAAACAACACTCCATTCACTTCGCACAGTGAATTGAAGTGTTGGAACAGACTTCTTCTCTTTCAGAGAAAAGCATGTGAATTTCAGTGGAATGCTTGTAAGTAGCTTAAGGCACTTTCAAAGGAAAGTGATTTTCTCTGAAAGGACAGCATTTAGAAAGTGAAACAACACTCCATTCACTTCGCACAGTGAATTGAAGTGTTGGAACAGACCATTTCTCTTTCAGAGAAGCAGATATGAGTTTTTTGTGAATGTTTGTAAGTAGCTTAAGGCACTTTCAAAGGAAAGTGATTTTCTCTGAAAGGACAGCATTTAGAAAGTGAAGCAACACTCCATTCACTTCGCACAGTGAATTGAAGTGTTGGAACAGACTGCTTCTCTTTCAGTGAAACGCATGTGAATTTCTGTTGAATGCTTGTAAGTACCTTAAGGCACTTTCAAAGGAAAGTGATTTTCTCTGAAAGGACAGCATTTAGAAAGTGAAGCAACACTCCATTCACTTCGCACAGTGAATTGAAGTGTTGGAACAGACAGCTTCTCTTTCATAGAAACAGATATGAGTTTTTTGTGAATGCTTGTAAGTAGCTTAAGGCACTTTCAAAGGAAACTGATTTTCTCTGAAAGGACAGCATTTAGAACGTGAAGCAACACTCCATTCACTTCGAACAGTGAATTGAAGTGTTGGAACAGACTGCTTCTCTTTCAAAGAAACGCATGTGAATTTCTATTGAATGCTTGTAAGTAGCTTAAGGCACTTTCAAAGGAAAGTGATTTTCTCTGAAAGGACAGCATTTAGAAAGTGAAGCAACACTCCATTCACTACGCACAGTGAATTGAAGTGTTGGAACAGACTGCTTCTCTTTCAGAAAAATGCATGTGAGTTTCTTGTGAATGCTTGTAAGTAGCTTAAGGCACTTTCAAAGGAAAGTGATTTTCTCTGAAAGGACAGCATTTAGAAAGTGAAGCAACACTCCATTCACTTCGCACAGTGAATTGAAGTGTTGGAACAGACAGCTTCTCTTTTGTAGAAACGCATTTGAGTTTCCAGTGAATGTGTGTCAGTAGCTTAAGGCACTTTCAAAGCAAAGTGATTTTCTCTGAAAGGACAGCATTTAGAAAGTGAAAAAACACTCCATTCACTTCGCACAGTGAATTGAAGTGTTGGAATAGACCATTTCTCTTTCAGAGAAACAGATATGAGTTTTTTGTGAATGTTTGTAAGTAGCTTAAGGCACTTTCAAAGGAAAGTGATTTTCTCTGAAAGGACAGCATTTAGAAAGTGAAGCAACACTCCATTCACTTCGCACAGTGAATTGAAGTGTTGGAACAGACTGCTTCTCTTTCAGTGAAAAGCATGTGAATTTCTGTTGAATGTGTGTAAGTAGCTTAAGGCACTTTCAAAGGAAAGTGATTTTCGCTGAAAGGACAGCATTTAGAAAGTGAAGCAACACTCCATTCACTTCGCACAGTGAATTGAAGTGTTGGAACAGACAGCTTCTCTTTCATAAAAACGCATTTGAGTTTCCTGTGAATGTGTGTAAGTAGCTTAAGCAACTTTCAAAGGAAAGTGATTTTCTCTGAAAGGACAGCATTTAGAAAGTGAAACAACACTCCATTCACTTCGCACAGTGAATTAAAGTGTTGGAACAGACTTCTTCTCTTTCAGAGAAACGCATGTGAATTTCTGTGGAATGCTTGAAAGTAGCTTAAGGCACTTTCAAAGGAAAGTGATTTTCTCTGAAAGGACAGCATTTAGAAAGTGAAACAACACTCCATTCACTTCGCACAGTGAATTGAAGTGTTGGAACAGACCACTTCCCTTTCATAGAAACAGATATGAGTTTTTTGTGAATGCTTGTAAGTAGCTTAAGGCACTTTCAAAGGAAAGTGATTTTCTCTGAAAGGACAGCATTTAGAAAGTGAAGCAACACTCCATTCACTTCACACAGTGAATTGAAGTGTTGGAACAGACTTCTTCTCTTTCAGAGAAACGCATGTGAATTTCTGTGGAATGCTTGTAAGTAGCTTAAGGCACTTTCAAAGGAAAGTGATTTTCTCTGAAAGGACAGCATTTAGAAAGTGAAGCAACACTCCATTCACTTCGCACAGTGAATTGAAGTGTTGGAACAGACAACTTCTCTTTCAGAGAAACAGATATGAGTTTTTTGTGAATCCTTGTAAGTAGCTTAAGGCACTTTCAAAGGAAAGTGATTTTCTCTGAAAGTACAGCATTTAGAAAGTGAAGCAACACTCCATTCACTTCGCACAGTGAATTGAAGTGTTGGAACAGACAGCTTCTCTTTCATAGAAACGCATTTGAGTTTCCTGTGAATGTGTGTAAGTAGCTTAAGGCACTTTCAAAGGAAAGTGATTTTCTCTGAAGGGACAGCATTTAGAAAGTGAAGCAACACTCCATTCACTTCGCACAGTGAATTGAAGTGTTGGAACAGACTGCTTCTCTTTCAGTGAAACGCATGTGAATTTCTGTTGAATGCTTGTAAGTACCTTAAGGCACTTTCAAAGGAAAGTGATTTTCTCTGAAAGGACAGCATTTAGAAAGTGAAGCAACACTCCATTCACTTCGCACAGTGAATTGAAGTGTTGGAACAGACAGCTTCTCTTTCATAGAAACGCATTTGAGTTTCCTGTGAATGTGTGTAAGTAGCTTAAGGCACTTTCAAAAGAAAGTGATTTTCTCTGAAAGGACAGCATTTAGAAAGTGAAACAACACTCCATTCACATCGCACAGTGAATTGAAGTGTGGGAACAGACTTCTTCTCTTTCAGAGAAACGCATGTGAATTTCTGTGGAATGCTTGTAAGTAGCTTAAGGCACTTTCAAAGGAAAGTGATTTTCTCTGAAAGGACAGCATTTAGAAAGTGAAACAACACTCTATTCACTTCGCACAGTGAATTGAAGTGTTGGAACAGACCACTTTCTTTCACAGAAACAGATATGAGTTTTTTGTGAATGCTTGTAAGTAGCTTAAGGCACTTTCAAAGGAAAGTGATTTTCTCTGAAAGGACAGCATTTAGAAAGTGAAGCAACACTCCATTCACTTCGCACAGTGAATTGAAGTGTTGGAACAGACTGCTAATCTTTCAGAGAAACGCATGTGAATTTCTATTGAATGCTTGTAAGTAGCTTAAGGCACTTTCAAAGGAAAGTGATTTTCTCTGAAAGGACAGCATTTAGAAAGTGAAGCAACACTCCATTCACTTCGCACAGTGAATTGAAGTGTTGGAACAGACTGCTTCTCTTTCAGTGAAACGCATGTGAATTTCTGTTGAATGCTTGTAAGTACCTTAAGGCACTTTCAAAGGAAAGTGATTTTCTCTGAAAGGACAGCATTTAGAAAGTGAAGCAACACTCCATTCACTTCGCACAGTGAATTGAAGTGTTGGAACAGACAGCTTCTCTTTCGTAGAAACGCATTTGAGTTTCCAGTGAATGTGTGTAAGTAGCTTAAGGCACTTTCAAAGCAAAGTGATTTTCTCTGAAAGGACAGCATTTAGAAAGTGAAACAACACTCCATTCACTTCGCACAGTGAATTGAAGTGTTGGAACAGACTTCTTCTCTTTCAGAGAAAAGCATGTGAATTTCAGTGGAATGCTTGTAAGTAGCTTAAGGCACTTTCAAAGGAAAGTGATTTTCTCTGAAAGGACAGCATTTAGAAAGTGAAACAACACTCCATTCACTTCGCACAGTGAATTGAAGTGTTGGAACAGACCATTTCTCTTTCAGAGAAGCAGATATGAGTTTTTTGTGAATGTTTGTAAGTAGCTTAAGGCACTTTCAAAGGAAAGTGATTTTCTCTGAAAGGACAGCATTTAGAAAGTGAAGCAACACTCCATTCACTTCGCACAGTGAATTGAAGTGTTGGAACAGACAGCTTCTCTTTCATAGAAACAGATATGAGTTTTTTGTGAATGCTTGTAAGTAGCTTAAGGCAATTTCAAAGGAAACTGATTTTCTCTGAAAGGACAGCATTTAGAACGTGAAGCAACACTCCATTCACTTCGAACAGTGAATTGAAGTGTTGGAACAGACTGCTTCTCTTTCAAAGAAACGCATGTGAATTTCTATTGAATGCTTGTAAGTAGCTTAAGGCACTTTCAAAGGAAAGTGATTTTCTCTGAAAGGACAGCATTTAGAAAGTGAAGCAACACTCCATTCACTACGCACAGTGAATTGAAGTGTTGGAACAGACTGCTTCTCTTTCAGAAAAATGCATGTGAGTTTCTTGTGAATGCTTGTAAGTAGCTTAAGGCACTTTCAAAGGAAAGTGATTTTCTCTGAAAGGACAGCATTTAGAAAGTGAAGCAACACTCCATTCACTTCGCACAGTGAATTGAAGTGTTGGAACAGACAGCTTCTCTTTTGTAGAAACGCATTTGAGTTTCCAGTGAATGTGTGTAAGTAGCTTAAGGCACTTTCAAAGCAAAGTGATTTTCTCTGAAAGGACAGCATTTAGAAAGTGAAAAAACACTCCATTCACTTCGCACAGTGAATTGAAGTGTTGGAACAGACCATTTCTCTTTCAGAGAAACAGATATGAGTTTTTTGTGAATGTTTGTAAGTAGCTTAAGGCACTTTCAAAGGAAAGTGATTTTCTCTGAAAGGACAGCATTTAGAAAGTGAAGCAACACTCCATTCACTTCGCACAGTGAATTGAAGTGTTGGAACAGACTGCTTCTCTTTCAGTGAAAAGCATGTGAATTTCTGTTGAATGTGTGTAAGTAGCTTAAGGCACTTTCAAAGGAAAGTGATTTTCGCTGAAAGGACAGCATTTAGAAAGTGAAGCAACACTCCATTCACTTCGCACAGTGAATTGAAGTGTTGGAACAGACAGCTTCTCTTTCATAAAAACGCATTTGAGTTTCCTGTGAATGTGTGTAAGTAGCTTAAGCAACTTTCAAAGGAAAGTGATTTTCTCTGAAAGGACAGCATTTAGAAAGTGAAACAACACTCCATTCACTTCGCACAGTGAATTAAAGTGTTGGAACAGACTTCTTCTCTTTCAGAGAAACGCATGTGAATTTCTGTGGAATGCTTGAAAGTAGCTTAAGGCACTTTCAAAGGAAAGTGATTTTCTCTGAAAGGACAGCATTTAGAAAGTGAAACAACACTCCATTCACTTCGCACAGTGAATTGAAGTGTTGGAACAGACCACTTCCCTTTCAGAGAAACAGATATGAGTTTTTTGTGAATGCTTGTAAGTAGCTTAAGGCACTTTCAAAGAAAGTGATTTTCTCTGAAAGGACAGCATTTAGAAAGTGAAGCAACACTCCATTCACTTTGCACAGTGAATTGAAGTGTTGGAACAGACTTCTTCTCTTTCAGAGAAACGCATGTGAATTTCTGTGGAATGCTTGTGAGTAGCTTAAGGCACTTTCAAAGGAAAGTGATTTTCTCTGAAAGGACAGCATTTAGAAAGTGAAGCAACACTCCATTCACTTCGCACAGTGAATTGAAGTGTTGGAACAGACAACTTCTCTTTCAGAGAAACAGATATGAGTTTTTTGTGAATCCTTGTAAGTAGCTTAAGGCACTTTCAAAGGAAAGTGATTTTCTCTGAAAGTACAGCATTTAGAAAGTGAAGCAACACTCCATTCACTTCGCACAGTGAATTGAAGTGTTGGAACAGACAGCTTCTCTTTCATAGAAACGCATTTGAGTTTCCTGTGAATGTGTGTAAGTAGCTTAAGGCACTTTCAAAGGAAAGTGATTTTCTCTGAAGGGACAGCATTTAGAAAGTGAAGCAACACTCCATTCACTTCGCACAGTGAATTGAAGTGTTGGAACAGACTGCTTCTCTTTCAGTGAAACGCATGTGAATTTCTGTTGAATGCTTGTAAGTACCTTAAGGCACTTTCAAAGGAAAGTGATTTTCTCTGAAAGGACAGCATTTAGAAAGTGAAGCAACACTCCATTCACTTCGCACAGTGAATTGAAGTGTTGGAACAGACAGCTTCTCTTTCATAGAAACGCATTTGAGTTTCCTGTGAATGTGTGTAAGTAGCTTAAGGCACTTTCAAAAGAAAGTGATTTTCTCTGAAAGGACAGCATTTAGAAAGTGAAACAACACTCCATTCACATCGCACAGTGAATTGAAGTGTTGGAACAGACTTCTTCTCTTTCAGAGAAACGCATGTGAATTTCTGTGGTATGCTTCTAAGTAGCTTAAGGCACTTTCAAAGGAAAGTGATTTTCTCTGAAAGGACAGCATTTAGAAAGTGAAACAACACTCCATTTACTTCGCACAGTGAATTGAAGTGTTGGAACAGACCACTTCTCTTTCAGAGAAACAGATATGAGTTTTTTGTGAATGCTTGTAAGTAGCTTAAGGCACTTTCGAATGAAAGTGATTTTCTCTGAAAGGACAGCATTTAGAACGTGAAGCAACACTCCATTCACTTCGAACAGTGAATTGAAGTGTTGGAACAAACTGCTTCTCTTTCAGAGAAACGCATGTGAATTTCTATTGAATGCTTGTAAGTAGCTTAAGGCACTTTCAAAGAAAAGTGATTTTCTCTGAAAGGACAGCATTTAGAAAGTGAAGCAACACTCCATTCACTACGCACAGTGAATTGAAGTGTTGGAACAGACTACTTCTCTTTCAGAAAAATGCATGTGTGTTTCTTGTGAATGCTTGTAAGTAGCTTAAGGCACTTTCAAAGAAAGTGATTTTCTCTGAAAGGAAAGCATTTAGAAGGTGAAGCAACACTCCATTCACTTCGCACAGTGAATTGAAGTGTTGGAACAGACTGCTTCTCTTTCAGTGAAACGCATGTGAATTTCTGTTGAATGCTTGTAAGTACCTTAAGGCACTTTCAAAGGAAAGTGATTTTCTCTGAAAGGACAGCATTTAGAAAGTGAAGTAACACTCCATTCACTTCGCACAGTGAATTGAAGTGTTGGAACAGACAGCTTCTCTTTCATAGAAACGCATTTGAGTTTCCTGTGAATGTGTGTAAGTAGCTTAAGGCACTTTCAAAGGAAAGTGATTTTCTCTGAAAGGACAGCATTTAGAAAGTGAAACAACACTCCATTCACTTCGCACCGTGAATTGAAGTGTTGGAACAGACTTCTTCTCTTTCAGAGAAACGCATGTGAATTTCTGTGGTATGCTTCTAAGTAGCTTAAGGCACTTTCAAAGGAAAGTGATTTTCTCTGAAAGGACAGCATTTAGAAAGTGAAACAACACTCCATTAACTTCGCACAGTGAATTGAAGTGTTGGAACAGACCACTTCTCTTTCAGAGAAACAGATATGAGTTTTTTGTGAATGCTTTTAAGTAGCTTAAGGCACTTTCGAATGAAAGTGATTTTCTCTGAAAGGACAGCATTTAGAACGTGAAGCAACACTCCATTCACTTCGAACAGTGAATTGAAGTGTTGGAACAAACTGCTTCTCTTTCAGAGAAACGCATGTGAATTTCTATTGAATGCTTGTAAGTAGCTTAAGGCACTTTCAAAGAAAGTGATTTTCTCTGAAAGGACAGCATTTAGAAAGTGAAGCAACACTCCATTCACTTCGCACAGTGAATTGAAGTGTTGGAACAGACTGCTTCTCTTTCAGAAAAATGCATGTGAGTTTCTTGTGAATGCTTGTAAGTAGCTTAAGGCACTTTCAAAGGAAAGTGATTGTCTCTGAAAGGACAGCATTTAGAAAGTGAAGCAACACTCCATTCACTTCGCACAGTGAATTGAAGTGTTGGAACAGACAGCTTCTATTTCGTAGAAACGCATTTGAGTTTCCAGTGAATGTGTGTAAGTAGCTTAAGGCACTTTCAAAGCAAAGTGATTTTCTCTGAAAGGACAGCATTTAGAAAGTGAAACAACACTCCATTCACTTCGCACAGTGAATTGAAGTGTTGGAACAGACTTCTTCTCTTTCAGAGAAAAGCATGTGAATTTCTGTGGAATGCTTGTAAGTAGCTTAAGGCACTTTCAAAGGAAAGTGATTTTCTCTGAAAGGACAGCATTTAGAAAGTGAAACAACACTCCATTCACTTCGCACAGTGAATTGAAGTGTTGGAACAGACAACTTCTCTTTTAGAGAAACAGATATGAGTTTTTTGTTAATCCTTGTAAGTAGGTTAAGACACTTTCAAAGGAAAGTGATTTTCTCTGAAAGGACAGCATTTAGAAAGTGAAGCAACACTCCATTCACTTCGCACAGTGAATTGAAGTGTTGGAACAGACTGCTTCTCTTTCAGAGAAACGCATGTGAATTTCTATTGAATGCTTGTAAGTAGCTTAAGGCACTTTCAAAGAAAAGTGATTTTCTCTGAAAGGACAGCATTTAGAAAGTGAAGCAACACTCCATTCACTACGCACAGTGAATTGAAGTGTTGGAACAGACCACTTCTCTTTCAGAAAAATGCATGTGAGTTTTTTGTGAATGCTTGTAAGTAGCTTAAGGCACTTTCAAAGAAAGTGATTTTCTCTGAAAGGACAGCATTTAGAAAGTGAAGCAACACTCCATTCACTTCGCACAGTGAATTGAAGTGTTGGAACAGACTGCTTCTCTTTCAGTGAAACGCATGTGAATTTCTGTTGAATGCTTGTAAGTACCTTAAGGCACTTTCAAAGGAAAGTGATTTTCTCTGAAAGGACAGCATTTAGAAAGTGAAGCAACACTCCATTCACTTCGCACAGTGAATTGAAGTGTTGGAACAGACAGCTTCTCTTTCATAGAAACGCATTTGAGTTTCCTGTGAATGTGTGTAAGTAGCTTAAGGCACTTTCAAAGGAAAGTGATTTTCTCTGAAAGGACAGCATTTAGAAAGTGAAACAACACTCCATTCACTTCGCACGGTGAATTGAAGTGTTGGAACAGACTTCTTCTCTTTCAGAGAAACGCATGTGAATTTCTGTGGTATGCTTGTAAGTAGCTTAAGGCACTTTCAAAGGAAAGTGATTTTCTCTGAAAGGACAGCATTTAGAAAGTGAAACAACACTCCATTAACTTCGCACAGTGAATTGAAGTGTTGGAACAGACCACTTCTCTTTCAGAGAAACAGATATGAGTTTTTTGTGAATGCTTGTAAGTAGCTTAAGGCACTTTCAAAGGAAAGTGATTTCTCTGAAAGGACAGCATTTAGAACGTGAAGCAACACTCCATTCACTTCGAACAGTGAATTGAAGTGTTGGAACAGACTGCTTCTCTTTCAGAAAAATGCATGTGAGTTTCTTGTGAATGCTTGTAAGTAGGTTAAGGCACTTTCAAACGAAAGTGATTTTCTCTCTGAACGGACAGCATTTAGAAAGTGAAGCAACACTCCATTCACTTCGCACAGTGAATTGAAGTGTTGGAACAGAATACTTCTCTTTCAGGAAACAGATATGAGTTTTTTGTGAATGCTTTTAAGTAGCTTAAGGCATTTTCAAAGGAAAGTGATTTTCTCTGAAAGGACAGCATTTAGAAAGTGAAGCAACACTCCATTCACTTCGTCCAGTGAATTGAAATGTTGGAACACACTTCTTCTCTTTCAGAGAAACGGATGTGAGTTTCTTCTGAATGCTTGTAAGTAGCTTAAGGCACTATCAAAGCAAAGTGATTTTCTCTAAAAGGAGAGCATATAGAAAGTGATGCAACACTCCATTCACTTCGCACAGTGAATTGTAATGTTGGAACAAACTGCTTCTCTTTCAGAAAAATGCGTGTGAGTTTCTTGTGAATGCTTGTAAGTAGCTTAAGGCACTTTCAAAGGAAAGTGATTTTCTCTGAAAGGACAGCATTTAGAAAGTGAAGCAACACTCCATTCACTTCGCACAGTGAATTGAAGTGTTGGAACAGACTGCTTCTCTTTCATAGAAACGCATGTGAATTTCTATTGAATGCTTGTAAGTACCTTAAGGCACTTTCAAAGGAAAGTGATTTTCTCAGAAAGGACAGCATTTAGAAAGTGAAGCAACACTCCATTCACTTCGCACAGTGAATTGAAGTGTTGGAACAGACTGCTTCACTTTCAGTGAAACACATGTGAATTTCTGTTGAATGCTTGTAAGTAGCTTAAGGCACATTCAAATGAAAGTGATTTTCTCTGAAAGGACAGCATTTAGAAAGTGAAGCAACACTCCATTCACTTCGCACAGTGAATTGAAGTGTTGGAACAGACAGCTTCTCTTTCATAGAAACGCATTTGAGTTTCCTGTGAATGTGTGTAAGTAGCTTAAGGCACTTTCAAAGGAAAGTGATTTTCTCTGAAAGGACAGCATTTAGAAAGTGAAGCAACACTCCATTCACTACGCACAGTGAATTGAAGTGTTGGAACAGACTGCTTCTCTTTCAGAAAAATGCTTGTGAGTTTCTTGTGAATGCTTGTAAGTAGCTTAAGGCACTTTCAAAGGAAAGTGATTTTCTCTGAAAGGACAGCATTTAGAAAGTGAAGCAACACTCCATTCACTTCGCACAGTGAATTGAAGTGTTGGAACAGATTGCTTCTTTTTCAGAGAAACGCATGTGAATTTCTGTTGAATGCTTGCAAGTAGCTTAAGGCACTTTCAAAGGAAAGTGATTTTCTCTGAAAGAACAGCATTTAGAAAGTGATGCAACACTCCATTCACTTCGCACAGTGAATTGAAGTGTTGGAACAGACTGCTTATCTTTCAGTGAAACACATGTGAATTTCTGTTGAAAGCTTGTAAGTAGCTTAAGGCACTTTCAAAGGAAAGTGATTTTCTCTGAAAGGACAGCATTTAGAAAGTGAAGCAACACTCCATTCACTTCGCACAGTGAATTGAAGTGTTGGAACAGACAGCTTCTCTTTCATAGAAACGCATTTGAGTTTCCTGTGAATGTGTGTAAGTAGCTTAAGGCACTTTCAAAGGAAAGTGATTTTCTCTGAAAGGACAGCATTTACAAAGTGAAGCAACACTCCATTCACTTCGCACAGTGAATTGAAGTGTTGGAACAGACTGCTTCTCTTTCAGTGAAACGCATGTGAATTTCTGTTGAATGCTTGTAAGTAGCTTAAGGCACTTTCAAAGGAAAGTGATTTTCTCTGAAAGGACAGCATTTAGAAAGTGAAGCAACACTCCATTCACTTCGCACAGTGAATTGAAGTGTTGGAACAGACAGCTTCTCTTTCATAGAAACGCATTTGAGTTTCCTGTGAATGTGTGTAAGTAGCTTAAGGCACTTTCAAAGGAAAGTGATTTTCTCTGAAAGGAGAGCATTTAGAAAGTGAAACAACACTCCATTCACTTCGCACAGTGAATTGAAGTGTTGGAACAGACTGCTTCTCTTTCAGTGAAATGCATGTGAATTTCTGTTGAATGCTTGTAAGTAGCTTAAGGCACTTTCAAAGGAAAGTGATTTTCTCTGAAAGGACAGCATTTAGAAAGTGAAGCAACACTCCATTCACTTCGCACAGTGAATTGAAGTGTTGGAACAGACTGCTTCTCTTTAAGTGAAACACATGTGAATTTCTGTTGAATGCTTGTAAGTAGCTTAAGGCAATTTCAAAGGAAAGTGATTTTCTCTGAAAGGACAGCATTTAGAAAGTGAAGCAACACTCCATTCACTTCGCACAGTGAATTGAAGTGTTGGAACAGACTGCTTCTCTTTCAGAAAAATGCATGTGAGTTTCTTGTGAATGCTTGTAAGTAGCTTAAGGCACTTTCAAAGGAAAGTGATTTTTTTCTGAAAGGACAGCATTTACAAAGTGAAGCAACACTCCATTCACTTCGCACAGTGAATTGAAGTGTTGGAATAGACTGCTTCTCTTTCAGTGAAACGCATTGGAGTTTCCTGTGAATGTGTGTAAATAGCTTAAGGCACTTTCAAAGAAAAGTGATTTTCTCTGAAAGGACAGCATTTAGAAAGTGAAGCAACACTCCATTCACTTCGCACAGTGAATTGAAGTGTTGGAACAGACAGCTTCTCTTTCATAGAAACACATTTGGGTTTCCTGTGAATGTGTGTAAGTAGCTTAAGGCACTTTCAAAGGAAAGTGATTTTCTCTGAAAGGACAGCATTTAGAAAGTGAAGCAACACTCCATTCACTACGCAAAGTGAATTGAAGTGTTGGAACAGACTGCTTCTCTTTCAGAAAAATGCATGTGAGTTTCTTGTGAATGCTTGTAAGTAGCTTAAGGCACTTTCAAAGGAAAGTGATTTTTTTCTGAAAGGACAGCATTTACAAAGTGAAGAAACACTCCATTCACTTCGCACAGTGAATTGAAGTGTTGGAACAGACAGCTTCTCTTTCATAGAAACGCATTTGAGTTTCCTGTGAATGTGTGTAAGTAGCTTAAGGCACTTTCAAAGGAAAGTGATTTTCTCTGAAAGGACAGCATTTAGAAAGTGAAGCAACACTCCATTCACTTCGCACAGTGAATTGAAGTGTTGGAACATACAGCTTCTCTTTCATAGAAACGCATTTGAGTTTCCTGTGAATGTGTGTAAGTAGCTTAAGGCACTTTCAAAGGAAAGTGATTTTCTCTGAAAGGACAGCATTTAGAAAGTGAAACAACACTCCATTCACTTCGCACAGTGAATTGAAGTCTTGGAACAGACTGCTTCTCTTTCAGAGAAACGCATGTGAATTTCTGTGGAATGCTTGTAAGTAGCTTAAGGCACTTTCAAGGGAAAGTGATTTTCTCTGAGAGGACAGCATTTAGAAAGTGAAACAACACTCCATTCACTTCGCCCAGTGAATTGAAGTGTTGGAACAAACCACTTCTCTTTCAGAGAAACAGATATGAGTTTTTTTGTGAATGCTTGTAAGTAGCTTAAGGCACTTTCAAAGGAAAGTGATTTTCTCTGAAAGGACAGCATTTAGAAAGTGAAGCAACACTCCATTCACTTCGCACAGTGAATTGAAGTGTTGGAACAGACTGCTTCTCTTTCAGAGAAACGCATGTGAATTTCTGTGGAATGCTTGTAAGTAGCTTAAGGCACTTTCAAAGGAAAGTGATTTTCTCTGAAAGGACAGCATTTAGAAAGTGAAGCAGCACTCCATTCACTTCGCACAGTGAATTGAAGTGTTGGAACAGACTGCTTCTCTTTCAGTGAAATGCATGTGAATTTCTGTTGAATGCTTGTAAGTAGCTTAAGGCACTTTCAAAGGAAAGTGATTTTCTCTGAAAGGACAGCATTTAGAAAGTGAAGCAACACTCCATTCACTACGCACAGTGAATTGAAGTGTTGGAACAGACTGCTTCTCTTTCAGAAAAATGCATGTGAGTTTCTTGTGAATGCTTGTAAGTAGCTTAAGGCACTTTTAAAGGAAAGTGATTGTCTCTGAAAGGACAGCATTTAGAAAGTGAAGCAACACTCCATTCACTTCACACAGTGAATTGAAGTGTTGGAACAGACTGCTTCTTTTTCAGAGAAACGCATGTGAATTTCTGTGGAATGCTTGTAAGTAGCTTAAGGCACTTTCAAAGGAAAGTGATTTTCTCTGAAAGGACAGCATTTAGAAAGTGAAGCAACACTCCATTCACTTCGCACAGTGAATTGAAGTGTTGGAACAGACTGCTTCTCTTTCAGAGAAACGCATGTGAATTTTTATTGAATGCTTGTAAGTAGCTTAAGGCACTTTCAAAGGAAAGTGATTTTCTCTGAAAGGACAGCATTTAGAAAGTGAAGCAACACTCCATTCTCTTCGCAGAGTGAATTGAAGTATTGGAACAGACTGCTTCTCTTTCAGAGAAACGCATGTGAGTTTCTGGTGAATGCTTGTAAGTAGCTTAAGGCACTTTCAAAGGAAAGTGATTTTCTCTGAAAGGACAGCATTTAGAAAGTGAAACAGCACTCCATTCACTTCGCACAGTGAATTGAAGCGTTGTAACAGACTGCTTCTCTTTCAGTGAAACGCATGTGAATTTCTGTTGAATGCTTGTAAGTATCTTTAGGCACTTTCAAAGGAAAGTGATTTTCTCTGAAAGGACAGCATTTAGAAAGTGAAGCAACACTCCATTCACTTCGGACAGTGAATTGAAGTGTTGGAACAGACAGCTTCTCTTTCATAGAAACGCATTTGAGTTTCCTGTGAATGTGGGTAAGTAGCTTAAGGCACTTTCAAAGGGAAGTGATTTTCTCTGAAAGGACAGCATTTAGAAAGTGAAGCAACACTCCATTCACTTCGCACATTGAATTGAAGTGTTGGAACAGACTGCTTCTCTTTCAGTGAAACGCATGTGAATTTCTGTTGAATGCTTGTAAGTAGCTTAAGGCACTTTCAAAGGAAAGTGATTTTCTCTGAAAGGACAGCATTTAGAAAGTGAAACAACACTCCATTCACTTCGCACAGTGAATTGAAGTGTTGGAACAGACAGCTTCTCTTTCATAGAAACGCATTTGAGTTTCCTGTGAATGTGTGTAAGTAGCTTAAGGCACTTTCAAAGGAAAGTGATTTTCTCTGAAAGGACAGCATTTAGAAAGTGAAACAACACTCCATTCACTTCGCAAAGTGAATTGAAGTGTTGGAACAAACTGCTTCTCTTTCAGAAGAATGCATGTGAATTCTTCTGAATGCTTGTATGTAGCTTCAGGCATTTTCCAAAGAGAGTGATTTTCTCTAAAAGGAGAGCATATAGAAAGTGAAGCAACACTCCATTCACTTCGCCCAGTGAATTGTAGTGTTGGAACAGACTTCTTCTCTTTCAGAGAACCGGATGTGAGTTTTTTGTGAATGCTTGTAAGTAGCTTAAGGTACTTTCAAAGCAAAGTGATTTTCTCTGAAAGGACAGCGTTTATAAAGTGAAGCAACTCTCCATTCACTTCGCACAGTGAATTGAAGTGTTGGAACAGACTGCTTCTTTTTCATAGAAACACATGTGAATTTCTGTTAAATGCTTGTAAGTAGCTGAAGGCACTTTCAAAGGAAAGTGATTTTCTCTGAAAGGACAGCATTTAGAAAGTGAAGCAACTCTCCATTCTCTTCGCACAGTGAATTGAAGTGTTGGAACAGACTGCTTCTCTTTCAGTGAAATGCATGTGAATTTCTGTTGCATGCTTGTAAGTAGCTTAAGGCACTTTCAAAGGAAAGTGATTTTCTCTGAAAGGACAGCATTTAGAAAATGAAACAACACTCCATTCACTTCGCACAGTGAATTGAAGTTTTGGAACAGACTATTTCTCTTTCAGAGAAACAGATTATGAGTTTTTTGTGAATGCTTGTAAGTAGCTTAAGGCACTTTCAAAGGAAAGTGATTTTCTCTGAAAGGACAGCATTTAGAAAGTGAAGAAACACTCCATTCACTACGCACAGTGAATTGAAGTGTTGGAACAGACTGCTTCTCTTTCAGAAAAATGCATGTGAGTTTCTTGTGAATGCTTGTAAGTAGCTTAAGGCACTTTCAAAGGAAAGTGATTTTCTCTGAAAGGACAGCATTTAGAAAGTGAAGCAACACTCTATTCACTTCGCACAGTGAATTGAAGTGTTGGAACAGACTGCTTCTTTTTCAGAGAAACACATGTGAATTTCTATTGAATGCTTGTAAGTAGCTTAAGGCACTTTCAAAGGAAAGTGATTTTCTCTGAAAGGACAGCATTTAGAAAGTGAAGCAACACTCCATTCACTACGCACAGTGAATTGAAGTGTTGGAACAGACTGCTTCTCTTTCAGAAAAATGCATGTGAGTTTCTTGTGAATGCTTGTAAGTAGCTTAAGGCACTTTTAAAGGAAAGTGATTTTCTCTGAAAGGACAGCATTTAGAAAGTGAAGCAACACTCCATTCACTTCGCACAGTGAATTGAAGTGTTGGAACAGACTGCTTCTTTTTCAGAGAAACACATGTGAATTTCTATTGAATGCTTGTAAGTAGGTTAAGGCACTTTCAAAGGAAAGTGATTTTCTCTGAAAGGACAGCATTTAGAAAGTGAAGCAACACTCCATTCATTACGCACAGTGAATTGAAGTGTTGGAACAGACTGCTTCTCTTTCAGAAAAATGCATGTGAGTTTCTTGTGAATGCTTGTAAGTAGCTTAAGGCACTTTCAAAGGAAAGTGATTGTCTCTGAAAGGACAGCATTTAGAAAGTGAAGCAACACTCCATTCACTTCGCACAGTGAATTGAAGTGTTGGAACAGACTGCTTCTCTTTCAGAGAAACGCATGTGAATTTCTGTTGAATGCCTGTAAGTAGCTTAAGGCACTTTCAAAGGAAAGTGATTTTCTCTGAAAGGACAGCATTTAGAAAGTGAAGCAACACTCCATTCACTTCGCCCAGTGAATTGAAGTGTTGGAACAGACAGCTTCTCTTTCATAGAAACGCATTTGAGTTTCCTGTGAATGTGTGTAAGTAGCTTAAGGCACTTTCAAAGGAAAGTGATTTTCTCTGAAAGGACAGCATTTAGAAAGTGAAACAACACTCCATTCAGTTAGCACAGTGAATTGAAGTGTTGGAACAGACTGCTTCTCTTTCAGAGAAACGCATGTGAATTTCTGTGGATTGCTTGTAAGTAGCTTAAGGCACTTTCAAAGGAAAGTGATTTTCTCTGAAAGGACAGCATTTAGAAAATGAAACAACACTCCATTCACTTCGCACAGTGAATTGAAGTGTTGGAACAGAGTATTTCTCTTTCAGAGAAACAGATATGAGTTTTTTGTGAATGCTTGTAAGTAGCTTAAGGCACTTTCAAAGGAAAGTGATTTTCTCTGAAAGGACAGCATTTAGAAAGTGAAGAAACACTCCATTCACTACGCACAGTGAATTGAAGTGTTGGAACAGACTGCTTCTCTTTCAGAAAAATGCATGTGAGTTTCTTGTGAATGCTTGTAAGTAGCTTAAGGCACTTTCAAAGGAAAGTGATTTTCTCTGAAAGGACAGCATTTAGAAAGTGAAGCAACACTCCATTCACTTCGCACAGTGAATTGAAGTGTTGGAACAGACTGCTTCTTTTTCAGAGAAACACATGTGAATTTCTATTGAATGCTTGTAAGTAGCTTAAGGCACTTTCAAAGGAAAGTGATTTTCTCTGAAAGGACAGCATTTAGAAAGTGAAGCAACACTCCATTCACTACGCACAGTGAATTGAAGTGTTGGAACAGACTGCTTGTCTTTCAGAAAAATGCATGTGAGTTTCTTGTGAATGCTTGTAAGTAGCTTAAGGCACTTTTAAAGGAAAGTGATTGTCTCTGAAAGGACAGCATTTAGAAAGTGAGGCAACACTCCATTCACTTCGCACAGTGAATTGAAGTGTTGGAACAGACTGCGTCTTTTTCAGAGAAACGCATGTGAATTTCTGTGGAATGCTTGTAAGTAGCTTAAGGCACTTTCAAAGGAAAGTGATTTTCTCTGAAAGGACAGCATTTAGAAAGTGAAGCAACACTCCATTCACTTCGCACAGTGAATTGAAGTGTTGGAACAGACTGCTTCTCTTTCAGTGAAATGCATGTGAATTTCTGTTGAATGCTTGTAAGTAGCTTAAGGCACTTTCAAAGGAAAGTGATTTTCTCTGAAAGGACAGCATTTAGAAAGTGAAGCAACACTCCATTCACTTCGCACAGTGAATTGAAGTGTTGGAACAGACAGCTTCTCTTTCACAGAAACGCATTTGAGTTTCCTGTGAATGTGTGTAAGTAGCTTAAGGCACTTTCAAAGGAAAGTGATTTTCTCTGAAAGGACAGCATTTAGAAAGTGAAACAGCACTCCATTCACTTAGCACAGTGAATTGAAGTGTTGGAACAGACTGCTTCTCTTTCAGTGAAACGCATGTGAATTTCTGTTGAATGCTTGTAAGTAGCTTAAGGCACTTTCAAAGGAAAGTGATTTTCTCTGAAAGGACAGCATTTAGAAAGTGAAGCAACACTCCATTCACTTCGCACAGTGAATTGAAGTGTTGGAACAGACTGCTTCTTTTTCAGAGAAACAGATGTGACTTTCTTGTGAATGCTTGTAAGTAACTTAAGGCAGTTTCAAAAGAGAGTGATTTTCTCTAAAAGGAGAGCATATAGAAAGTGAAGCAACACTCCATTCACTTCGCACAGTGAATTGTAGTGTTGGAACAAACTGCTTCTCTTTCAGAAAAATGCATGTGAGTTTCTTGTGAATGCTTGTAAGTAGCTTAAGGCACTTTCAAAGGAAAGTGATTTTCTCTGAAAGGACAGCATTTAGAAAGTGAAGCAACACTCCATTCACTTCACACAGTGAATTGAAGTGTTGGAACAGACTGCTTTTCTATCATTGATACGCGTGCGAATTTCTGTTGAATACTTGTAAGTAGCTTAAGGCACTTTCAAAGGAAAGTGATTTTCTCTGAAAGGACAGCATTTAGAAAGTGAAGCAACACTCCATTCACTTCGCACAGTGAATTGAAGTGTTGGAACAGACAGCTTCTCTTTCATAGAAACGCATTTGAGTTTCCTGTGAATGTGTATAAGTAGCTTAAGGCACTTTCAAAGGAAAGTGATTTTCTCTGAAAGGACAGCATTTAGAAAGTGAAACAACACTCCATTCACTTAGCACAGTGAATTGAAGTGTTGGAGCAGACTGCCTCTCTTTCAGAGAAACGCATGTGAATTTCTGTGGAATGCTTGTAAGTAGCTTAAGGCACTTTCAAAGGAAAGTGATTTTCTCTGAAAGGACAGCATTTAGAAAGTGAAGCAACACTCCATTCATTACGCACAGTGAATTGAAGTGTTGGAACAGACTGCTTCTCTTTCAGAAAAATGCATGTGAGTTTCTTGTGAATGCTTTTAAGTAGCTTAAGGCACTTTCAAAGGAAAGTGATTGTCTCTGAAAGGACAGCATTTAGAAAGTGAAGCAACACTCCATTCACTTCGCACAGTGAATTGAAGTGTTGGAACAGACTGCTTCTTTTTCAGAGAAACGCATGTGAATTTCTGTGGAATGCTTGTAAGTAGCTTAAGGCACTTTCAAAGGAAAGTGATTTTCTCTGAAAGGACAGCATTTAGAAAGTGAAGCAACACTCCATTCACTTCGCACAGTGAATTGAAGTGTTGGAACAGACTGCTTCTCTTTCAGTGAAATGCATGTGAATTTCTGTTGAATGCTTGTAAGTAGCTTAAGGCACTTTCAAAGGAAAGTGATTTTCTCTGAAAGGACAGCATTTAGAAAGTGAAGCAACACTCCATTCACTTCGCACAGTGAATTGAAGTGTTGGAACAGACTGCTTCTCTTTCAGAGAAACGCATGTGAATTTCTGTAAATGCCTGTAAGTAGCTTAAGGCACTTTCAAAGGAAAGTGATTTTCTCTGAAAGGACAGCATTTAGAAAGTGAAGCAACACTCCATTCACTTCGCCCAGTGAATTGAAGTGTTGGAACAGACAGCTTCTCTTTCATAGAAACGCATTTGAGTTTCCTGTGAATGTGGGTAAGTAGCTTAAGGCACTTTCAAAGGAAAGTGATTTTCTCTGAAAGGACAGCATTTAGAAAGTGAAACAACACTCCATTCAGTTAGCACAGTGAATTGAAGTGTTGGAGCAGACTGCTTCTCTTTCAGAGAAACGCATGTGAATTTCTGTGGATTGCTTGTAAGTAGCTTAAGGCACTTTCAAAGGAAAGTGATTTTCTCTGAAAGGACAGCATTTAGAAAATGAAACAACACTCCATTCACTTCGCACAGTGAATTGAAGTGTTGGAACAGACTATTTCTCTTTCAGTGAAACGCATGTGAATTTCTGTTGAATGCTTGTAAGTAGCTTAAGGCACTTTCAAAGGAAAGTGATTTTCTCTGAAAGGACAGCATTTAGAAAGTGAAGCAACACTCCATTCACTTCGCACAGTGAATTGAAGTGTTGGAACAGACTGCTTCTTTTTCAGAGAAACAGATGTGACTTTCTTGTGAAAGCTTGTAAGTAACTTAAGTCAGTTTCAAAAGAGAGTGATTTTCTCTAAAAGGAGAGCATATAGAAAGTGAAGCAACACTCCATTCACTTCGCACAGTGAATTGTAGTGTTGGAACAAACTGCTTCTCTTTCAGAAAAATGCATGTGAGTTTCTTGTGACTGCTTGTAAGTAGCTTAAGGCACTTTCAAAGGAAAGTGATTTTCTCTGAAAGGACAGCATTTAGAAAGTGAAGCAACACTCCATTCACTTCACACAGTGAATTGAAGTGTTGGAACAGACTGCTTTTCTATCATTGATACGCGTGCGAATTTCTGTTGAATACTTGTAAGTAGCTTAAGGCACTTTCAAAGGAAAGTGATTTTCTCTGAAAGGACAGCATTTAGAAAGTGAAGCAACACTCCATTCACTTCGCACAGTGAATTGAAGTGTTGGAACAGACAGCTTCTCTTTCATAGAAACGCATTTGAGTTTCCTGTGAATGTGTATAAGTAGCTTAAGGCACTTTCAAAGGAAAGTGATTTTCTCTGAAAGGACAGCATTTAGAAAGTGAAACAACACTCCATTCACTTAGCACAGTGAATTGAAGTGTTGGAGCAGACTGCCTCTCTTTCAGAGAAACGCATGTGAATTTCTGTGGAATGCTTGTAAGTAGCTTAAGGCACTTTCAAAGGAAAGTGATTTTCTCTGAAAGGACAGCATTTAGAAAGTGAAGCAACACTCCATTCACTTCGCACAGTGAATTGAAGTGTTGGAACAGACTGCTTCATTTTCAGAGAAACACATGTGAATTTCTATTGAATGCTTGTAAGTAGCTTAAGGCACTTTCAAAGGAAAGTGATTTTCTCTGAAATGACAGCATTTAGAAAGTGAAGCAACACTCCATTCACTACGCACAGTGAATTGAAGTGTTGGAACAGACTGCTAATCTTTCAGAAAAATGCATGTGAGTTTCTTGTGAATGCTTGTAAGTAGCTTAAGGCACTTTCAAAGGAAAGTGATTGTCTCTGAAAGGACAGCATTTAGAAAGTGAAGCAACACTCCATTCACTTCGCACAGTGAATTGAAGTGTTGGAACAGACTGCTTCTTTTTCAGAGAAACGCATGTGAGTTTCTGTGGAATGCTTGTAAGTAGCTTAAGGCACTTTCAAAGGAAAGTGATTTTCTCTGAAAGGACAGCATTTAGAAAGTGAAGCAACACTCCATTCACTTCGCACAGTGAATTGAAGTGTTGGAACAGACAGCTTCTCTTTCATAGAAACGCATTTGAGTTTCCTGTGAATGTGTGTAAGTAGCTTAAGGCACTTTCAAAGGAAAGTGATTTTCTCTGAAAGGACAGCATTTTGAAAGTGAAACAACACTCCATTCAGTTAGCACAGTGAATTGAAGTGTTGGAACAGACTGCTTCTCTTTCAGAGAAACGCATGTGAATTTCTGTGGAATGCTTGTAAGTAGCTTAAGGCACTTTCAAAGGAAAGTGATTTTCTCTGAAAGGACAGCATTTAGAAAATGCAACAACACTCCAATCACTTCGCACAGTGAATTGAAGTGTTGGAACAGACTACTTCTCTTTCAGAGACACAGATATGAGTTTTTTGTGAATGCTTGTAAGTAGCTTAAGGCACTTTCAAAGGAAAGTGATTTTCTCTGAAAGGACAGCATTTAGAAAGTGAAGCAACACTCCATTCACTACGCACAGTGAATTGAAGTGTTGGAATAGACTGCTTCTCTTTCAGAAAAATGCACGTGAGTTTCTTGTGAATGCTTGTAAGTAGCTTAAGGCACTTTCAAAGGAAAGTGATTGTCTCTGAAAGGACAGCATTTAGAAAGTGAAGCAACACTCCATTCACTTCGCACAGTGAATTGAAGTGTTGGAACAGACTGCTTCTTTTTCAGAGAAACACATGTGAATTTCTATTGAATGCTTGTAAGTAGCTTAAGGCACTTTCAAAGGAAAGTGATTTTCTCTGAAAGGACAGCATTTAGAAAGTGAAGCAGCACTGCATTCACTTCGCACAGTGAATTGAAGTGTTGGAACAGACTGCTTCTCTTTCAGTGAAATGCATGTGAATTTCTGTTGAATGCTTGTAAGTAGCTTAAGGCACTTTCAAAGGAAAGTGATTTTCTCTGAAAGGACAGCATTTAGAAAGTGAAGCAACACTCCATTCAGTTCGCACAGTGAATTGAAGTGTTGGAACAGACAGCTTCTCTTTCATAGAAACGCATTTGAGTTTCCTGTGAATGTGTGTAAGTAGCTTAAGGCACTTTCAAAGGAAAGTGATTTTCTCTGAAAGGACAGCATTTAGAAAGTGAAGCAACACTCCATTCAATTCGCACAGTGAATTGAAGTGTTGGAACAGACTGCTTCTCTTTCATTGAAACGCATGTGAATTTCTGTTGAATGCTTGTAAGTAGCCTAAGGCACTTTCAAAGGAAAGTGAATTTCTCTGAACGGACAGCATTTAGATAGTGAAGCAACACTCCATTCACTTCGCACAGTGAATTGAAGTGTTGGAACAGACAGCTTCTCTTTCATAGAAACGCTTTTGAGTTTCCTGTGAATGTGTGTAAGTAGCTTAAGGCACTTTCAAAGGAAAGTGATTTTCTCTGAAAGGACAGCATTTCGAAAGTGAAACAACACTCCATTCAGTTAGCACAGTGAATTGAAGTGTTGGAACAGACTGCTTCTCTTTCAGAGAAACGCATGTGAATTTCTGTGGAATGCTTGTAAAAAGCTTAAGGCACTTTCAAAGGAAAGTGATTTTCTCTGAAAGGACAGCATTTAGAAAATGAAACAACACTCCATTCACTTCGCACAGTGAATTGAAGTGTTGGAACAGACTACTTCTCTTTCAGAGAAACAGATATGAGTTTTTTGTGAATGCTTGTAAGTAGCTTAAGGCACTTTCAAAGGAAAGTGATTTTCTCTGAAAGGACAGCATTTAGAAAGTGAAGCAACACTCCATTCACTACGCACAGTGAATTGAAGTGTTGGAATAGACTGCTTCTCTTTCAGAAAAATGCACGTGAGTTTCTTGTGAATGCTTGTAAGTAGCTTAAGGCACTTTCAAAGGAAAGTGATTTTCTCTGAAAGGACAGCATTTAGAAAGTGAAGCAACACTCCATTCACTTCGCACAGTGAATTGAAGTGTTGGAACAGACTGCTTCTTTTTCAGAGAAACACATGTGAATTTCTATTGAATGCTTGTAAGTAGCTTAAGGCACTTTCAAAGGAAAGTGATTTTCTCTGAAAGGACAGCATTTAGAAAGTGAAGCAACACTCCATTCACTACGCACAGTGAATTGAAGTGTTGGAACAGACTGCTAATCTTTCAGAAAAATGCATGTGAGTTTCTTGTGAATGCTTGTAAGTAGCTTAAGGCACTTTCAAAGGAAAGTGATGTTCTCTGAAAGGACAGCATGTAGAAAGTGAAGCAACACTCCATTCACTTCGCACAGTGAATTGAAGTGTTGGAACAGACTGCTTCTTTTTCAGAGAAACGCATGTGAATTTCTGTGGAATGCTTGTAAGTAGCATAAGGCACTTTCAAAGGAAAGTGATTTTCTCTGAAAGGACAGCATTTAGAAAGTGAAGCAGCACTGCATTCACTTCGCACAGTGAATTGAAGTGTTGGAACAGACAGCTTCTCTTTCATAGAAACGCATTTGAGTTTACTGTGAATGTGTGAAAGTAGCTTAAGGCACTTTCAAAGGAAAGTGATTTTCTCTGAAAGGACAGCATTTAGAAAGTGAAGCAGCACTGCATTCACTTCGCACAGTGAATTGAAGTGTTGGAACAGACAGCTTCTCTTTCATAGAAACGCATTTGAGTTTCCTGTGAATGTGTGTAAGTAGCTTAAGGCACTTTCAAAGGAAAGTGATTTTCTCTGAAAGGACAGCATTTAGAAAGTGAAACAACACTCCATTCACTTAGCACAGTGAATTGAAGTGTTGGAGCAGACTGCCTCTCTTTCAGAGAAACGCATGTGAATTTCTGTGGAATGCTTGTAAGTAGCTTAAGGCACTTTCAAAGGAAAGTGATTTTCTCTGAAAGGACAGCATTTAGAAAGTGAAGCAACACTCCATTCACTTCGCACAGTGAATTGAGGTGTTGGAACAGACTGCTTCATTTTCAGAGAAACACATGTGAATTTCTATTGAATGCTTGTAAGTAGCTTAAGGCACTTTCAAAGGAAAGTGATTTTCTCTGAAAGGACAGCATTTAGAAAGTGAAGCAACACTCCATTCACTACGCACAGTGAATTGAAGTGTTGGAACAGACTGCTAATCTTTCAGAAAAATGCATGTGAGTTTCTTGTGAATGCTTGTAAGTAGCTTAAGGCACTTTCAAACGAAAGTGATGTTCTCTGAAAGGACAGCATGTAGAAAGTGAAGCAACACTCCATTCACTTCGCACAGTGAATTGAAGTGTTGGAACAGACTGCTTCTTTTTCAGAGAAACGCATGTGAATTTCTGTGGAATGCTTGTAAGTAGCATAAGGCACTTTCAAAGGAAAGTGATTTTCTCTGAAAGGACAGCATTTAGAAAGTGAAGCAGCACTGCATTCACTTCGCACAGTGAATTGAAGTGTTGGAACAGACAGCTTCTCTTTCATAGAAACGCATTTGAGTTTACTGTGAATGTGTGAAAGTAGCTTAAGGCACTTTCAAAGGAAAGTGATTTTCTCTGAAAGGACAGCATTTAGAAAGTGAAGCAACACTCCATTCACTTCGCACAGTGAATTAAAGTGTTGGAACAGACAGCTTCTCTTTCATAGAAACACATTTGAGTTTCCTGTGAATGTGTGTAAGTAGCTTAAGGCACTTTCAAAGGAAAGTAATTTTCTCTGAAAGGACAGCATTTAGAAAGTGAAGCAACACTCCATTCACTTCGCACAGTGAATTGAAGTGTTGGAACAGACTGCTTCTCTTTCAGTGAAACTCATGTGAATTTCTGTTGAATGCTTGTAAGTAGCCTAAGGCACTTTCAAAGGAAAGTGATTTTCTCTGAAAGGACAGCATTTAGAAAGTGAAGCAACACTCCATTCACTTCGCACAGTGAATTGAAGTGTTGGAACAGAAAGCTTCTCTTTCATAGAAACGCATTTGAGTTTCCTGTGAATGTGTGTAAGTAGCTTAAGGCACTTTCAAAGGAAAGTGATTTTCTCTGAAAGGACAGCATTTAGAAAGTGAAACAACACTCCATTCACTTAGCACAGTGAATTAGAGTGTTGGAGCAGACTGCCTCTCTTTCAGAGAAACGCATGTGAATTTCTGTGGAATGCTTGTAAGTAGCTTAAGGCACTTTCAAAGGAAAGTGATTTTCTCTGAAAGGACAGCATTTAGAAAGTGAAGCAACACTCCATTCACTTCGCACAGTGAATTGAAATGTTGGAACAGACTGCTTCATTTTCAGAGAAACACATGTGAATTTCTATTGAATGCTTGTAAGTAGCTTAAGGCACTTTCAAAGGAAAGTGATTTTCTCTGAAAGGACAGCATTTAGAAAGTGAAGCAACACTCCATTCACTACGCACAGTGAATTGAAGTGTTGGAACAGACTGCTAATCTTTCAGAAAAATGCATGTGAGTTTCTTGTGAATGCTTGTAAGTAGCTTAAGGCACTTTCAAAGGAAAGTGATGTTCTCTGAAAGGACAGCATGTAGAAAGTGAAGCAACACTCCATTTACTTCGCACAGTGAATTGAAGTGTTGGAACAGACTGCTTCTTTTTCAGAGAAACGCATGTGAATTTCTGTGGAATGCTTGTAAGTAGCATAAGGCACTTTCAAAGGAAAGTGATTTTCTCTGAAAGGACAGCATTTAGAAAGTGAAGCAACACTCCATTCACTTCGCACAGTGAATTGAAGTGTTGGAACAGACTGCTTCTCTTTCAGTGAAACTCATGTGAATTTCTGTTGAATGCTTGTAAGTAGCCTAAGGCACTTTCAAAGGAAAGTGATTTTCTCTGAAAGGACAGCATTTAGAAAGTGAAGCAACACTCCATTCACTTCGCACAGTGAATTGAAGTGTTGGAACAGACAGCTTCTCTTTCATAGAAACGCATTTGAGTTTCCTGTGAATGTGTGTAAGTAGCTTAAGGCACTTTCAAAGGAAAGTGATTTTCTCTGAAAGGACAGCATTTAGAAAGTGAAACAACACTCCATTCACTTAGCACAGTGAATTGAAGTGTTGGAGCAGACTGCCTCTCTTTCAGAGAAACGCATGTGAATTTCTGTGGAATGCTTGTAAGTAGCTTAAGGCACTTTCAAAGGAAAGTGATTTTCTCTGAAAGGACAGCATTTAGAAAGTGAAGCAACACTCCATTCACTTCGCACAGTGAATTGAGGTGTTGGAACAGACTGCTTCATTTTCAGAGAAACACATGTGAATTTCTATTGAATGCTTGTAAGTAGCTTAAGGCACTTTCAAAGGAAAGTGATTTTCTCTGAAAGGACAGCATTTAGAAAGTGAAGCAACACTCCATTCACTACGCACAGTGAATTGAAGTGTTGGAACAGACTGCTAATCTTTCAGAAAAATGCATGTGAGTTTCTTGTGAATGCTTGTAAGTAGCTTAAGGCACTTTCAAAGGAAAGTGATGTTCTCTGAAAGGACAGCATGTAGAAAGTGAAGCAACACTCCATTCACTTCGCACAGTGAATTGAAGTGTTGGAACAGACTGCTTCTTTTTCAGAGAAACGCATGTGAATTTCTGTGGAATGCTTGTAAGTAGCATAAGGCACTTTCAAAGGAAAGTGATTTTCTCTGAAAGGACAGCATTTAGAAAGTGAAGCAGCACTGCATTCACTTCGCACAGTGAATTGAAGTGTTGGAACAGACAGCTTCTCTTTCATAGAAACGCATTTGAGTTTACTGTGAATGTGTGAAAGTAGCTTAAGGCACTTTCAAAGGAAAGTGATTTTCTCTGAAAGGACAGCATTTAGAAAGTGAAGCAACACTCCATTCACTTCGCACAGTGAATTAAAGTGTTGGAACAGACAGCTTCTCTTTCATAGAAACACATTTGAGTTTCCTGTGAATGTGTGTAAGTAGCTTAAGGCACTTTCAAAGGAAAGTAATTTTCTCTGAAAGGACAGCATTTAGAAAGTGAAGCAACACTCCATTCACTTCGCACAGTGAATTGAAGTGTTGGAACAGACTGCTTCTCTTTCAGTGAAACTCATGTGAATTTCTGTTGAATGCTTGTAAGTAGCCTAAGGCACTTTCAAAGGAAAGTGATTTTCTCTGAAAGGACAGCATTTAGAAAGTGAAGCAACACTCCATTCACTTCGCACAGTGAATTGAAGTGTTGGAACAGAAAGCTTCTCTTTCATAGAAACGCATTTGAGTTTCCTGTGAATGTGTGTAAGTAGCTTAAGGCACTTTCAAAGGAAAGTGATTTTCTCTGAAAGGACAGCATTTAGAAAGTGAAACAACACTCCATTCACTTCGCACAGTGAATTGAAGTGTTGGAGCAGACTGCCTCTCTTTCAGAGAAACGCATGTGAATTTCTGTGGAATGCTTGTAAGTAGCTTAAGGCACTTTCAAAGGAAAGTGATTTTCTCTGAAAGGACAGCATTTAGAAAGTGAAGCAACACTCCATTCACTTCGCACAGTGAATTGAAGTGTTGGAACAGACTGCTTCATTTTCAGAGAAACACATGTGAGTTTCTTGTGAATGCTTGTAAGTAGCTTAAGGCACTTTCAAAGGAAAGTGATTGTCTCTGAAAGGACAGCATTTAGAAAGTGAAGCAACACTCCATTCACTTCGCACAGTGAATTGAAGTGTTGGAACAGACTGCTTCTTTTTCAGAGAAACGCATGTGAGTTTCTGTGGAATGCTTGTAAGTAGCTTAAGGCACTTTCAAAGGAAAGTGATTTTCTCTGAAAGGACAGCATTTAGAAAGTGAAGCAACACTCCATTCACTTCGCACAGTGAATTGAAGTGTTGGAACAGACTGCTTCTTTTTCAGAGAAATGCATGTGAATTTCTGTGGAATGCTTGTAAGTAGCATAAGGCACTTTCAAAGGAAAGTGATTTTCTCTGAAAGGACAGCATTTAGAAAGTGAAGCAGCACTGCATTCACTTCGCACAGTGAATTGAAGTGTTGGAACAGACAGCTTCTCTTTCATAGAAACGCATTTGAGTTTACTGTGAATGTGTGAAAGTAGCTTAAGGCACTTTCAAAGGAAAGTGATTTTCTCTGAAAGGACAGCATTTAGAAAGTGAAGCAACACTCCATTCACTTCGCACAGTGAATTAAAGTGTTGGAACAGACAGCTTCTCTTTCATAGAAACACATTTGAGTTTCCTGTGAATGTGTGTAAGTAGCTTAAGGCACTTTCAAAGGAAAGTAATTTTCTCTGAAAGGACAGCATTTAGAAAGTGAAGCAACACTCCATTCACTTCGCACAGTGAATTGAAGTGTTGGAACAGACTGCTTCTCTTTCAGTGAAACTCATGTGAATTTCTGTTGAATGCTTGTAAGTAGCCTAAGGCACTTTCAAAGGAAAGTGATTTTCTCTGAAAGGACAGCATTTAGAAAGTGAAGCAACACTCCATTCACTTCGCACAGTGAATTGAAGTGTTGGAACAGACAGCTTCTCTTTCATAGAAACGCATTTGAGTTTCCTGTGAATGTGTGTAAGTAGCTTAAGGCACTTTCAAAGGAAAGTGATTTTCTCTGAAAGGACAGCATTTAGAAAGTGAAACAACACTCCATTCACTTAGCACAGTGAATTGAAGTGTTGGAGCAGACTGCCTCTCTTTCAGAGAAACGCATGTGAATTTCTGTGGAATGCTTGTAAGTAGCTTAAGGCACTTTCAAAGGAAAGTGATTTTCTCTGAAAGGACAGCATTTAGAAAGTGAAACAACACTCCATTCACTTCGCACAGTGAATTGAAGTGTTGGAACAGACTGCTTCATTTTCAGAGAAACACATGTGAATTTCTATTGAATGCTTGTAAGTAGCTTAAGGCACTTTCAAAGGAAAGTGATTTTCTCTGAAAGGACAGCATTTAGAAAGTGAAGCAACACTCCATTCACTACGCACAGTGAATTGAAGTGTTGGAACAGACTGCTAATCTTTCAGAAAAATGCATGTGAGTTTCTTGTGAATGCTTGTAAGTAGCTTAAGGCACTTTCAAAGGAAAGTGATTGTCTCTGAAAGGACAGCATTTAGAAAGTGAAGCAACACTCCATTCACTTCGCACAGTGAATTGAAGTGTTGGAACAGACTGCTTCTTTTTCAGAGAAACGCATGTGAGTTTCTGTGGAATGCTTGTAAGTAGCTTAAGGCACTTTCAAAGGAAAGTGATTTTCTCTGAAAGGATAGCATTTAGAAAGTGAAGCAACACTCCATTCACTTCGCACAGTGAATTGAAGTGTTGGAACAGACTGCTTCTCTTTCAGTGAAATGCATGTGAATTTCTGTTGAATGCTTGTAAGTAGCTTAAGGCACTTTCAAAGGAAAGTGATTTTCTCTGAAAGGACAGCATTTAGAAAGTGAAGCAACACTCCATTCACTTCGCACAGTGAATTGAAGTGTTGGAACAGACTGCTTCTCTTTCAGAGAAACGCATGTGAATTTCTATTGAATGCTTGTAAGTAGCTTAAGGCACTTTCAAAGGAAAGTGATTTTCTCTGAAAGGACAGCATTTAGAAAGTGAAGCAACACTCCATTCACTACGCACAGTGAATTGAAGTGTTGGAACAGACTGCTTCTCTTTCAGAAAAATGCATGTGAGTTTCTTGTGAATGCTTGTAAGTAGCTTAAGGCGCTTTCAAAGGAAAGTGATTGTCTCTGAAAGGACAGCATTTAGAAAGTGAAGCAACACTTCATTCACTTCGCACAGTGAATTGAAGTGTTGGAACAGACTGCTTCTTTTTCAGAAAAACACATGTGAATTTCTATTGAATGCTTGTAAGTAGCTTAAGGCACTTTCAAAGGAAAGTGATTTTCTCTGAAAGGACAGCATTTAGAAAGTGAAGCAACACTCCATTCACTACGTACAGTGAATTGAAGTGTTGGAACAGACTGCTTCTCTTTCAGAAAAATGCATGTGAGTTTCTTGTGAATGCTTGTAAGTAGCTTAAGGCACTTTCAAAGGAAAGTGATTTTCTCTGAAAGGACAGCATGTAGAAAGTGAAGCAACACTCCATTCACTTCGCACAGTGAATTGAAGTGTTGGAACAGACTGCTTCTTTTTCAGAGAAACGCATGTGAATTTCTGTGGAATGCTTTTAAGTAGCTTAAGGCACTTTCAAAGGAAAGTGATTTTCTCTGAAAGGACAGCATTTAGAAAGTGAAGCAGCACTGCATTCACTTCGCACAGTGAATTGAAGTGTTGGAACAGACTGCTTCTCTTTCAGTGAAATGCATGTGAATTTCTGTTGAATGCTTGTAAGTAGCTTAAGGCACTTTCAAAGGAAAGTGATTTTCTCTGAAAGGACAGCATTTAGAAAGTGAAGCAACACTCCATTCACTTCGCACAGTGAATTGAAGTGTGGGAACAGACAGCTTCTCTTTCATAGAAACGCATTTGAGTTTCCTGTGAATGTGTGTAAGTAGCTTAAGGCACTTTCAAAGGAAAGTGATTTTCTCTGAAAGGACAGCATTTAGAAAGTGAAGCAACACTCCATTCAATTCGCACAGTGAATTGAAGTGTTGGAACAGACTGCTTCTCTTTCAGTGAAACGCATGTGAATTTCTGTTGAATGCTTGTAAGTAGCCTAAGGAACTTTCAAAGGAAAGTGATTTTCTCTGAAAGGACAGCATTTAGAAAGTGAAGCAACACTCCATTCACTTCGCACAGTGAATTGAAGTGTTGGAACAGACAGCTTCTCTTTCATAGAAACGCATTTGAGTTTCCTGTGAATGTGTGTAAGTAGCTTAAGGCACTTTCAAAGGAAAGTGATTTTCTCTGAAAGGACAGCATTTCGAAAGTGAAACAACACTCCATTCAGTTAGCACAGTGAATTGAAGTGTTGGAACTGACTGCTTCTCTTTCAGAGAAACGCATGTGAATTTCTGTGGAATGCTTGTAAAAAGCTTAAGGCACTTTCAAAGGAAAGTGATTTTCTCTGAAAGGACAGCATTTAGAAAGTGAAGCAACACTCCATTCACTTCGCACAGTGAATTGAAGTGTTGGAACAGACAGCTTCTCTTTCATAGAAACGCATTTGAGTTTCCTGTGAATGTGTGTAAGTATCTTAATGCACTCTCAAAGGAAAGTGATTTTCTCTGAAAGGACAGCATTTAGAAAGTGAAACAACACTCCATTCACTTAGCACAGTGAATTGAAGTGTTGGAGCAGACTGCCTCTCTTTCAGAGAAACGCATGTGAATTTCTGTGGAATGCTTGTAAGTAGCTTAAGGCACTTTCAAAGGAAAGTGATTTTCTCTGAAAGGACAGCATTTAGAAAGTGAAGCAACACTCCATTCACTTCGCACAGTGAATTGAGGTGTTGGAACAGACTGCTTCATTTTCAGAGAAACACATGTGAATTTCTATTGAATGCTTGTAAGTAGCTTAAGGCACTTTCAAAGGAAAGTGATTTTCTCTGAAAGGACAGCATTTAGAAAGTGAAGCAACACTCCATTCACTACGCACAGTGAATTGAAGTGTTGGAACAGACTGCTAATCTTTCAGAAAAATGCATGTGAGTTTCTTGTGAATGCTTGTAAGTAGCTTAAGGCACTTTCAAAGGAAAGTGATGTTCTCTGAAAGGACAGCATGTAGAAAGTGAAGCAACACTCCATTCACTTCGCACAGTGAATTGAAGTGTTGGAACAGACTGCTTCTTTTTCAGAGAAACGCATGTGAATTTCTGTGGAATGCTTGTAAGTAGCATAAGGCACTTTCAAAGGAAAGTGATTTTCTCTGAAAGGACAGCATTTAGAAAGTGAAGCAGCACTGCATTCACTTCGCACAGTGAATTGAAGTGTTGGAACAGACAGCTTCTCTTTCATAGAAACGCATTTGAGTTTCCTGTGAATGTGTGAAAGTAGCTTAAGGCACTTTCAAAGGAAAGTGATTTTCTCTGAAAGGACAGCATTTAGAAAGTGAAGCAACACTCCATTCACTTCGCACAGTGAATTAAAGTGTTGGAACAGACAGCTTCTCTTTCATAGAAACACATTTGAGTTTCCTGTGAATGTGTGTAAGTAGCTTAAGGCACTTTCAAAGGAAAGTAATTTTCTCTGAAAGGACAGCATTTAGAAAGTGAAGCAACACTCCATTCACTTCGCACAGTGAATTGAAGTGTTGGAACAGACTGCTTCTCTTTCAGTGAAACTCATGTGAATTTCTGTTGAATGCTTGTAAGTAGCCTAAGGCACTTTCAAAGGAAAGTGATTTTCTCTGAAAGGACAGCATTTAGAAAGTGAAGCAACACTCCATTCACTTCGCACAGTGAATTGAAGTGTTGGAACAGACAGCTTCTCTTTCATAGAAACGCATTTGAGTTTCCTGTGAATGTGTGTAAGTAGCTTAAGGCACTTTCAAAGGAAAGTGATTTTCTCTGAAAGGACAGCATTTAGAAAGTGAAACAACACTCCATTCACTTAGCACAGTGTATTGAAGTGTTGGAGCAGATTGCCTCTCTTTCAGAGAAACGCATGTGAATTTCTGTGGAATGCTTGTAAGTAGCTTAAGGCACTTTCAAAGGAAAGTGATTTTCTCTGAAAGGACAGCATTTAGAAAGTGAAGCAACACTCCATTCACTTCGCACAGTGAATTGAAGTGTTGGAACAGACTGCTTCATTTTCAGAGAAACACATGTGAATTTCTATTGAATGCTTGTAAGTAGCTTAAGGCACTTTCAAAGGAAAGTGATTTTCTCTGAAAGGACAGCATTTAGAAAGTGAAGCAACACTCCATTCACTACGCACAGTGAATTGAAGTGTTGGAAAAGACTGCTAATCTTTCAGAAAAATGCATGTGAGTTTCTTGTGAATGCTTGTAAGTAGCTTAAGGCACTTTCAAAGGAAAGTGATGTTCTCTGAAAGGACAGCATGTAGAAAGTGAAGCAACACTCCATTCACTTCGCACAGTGAATTGAAGTGTTGGAACAGACTGCTTCTTTTTCAGAGAAACGCATGTGAATTTCTGTGGAATGCTTGTAAGTAGCATAAGGCACTTTCAAAGGAAAGTGATTTTCTCTGAAAGGACAGCATTTAGAAAGTGAAGCAGCACTGCATTCACTTCGCACAGTGAATTGAAGTGTTGGAACAGACAGCTTCTCTTTCATAGAAACGCATTTGAGTTTACTGTGAATGTGTGAAAGTAGCTTAAGGCACTTTCAAAGGAAAGTGATTTTCTCTGAAAGGACAGCATTTAGAAAGTGAAGCAACACTCCATTCACTTCGCACAGTGAATTAAAGTGTTGGAACAGACAGCTTCTCTTTCATAGAAACACATTTGAGTTTCCTGTGAATGTGTGTAAGTAGCTTAAGGCACTTTCAAAGGAAAGTAATTTTCTCTGAAAGGACAGCATTTAGAAAGTGAAGCAACACTCCATTCACTTCGCACAGTGAATTGAAGTGATGGAACAGACTGCTTCTCTTTCAGTGAAACTCATGTGAATTTCTGTTGAATGCTTGTAAGTAGCCTAAGGCACTTTCAAAGGAAAGTGATTTTCTCTGAAAGGACAGCATTTAGAAAGTGAAGCAACACTCCATTCACTTCGCACAGTGAATTGAAGTGTTGGAACAGACAGCTTCTCTTTCATAGAAACGCATTTGAGTTTCTTGTGAATGTGTGTAAGTAGCTTAAGGCACTTTCAAAGGAAAGTGATTTTCTCTGAAAGGACAGCATTTAGAAAGTGAAACAACACTCCATTCACTTAGCACAGTGAATTGAAGTGTTGGAGCAGACTGCCTCTCTTTCAGAGAAACGCATGTGAATTTCTGTGGAATGCTTGTAAGTAGCTTAAGGCACTTTTAAAGGAAAGTGATTTTCTCTGACAGGACAGCATTTAGAAAGTGAAGCAACACTCCATTCACTTCGCACAGTGAATTGAAGTGTTGGAACAGACTGCTTCATTTTCAGAGAAACACATGTGAATTTCTATTGAATGCTTGTAAGTAGCTTAAGGCACTTTCAAAGGAAAGTGATTTTCTCTGAAAGGACAGCATTTAGAAAGTGAAGCAACACTCCATTCACTACGCACAGTGAATTGAAGTGTTGGAACAGACTGCTAATCTTTCAGAAAAATGCATGTGAGTTTCTTGTGAATGCTTGTAAGTAGCTTAAGGCACTTTCAAAGGAAAGTGATGTTCTCTGAAAGGACAGCATGTAGAAAGTGAAGCAACACTCCATTCACTTCGCACAGTGAATTGAAGTGTTGGAACAGACTGCTTCTTTTTCAGAGAAACGCATGTGAATTTCTGTGGAATGCTTGTAAGTAGCATAAGGCACTTTCAAAGGAAAGTGATTTTCTCTGAAAGGACAGCATTTAGAAAGTGAAGCAGCACTGCATTCACTTCGCACAGTGAATTGAAGTGTTGGAACAGACAGCTTCTCTTTCATAGAAACGCATTTGAGTTTACTGTGAATGTGTGAAAGTAGCTTAAGGCACTTTCAAAGGAAAGTGATTTTCTCTGAAAGGACAGCATTTAGAAAGTGAAGCAACACTCCATTCACTTTGCACAGTGAATTAAAGTGTTGGAACAGACAGCTTCTCTTTCATAGAAACACATTTGAGTTTCCTGTGAATGTGTGTAAGTAGCTTAAGGCACTTTCAAAGGAAAGTAATTTTCTCTGAAAGGACAGCATTTAGAAAGTGAAGCAACACTCCATTCACTTTGCACAGTGAATTGAAGTGTTGGAACAGACTGCTTCTCTTTCAGTGAAACTCATGTGAATTTCTGTTGAATGCTTGTAAGTAGCCTAAGGCACTTTCAAAGGAAAGTGATTTTCTCTGAAAGGACAGCATTTAGAAAGTGAAGCAACACTCCATTCACTTCGCACAGTGAATTGAAGTGTTGGAACAGACAGCTTCTCTTTCATAGAAACGCATTTGAGTTTCCTGTGAATGTGTGTAAGTAGCTTAAGGCACTTTCAAAGGAAAGTGATTTTCTCTGAAAGGACAGCATTTAGAAAGTGAAACAACACTCCATTCACTTAGCACAGTGAATTGAAGTGTTGGAGCAGACTGCCTCTCTTTCAGAGAAACGCATGTGAATTTCTGTGGAATGCTTGTAAGTAGCTTAAGGCACTTTCAAAGGAAAGTGATTTTCTCTGAAAGGACAGCATTTAGAAAGTGAAGCAACACTCCATTCACTTCGCACAGTGAATTGAAGTGTTGGAACAGACTGCTTCATTTTCAGAGAAACACATGTGAATTTCTATTGAATGCTTGTAAGTAGCTTAAGGCACTTTCAAAGGAAAGTGATTTTCTCTGAAAGGACAGCATTTAGAAAGTGAAGCAACACTCCATTCACTACGCACAGTGAATTGAAGTGTTGGAACAGACTGCTAATCTTTCAGAAAAATGCATGTGAGTTTCTTGTGAATGCTTGTAAGTAGCTTAAGGCACTTTCAAAGGAAAGTGATGTTCTCTGAAAGGACAGCATGTAGAAAGTGAAGCAACACTCCATTCACTTCGCACAGTGAATTGAAGTGTTGGAACAGACTGCTTCTTTTTCAGAGAAACGCATGTGAATTTCTGTGGAATGCTTGTAAGTAGCATAAGGCACTTTCAAAGGAAAGTGATTTTCTCTGAAAGGACAGCATTTAGAAAGTGAAGCAGCACTGCATTCACTTCGCACAGTGAATTGAAGTGTTGGAACAGACAGCTTCTCTTTCATAGAAACGCATTTGAGTTTACTGTGAATGTGTGAAAGTAGCTTAAGGCACTTTCAAAGGAAAGTGATTTTCTCTGAAAGGACAGCATTTAGAAAGTGAAGCAACACTCCATTCACTTCGCACAGTGAATTAAAGTGTTGGAACAGACAGCTTCTCTTTCATAGAAACACATTTGAGTTTCCTGTGAATGTGTGTAAGTAGCTTAAGGCACTTTCAAAGGAAAGTAATTTTCTCTGAAAGGACAGCATTTAGAAAGTGAAGCAACACTCCATTCACTTCGCACAGTGAATTGAAGTGATGGAACAGACTGCTTCTCTTTCAGTGAAACTCATGTGAATTTCTGTTGAATGCTTGTAAGTAGCCTAAGGCACTTTCAAAGGAAAGTGATTTTCTCTGAAAGGACAGCATTTAGAAAGTGAAGCAACACTCCATTCACTTCGCACAGTGAATTGAAGTGTTGGAACAGACAGCTTCTCTTTCATAGAAACGCATTTGAGTTTCCTGTGAATGTGTGTAAGTAGCTTAAGGCACTTTCAAAGGAAAGTGATTTTCTCTGAAAGGACAGCATTTAGAAAGTGAAACAACACTCCATTCACTTAGCACAGTGAATTGAAGTGTTGGAGCAGACTGCCTCTCTTTCAGAGAAACGCATGTGAATTTCTGTGGAATGCTTGTAAGTAGCTTAAGGCACTTTCAAAGGAAAGTGATTTTCTCTGAAAGGACAGCATTTAGAAAGTGAAGCAACACTCCATTCACTTCGCACAGTGAATTGAAGTGTTGGAACAGACTGCTTCATTTTCAGAGAAACACATGTGAATTTCTATTGAATGCTTGTAAGTAGCTTAAGGCACTTTCAAAGGAAAGTGATTTTCTCTGAAAGGACAGCATTTAGAAAGTGAAGCAACACTCCATTCACTACGCACAGTGAATTGAAGTGTTGGAACAGACTGCTAATCTTTCAGAAAAATGCATGTGAGTTTCTTGTGAATGCTTGTAAGTAGCTTAAGGCACTTTCAAAGAAAAGTGATGTTCTCTGAAAGGACAGCATGTAGAAAGTGAAGCAACACTCCATTCACTTCGCACAGTGAATTGAAGTGTTGGAACAGACTGCTTCTTTTTCAGAGAAACGCATGTGAATTTCTGTGGAATGCTTGTAAGTAGCATAAGGCACTTTCAAAGGAAAGTGATTTTCTCTGAAAGGACAGCATTTAGAAAGTGAAGCAGCACTGCATTCACTTCGCACAGTGAATTGAAGTGTTGGAACAGACAGCTTCTCTTTCATAGAAACGCATTTGAGTTTACTGTGAATGTGTGAAAGTAGCTTAAGGCACTTTCAAAGGAAAGTGATTTTCTCTGAAAGGACAGCATTTAGAAAGTGAAGCAACACTCCATTCACTTCGCACAGTGAATTAAAGTGTTGGAACAGACAGCTTCTCTTTCATAGAAACACATTTGAGTTTCCTGTGAATGTGTGTAAGTAGCTTAAGGCACTTTCAAAGGAAAGTAATTTTCTCTGAAAGGACAGCATTTAGAAAGTGAAGCAACACTCCATTCACTTTGCACAGTGAATTGAAGTGTTGGAACAGACTGCTTCTCTTTCAGTGAAACTCATGTGAATTTCTGTTGAATGCTTGTAAGTAGCCTAAGGCACTTTCAAAGGAAAGTGATTTTCTCTGAAAGGACAGCATTTAGAAAGTGAAGCAACACTCCATTCACTTCGCACAGTGAATTGAAGTGTTGGAACAGACAGCTTCTCTTTCATAGAAACGCATTTGAGTTTCCTGTGAATGTGTGTAAGTAGCTTAAGGCACTTTCAAAGGAAAGTGATTTTCTCTGAAAGGACAGCATTTAGAAAGTGAAACAACACTCCATTCACTTAGCACAGTGAATTGAAGTGTTGGAGCAGACTGCCTCTCTTTCAGAGAAACGCATGTGAATTTCTGTGGAATGCTTGTAAGTAGCTTAAGGCACTTTCAAAGGAAAGTGATTTTCTCTGAAAGGACAGCATTTAGAAAGTGAAGCAACACTCCATTCACTTCGCACAGTGAATTGAAGTGTTGGAACAGACTGCTTCATTTTCAGAGAAACACATGTGAATTTCTATTGAATGCTTGTAAGTAGCTTAAGGCACTTTCAAAGGAAAGTGATTTTCTCTGAAAGGACAGCATTTAGAAAGTGAAGCAACACTCCATTCACTACGCACAGTGAATTGAAGTGTTGGAACAGACTGCTAATCTTTCAGAAAAATGCATGTGAGTTTCTTGTGAATGCTTGTAAGTAGCTTAAGGCACTTTCAAAGGAAAGTGATTGTCTCTGAAAGGACAGCATTTAGAAAGTGAAGCAACACTCCATTCACTTCGCACAGTGAATTGAAGTGTTGGAACAGACTGCTTCTTTTTCAGAGAAACGCATGTGAGTTTCTGTGGAATGCTTGTAAGTAGCTTAAGGCACTTTCAAAGGAAAGTGATTTTCTCTGAAAGGACAGCATTTAGAAAGTGAAGCAACACTCCATTCACTTCGCACAGTGAATTGCAGTGTTGGAACAGACTGCTTCTTTTTCAGAGAAACGCATGTGAATTTCTGTGGAATGCTTGTAAGTAGCATAAGGCACTTTCAAAGGAAAGTGATTTTCTCTGAAAGGACAGCATTTAGAAAGTGAAACAACACTCCATTCACTTAGCACAGTGAATTGAAGTGTTGGAACAGACAACTTCTCTTTCATAGAAACGCATTTGAGTTTACTGTGAATGTGTGAAAGTAGCTTAAGGCACTTTCAAAGGAAAGTGATTTTCTCTGAAAGGACAGCATTTAGAAAGTGAAGCAACACTCCATTCACTTCGCACAGTGAATTAAAGTGTTGGAACAGACAGCTTCTCTTTCATAGAAACACATTTGAGTTTCCTGTGAATGTGTGTAAGTAGCTTAAGGCACTTTCAAAGGAAAGTAATTTTCTCTGAAAGGACAGCATTTAGAAAGTGAAGCAACACTCCATTCACTTCGCACAGTGAATTGAAGTGTTGGAACAGACTGCTTCTCTTTCAGTGAAACTCATGTGAATTTCTGTTGAATGCTTGTAAGTAGCCTAAGGCACTTTCAAAGGAAAGTGATTTTCTCTGAAAGGACAGCATTTAGAAAGTGAAGCAACACTCCATTCACTTCGCACAGTGAATTGAAGTGTTGGAACAGACAGCTTCTCTTTCATAGAAACGCATTTGAGTTTCCTGTGAATGTGTGTAAGTAGCTTAAGGCACTTTCAAAGGAAAGTGATTTTCTCTGAAAGGACAGCATTTAGAAAGTGAAACAACACTCCATTCACTTAGCACAGTGAATTGAAGTGTTGGAGCAGACTGCCTCTCTTTCAGAGAAACGCATGTGAATTTCTGTGGAATGCTTGTAAGTAGCTTAAGGCACTTTCAAAGGAAAGTGATTTTCTCTGAAAGGACAGCATTTAGAAAGTGAAGCAACACTCCATTCACTTCGCACAGTGAATTGAAGTGTTGGAACAGACTGCTTCATTTTCAGAGAAACACATGTGAATTTCTATTGAATGCTTGTAAGTAGCTTAAGGCACTTTCAAAGGAAAGTGATTTTCTCTGAAAGGACAGCATTTAGAAAGTGAAGCAACACTCCATTCACTACGCACAGTGAATTGAAGTGTTGGAACAGACTGCTAATCTTTCAGAAAAATGCATGTGAGTTTCTTGTGAATGCTTGTAAGTAGCTTAAGGCACTTTCAAAGGAAAGTGATGTTCTCTGAAAGGACAGCATGTAGAAAGTGAAGCAACACTCCATTCACTTCGCACAGTGAATTGAAGTGTTGGAACAGACTGCTTCTTTTTCAGAGAAACGCATGTGAGTTTCTGTGGAATGCTTGTAAGTAGCTTAAGGCACTTTCAAAGGAAAGTGATTTTCTCTGAAAGGACAGCATTTAGAAAGTGAAGCAACACTCCATTCACTTCGCACAGTGAATTGAAGTGTTGGAACAGACTGCTTCTCTTTCAGTGAAATGCATGTGAATTTCTGTTGAATGCTTGTAAGTAGCTTAAGGCACTTTCAAAGGAAAGTGATTTTCTCTGAAAGGACAGCATTTAGAAAGTGAAGCAACACTCCATTCACTTCGCACAGTGAATTGAAGTGTTGGAACAGACTGCTTCTCTTTCAGAGAAACGCATGTGAATTTCTATTGAATGCTTGTAAGTAGCTTAAGGCACTTTCAAAGGAAAGTGATTTTCTCTGAAAGGACAGCATTTAGAAAGTGAAGCAACACTCCATTCACTACGCACAGTGAATTGAAGTGTTGGAACAGACTGCTTCTCTTTCAGAAAAATGCATGTGAGTTTCTTGTGAATGCTTGTAAGTAGCTTAAGGCGCTTTCAAAGGAAAGTGATTGTCTCTGAAAGGACAGCATTTAGAAAGTGAAGCAACACTTCATTCACTTCGCACAGTGAATTGAAGTGTTGGAACAGACTGCTTCTTTTTCAGAGAAACACATGTGAATTTCTATTGAATGCTTGTAAGTAGCTTAAGGCACTTTCAAAGGAAAGTGATTTTCTCTGAAAGGACAGCATTTAGAAAGTGAAGCAACACTCCATTCACTACGTACAGTGAATTGAAGTGTTGGAACAGACTGCTTCTCTTTCAGAAAAATGCATGTGAGTTTCTTGTGAATGCTTGTAAGTAGCTTAAGGCACTTTCAAAGGAAAGTGATTTTCTCTGAAAGGACAGCATGTAGAAAGTGAAGCAACACTCCATTCACTTCGCACAGTGAATTGAAGTGTTGGAACAGACTGCTTCTTTTTCAGAGAAACGCATGTGAATTTCTGTGGAATGCTTTTAAGTAGCTTAAGGCACTTTCAAAGGAAAGTGATTTTCTCTGAAAGGACAGCATTTAGAAAGTGAAGCAGCACTGCATTCACTTCGCACAGTGAATTGAAGTGTTGGAACAGACTGCTTCTCTTTCAGTGAAATGCATGTGAATTTCTGTTGAATGCTTGTAAGTAGCTTAAGGCACTTTCAAAGGAAAGTGATTTTCTCTGAAAGGACAGCATTTAGAAAGTGAAGCAACACTCCAATCACTTCGCACAGTGAATTGAAGTGTTGGAACAGACAGCTTCTCTTTCATAGAAACGCATTTGAGTTTCCTGTGAATGTGTGTAAGTAGCTTAAGGCACTTTCAAAGGAAAGTGATTTTCTCTGAAAGGACAGCATTTAGAAAGTGAAGCAACACTCCATTCAATTCGCACAGTGAATTGAAGTGTTGGAACAGACTGCTTCTCTTTCAGTGAAACGCATGTGAATTTCTGTTGAATGCTTGTAAGTAGCCTAAGGAACTTTCAAAGGAAAGTGATTTTCTCTGAAAGGACAGCATTTAGAAAGTGAAGCAACACTCCATTCACTTCGCACAGTGAATTGAAGTGTTGGAACAGACAGCTTCTCTTTCATAGAAACGCATTTGAGTTTCCTGTGAATGTGTGTAAGTAGCTTAAGGCACTTTCAAAGGAAAGTGATTTTCTCTGAAAGGACAGCATTTCGAAAGTGAAACAACACTCCATTCAGTTAGCACAGTGAATTGAAGTGTTGGAACTGACTGCTTCTCGTTCAGAGAAACGCATGTGAATTTCTGTGGAATGCTTGTAAAAAGCTTAAGGCACTTTCAAAGGAAAGTGATTTTCTCTGAAAGGACAGCATTTAGAAAGTGAAGCAACACTCCATTCACTTCGCACAGTGAATTGAAGTGTTGGAACAGACAGCTTCTCTTTCATAGAAACGCATTTGAGTTTCCTGTGAATGTGTGTAAGTATCTTAATGCACTTTCAAAGGAAAGTGATTTTCTCTGAAAGGACAGCATTTAGAAAGTGAAACAACACTCCATTCACTTAGCACAGTGAATTGAAGTGTTGGAGCAGACTGCCTCTCTTTCAGAGAAACGCATGTGAATTTCTGTGGAATGCTTGTAAGTAGCTTAAGGCACTTTCAAAGGAAAGTGATTTTCTCTGAAAGGACAGCATTTAGAAAGTGAAGCAACACTCCATTCACTTCGCACAGTGAATTGAAGTGTTGGAACAGACTGCTTCATTTTCAGAGAAACACATGTGAATTTCTATTGAATGCTTGTAAGTAGCTTAAGGCACTTTCAAAGGAAAGTGATTTTCTCTGAAAGGACAGCATTTAGAAAGTGAAGCAACACTCCATTCACTACGCACAGTGAATTGAAGTGTTGGAACAGACTGCTAATCTTTCAGAAAAATGCATGTGAGTTTCTTGTGAATGCTTGTAAGTAGCTTAAGGCACTTTCAAAGGAAAGTGATTGTCTCTGAAAGGACAGCATTTAGAAAGTGAAGCAACACTCCATTCACTTCGCACAGTGAATTGAAGTGTTGGAACAGACTGCTTCTTTTTCAGAGAAACACATGTGAATTTCTATTGAATGCTTGTAAGTAGCTTAAGGCACTTTCAAAGGAAAGTGATTTTCTCTGAAAGGACAGCATTTAGAAAGTGAAGCAACACTCCATTCACTTCGCACAGTGAATTGAAGTGTTGGAACAGACTGCTTCTCTTTCAGTGAAATGCATGTGAATTTCTGTTGAATGCTTGTAAGTAGCTTAAGGCACTTTCAAAGGAAAGTGATTTTCTCTGAAAGGACAGCATTTAGAAAGTGAAGCAACACTCCATTCACTTCGCACAGTGAATTGAAGTGTTGGAACAGACTGCTTCTCTTTCAGAGAAACGCATGTGAATTTCTATTGAATGCTTGTAAGTAGCTTAAGGCACTTTCAAAGGAAAGTTATTTTCTCTGAAAGGACAGCATTTAGAAAGTGAAGCAACACTCCATTCACTACGCACAGTGAATTGAACTGTTGGAACAGACTGCTTCTCTTTCAGAAGAATGCATGTGAGTTTCTTGTGAATGCTTGTAAGTAGCTTAAGGCGCTTTCAAAGGAAAGTGATTGTCTCTGAAAGGACAGCATTTAGAAAGTGAAGCAACACTTCATTCACTTCGCACAGTGAATTGAAGTGTTGGAACAGACTGCTTCTTTTTCAGAGAAACACATGTGAATTTCTATTGAATGCTTGTAAGTAGCTTAAGGCACTTTCAAAGGAAAGTGATTTTCTCTGAAAGGACAGCATTTAGAAAGTGAAGCAACACTCCATTCACTACGTACAGTGAATTGAAGTTTTGGAACAGACTGCTTCTCTTTCAGAAAAATGCATGTGAGTTTCTTGTGAATGCTTGTAAGTAGCTTAAGGCACTTTCAAAGGAAAGTGATTTTCTCGGAAAGGACAGCATGTAGAAAGTGAAGCAACACTCCATTCACTTCGCACAGTGAATTGAAGTGTTGGAACAGACTGCTTCTTTTTCAGAGAAACGCATGTGAGTTTCTGTGGAATGCTTGTAAGTAGCTTAAGGCACTTTCAAAGGAAAGTGATTTTCTCTGAAAGGACAGCATTTAGAAAGTGAAGCAACACTCCATTCACTTCGCACAGTGAATTGAAGTGTTGGAACAGACTGCTTCTCTTTCAGTGAAATGCATGTGAATTTCTGTTGAATGCTTGTAAGTAGCTTAAGGCACTTTCAAAGGAAAGTGATTTTCTCTGAAAGGACAGCATTTAGAAAGTGAAGCAACACTCCATTCACTTCGCACAGTGAATTGAAGTGTTGGAACAGACTGCTTCTCTTTCAGAGAAACGCATGTGAATTTCTATTGAATGCTTGTAAGTAGCTTAAGGCACTTTCAAAGGAAAGTTATTTTCTCTGAAAGGACAGCATTTAGAAAGTGAAGCAACACTCCATTCACTACGCACAGTGAATTGAACTGTTGGAACAGACTGCTTCTCTTTCAGAAAAATGCATGTGAGTTTCTTGTGAATGCTTGTAAGTAGCTTAAGGCGCTTTCAAAGGAAAGTGATTGTCTCTGAAAGGACAGCATGTAGAAAGTGAAGCAACACTCCATTCACTTCGCACATTGAATTGAAGTGTTGGAACAGACTGCTTCTTTTTAAGAGAAACACATGTGAATTTCTGTTGAATGCTTTTAAGTAGCTTAAGGCACTTTCAAAGGAAAGTGATTTTCTCTGAAAGGACAGCATTTAGAAAGTGAAGCAGCACTGCATTCACTTCGCACAGTGAATTGAAGTGTTGGAACAGACTGCTTCTCTTTCAGTGAAACGCATGTGAATTTCTGTTGAATGCTTGTAAGTAGCTTAAGGCACTTTCAAAGGAGAGTGATTTTCTCTGAAAGGACAGCATTTAGAAAGTGAAGCAACACTCCATTCACTTCGCACAGTGAATTGAAGTGTTGGAACAGACAGCTTCTCTTTCATAGAAACGCATTTGAGTTTCCTGTGAATGTGTGTAAGTAGCTTAAGGCACTTTCAAAGGAAAGTGATTTTCTCTGAAAGGACAGCATTTAGAAAGTGAAACAACACTCCATTCACTTAGCACAGTGAATTGAAGTGTTGGAGCAGACTGCCTCTCTTTCAGAGAAACGCATGTGAATTTCTGTGGAATGCTTGTAAGTAGCTTAAGGCACTTTCAAAGGAAAGTGATTTTCTCTGAAAGGACAGCATTTAGAAAATGAAGCAACACTCCATTCACTTCGCACAGTGAATTGAAGTGTTGGAACAGACTGCTTCATTTTCAGAGAAACACATGTGAATTTCTATTGAATGCTTGTAAGTAGCTTAAGGCACTTTCAAAGGAAAGTGATTGTCTCTGAAAGGACAGCATTTAGAAAGTGAAGCAACACTCCATTCACTTCGCACAGTGAATTGAAGTGTTGGAACAGACTGCTTCTTTTTCAGAGAAACGCATGTGAGTTTCTGTGGAATGCTTGTAAGTAGCTTAAGGCACTTTCAAAGGAAAGTGATTTTCTCTGAAAGGACAGCATTTAGAAAGTGAAGCAACACTCCATTCACTTCGCACAGTGAATTGAAGTGTTGGAACAGACTGCTTCTCTTTCAGTGAAATGCATGTGAATTTCTGTTGAATGCTTGTAAGTAGCTTAAGGCACTTTCAAAGGAAAGTGATTTTCTCTGAAAGGACAGCATTTAGAAAGTGAAGCAACACTCCATTCACTTCGCACAGTGAATTGAAGTGTTGGAACAGACTGCTTCTCTTTCAGAGAAACGCATGTGAATTTCTGTTGAATGCTTGTAAGTAGCTTAAGGCACTTTCAAAGGAAAGTGATTTTCTCTGAAAGGACAGCATTTAGAAAGTGAAGCAACACTCCATTCACTTCGCACAGTGAATTGAAGTGTTGGAACAGACAGCTTCTCTTTCATAGAAACGCATTTGAGTTTCCTGTGAATGTGTGTAAGTAGCTTAAGGCACTTTCAAAGGAAAGTGATTTTCTCTGAAAGGACAGCATTTCGAAAGTGAAACAACACTCCATTCAGTTAGCACAGTGAATTGAAGTGTTGAAACTGACTGCTTCTCTTTCAGAGAAACGCATGTGAATTTCTGTGGAAAGCTTGTAAAAAGCTTAAGGCACTTTCAAAGAAAGTGATTTCCTGTGAAAGGACAGCATTTAGAAAATGAAACAACACTCCAATCACTTCGCACAGTGAATTGAAGTGTTGGAACAGACTACTTCTCTTTCAGAGAAACAGATATGAGTTTTTTGTGAATGCTTGTAAGTAGCTTAAGGCACTTTCAAAGGAAAGTGATTTTCTCTGAAAGGACAGCATTTAGAAAGTGAAGCAACACTCCATTCACTACGCACAGTGAATTGAAGTGTTGGAATAGACTACTTCTCTTTCAGAAAAATGCACGTGAGTTTCTTGTGAATGCTTGTAAGTAGCTTAAGGCACTTTCAAAGGAAAGTGATTGTCTCTGAAAGGACAGCATTTAGAAAGTGAAGGAACACTCCATTCACTTCGCACAGTGAATTGAAGTGTTGGAACAGACTGCTTCTTTTTCAGAGAAACACATGTGAATTTCTATTGAATGCTTGTAAGTAGCTTAAGGCACTTTCAAAGGAAAGTGATTTTCTCTGAAAGGACAGCATTTAGAAAGTGAAGCAACACTCCATTCACTACGCACAGTGAATTGAAGTGTTGGAACAGACTGCTTCACTTTCAGAAAAATGCATGTGAGTTTCTTGTGAATGCTTGTAAGTAGCTTAAGGCACTTTCAAAGGAAAGTGATTTTCTCTGAAAGGACAGCATTTAGAAAGTGAAGCAACACTCCATTCACTTCGCACAGTGAATTGAAGTGTTGGAACAGACTGCTTCTTTTTCAGAGAAACGCATGTGAATTTCTGTGGAATGCTTGTAAGTAGCTTAAGGCACTTTCAAAGGAAAGTGATTTTCTCTGAAAGGACAGCATTTAGAAAGTGAAGCAGCACTGCATTCACTTCGCACAGTGAATTGAAGTGTTGGAACAGAATGCTTCTCTTTCAGTGAAATGCATGTGAATTTCTGTTGAATGCTTGTAAGTAGCTTAAGGCACTTTCAAAGGAAAGTGATTTTCTCTGAAAGGACAGCATTTAGAAAGTGAAGCAACACTCCATTCAGTTCGCACAGTGAATTGAAGTGTTGGAACAGACTGCTTCTCTTTCAGTGAAATGCATGTGAATTTCTGTTGAATGCTTGTAAGTAGCTTAAGGCACTTCAAAGGAAAGTGATTTTCTCTGAAAGGACAGCATTTAGAAAGTGAAGCAACACTCCATTCACTTCGCACAGTGAATTGAAGTGTTGGAACAGACAGCTTCTCTTTCATAGAAACGCATTTGAGTTTCCTGTGAATGTGTGTAAGTAGCTTAAGGCACTTTCAAAGGAAAGTGATTTTCTCTGAAAGGACAGCATTTAGAAAGTGAAGCAACACTCCATTCAATTCGCACAGTGAATTGAAGTGTTGGAACAGACTGCTTCTCTTTCAGTGAAACGCATGTGAATTTCTGTTGAATGCTTGTAAGTAGCCTAAGGCACTTTCAAAGGAAAGTGATTTTCTCTGAAAGGACAGCATTTAGAAAGTGAAGCAACACTCCATTCAGTTCGCACAGTGAATTGAAGTGTTGGAACAGACTGCTTCTCTTTCAGTGAAATGCATGTGAATTTCTGTTGAATGCTTGTAAGTAGCTTAAGGCACTTCAAAGGAAAGTGATTTTCTCTGAAAGGACAGCATTTAGAAAGTGAAGCAACACTCCATTCACTTCGCACAGTGAATTGAAGTGTTGGAACAGACAGCTTCTCTTTCATAGAAACGCATTTGAGTTTCCTGTGAATGTGTGTAAGTAGCTTAAGGCACTTTCAAAGGAAAGTGATTTTCTCTGAAAGGACAGCATTTAGAAAGTGAAGCAACACTCCATTCAATTCGCACAGTGAATTGAAGTGTTGGAACAGACTGCTTCTCTTTCAGTGAAACGCATGTGAATTTCTGTTGAATGCTTGTAAGTAGCCTAAGGCACTTTCAAAGGAAAGTGAATTTCTCTGAAAGGACAGCATTTAGAAAGTGAAGCAACACTCCATTCACTTCGCACAGTGAATTGAAGTGTTGGAACAGACAGCTTCTCTTTCATAGAAACGCTTTTGAGTTTCCTGTGAATGTGTGTAAGTAGCTTAAGGCACTTTCAAAGGAAAGTGATTTTCTCTGAAAGGACAGCATTTAGAAAGTGAAACAACACTCCATTCAGTTAGCACAGTGAATTGAAATGTTGGAACAGACTGCTTCTCTTTCAGAGAAACGCATGTGAATTTCTGTGGAATGCTTGTAAGTAGCTTAAGGCACTTTCAAAGGAAAGTGATTTTCTCTGAAAGGACAGCATTTAGAAAATGAAACAACACTCCATTCACTTCGCACAGTGAATTGAAGTGTTGGAACAGACTACTTCTCTTTCAGAGAAACAGATATGAGTTTTTTGTGAATGCTTGTAAGTAGCTTAAGGCACTTTCAAAGGAAAGTGATTTTCTCTGAAAGGACAGCATTTAGAAAGTGAAGCAACACTCCATTCACTACGCACAGTGAATTGAAGTGTTGGAATAGACTGCTTCTCTTTCAGAAAAATGCACGTGAGTTTCTTGTGAATGCTTGTAAGTAGCTTAAGGCACTTTCATAGGAAAGTGATTGTCTCTGAAAGGACAGCATTTAGAAAGTGAAGCAACACTCCATTCAGTTCGCACAGTGAATTGAAGTGTTGGAACAGACTGCTTGTTTTTCAGAGAAACACATGTGAATTTCTATTGAATGCTTGTAAGTAGCTTAAGGCACTTTCAAAGGAAAGTGATTTTCTCTGAAAGGACAGCATTTAGAAAGTGAAGCAACACTCCATTCACTACGCACAGTGAATTGAAGTGTTGGAACAGACTGCTTCTCTTTCAGAAAAATGCATGTGAGTTTCTTGTGAATGCTTGTAAGTAGCTTAAGGCACTTTCAAAGGAAAGTGATTTTCTCTGAAAGGACAGCATTTAGAAAGTGAAGCAACACTCCATTCACTTCGCACAGTGAATTGAGGTGTTGGAACAGACTGCTTCTTTTTCACAGAAACGCATGTGAATTTCTGTGGAATGCTTGTAAGTAGCTTAAGGCACTTTCAAAGGAAAGTGATTTTCTCTGAAAGGACAGCATTTAGAAAGTGAAGCAGCACTGCATTCACTTCGCACAGTGAATTGAAGTGTTGGAACAGACAGCTTCTCTTTCATAGAAACGCATTTGAGTTTCCTGTGAATGTGTGAAAGTAGCTTAAGGCACTTTCAAAGGAAAGTGATTTTCTCTGAAAGGACAGCATTTAGAAAGTGAAGCAACACTCCATTCACTTCGCACAGTGAATTAAAGTGTTGGAAGAGACAGCTTCTCTTTCATAGAAACACATTTGAGTTTCCTGTGAATGTGTGTAAGTAGCTTAAGGCACTTTCAAAGGAAAGTGATTTTCTCTGAAAGGACAGCATTTAGAAAGTGAAGCAACACTCCATTCACTTCGCACAGTGAATTGAAGTGTTGGAACAGACTGCTTCTCTTTCAGTGAAACGCATGTGAATTTCTGTTGAATGCTTGTAAGTAGCCTAAGGCACTTTCAAAGGAAAGTGATTTTCTCTGAAAGGACAGCATTTAGAAAGTGAAACAACACTCCATTCACTTCGCACAGTGAATGAAGTGTTGGAACAGACAGCTTCTCTTTCATAGAAACGCATTTGAGTTTCCTGTGAATGTGTGTAAGTAGCTTAAGGCACTTTCAAAGGAAAGTGATTTTCTCTGAAAGGACAGCATTTAGAAAGTGAAACAACACTCCATTCAGTTAGCACAGTGAATTGAAGTGTTGGAACAGACTGCTTCTCTTCCAGAGAAACGCATGTGAATTTCTGTGGAATGCTTGTAAGTAGCTTAAGGCACTTTCAAAGGAAAGTGATTTTCTCTGAAAGGACAGCATTTAGAAAATGAAACAACACTCCATTCACTTCGCACAGTGAATTGAAGTGTTGGAACAGACTACTTCTCTTTCAGAGAAACAGATATGAGTTTTTTGTGAATGCTTGTAAGTAGCTTAAGGTACTTTCAAAGGAAAGTGATTTTCTCTGAAAGGACAGCATTTAGAAAGTGAAGCAACACTCCATTCACTACGCACAGTGAATTGAAGTGTTGGAATAGACTGCTTCTCTTTCAGAAAAATGCACGTGAGTTTCTTGTGAATGCTTGTAAGTAGCTTAAGGCACTTTCAAAGGAAAGTGATTGTCTCTGAAAGGACAGCATTTAGAAAGTGAAGCAACACTCCATTCAGTTCGCACAGTGAATTGAAGTGTTGGAACAGACTGCTTCTTTTTCAGAGAAACACATGTGAATTTCTATTGAATGCTTGTAAGTAGCTTAAGGCACTTTCAAAGGAAAGTGATTTTCTCTGAAAGGACAGCATTTAGAAAGTGAAGCAACACTCCATTCACTATGCACAGTGAATTGAAGTGTTGGAACAGACTGCTTCTCTTTCAGAAAAATGCATGTGAGTTTCTTGTGAATGCTTGTAAGTAGCTTAAGGCACTTTCAAAGGAAAGTGATTTTCTCTGAAAGGACAGCATTTAGAAAGTGAAGCAACACTCCATTCACTTCGCACACTGAATTGAAGTGTTGGAATAGACTGCTTCTTTTTCAGAGAAACGCATGTGAATTTCTGTTGAATGCTTGTAAGTAGCTTAAGGCACTTTCAAAGGAAAGTGATTTTCTCTGAAAGGACAGCATTTAGAAAGTGAAGCAACACTCCATTCAGTTCGCACAGTGAATTGAAGTGTTGGAACAGACAGCTTCTCTTTCATAGAAACGCATTTGAGTTTCCTGTGAATGTGTGTAAGTAGCTTAAGGCACTTTCAAAGGAAAGTGATTTTCTCTGAAAGGACAGCATTTAGAAAGTGAAGCAACACTCCATTCAATTCGCACAGTGAATTGAAGTGTTGGAACAGACTGCTTCTCTTTCAGTGAAACGCATGTGAATTTCTGTTGAATGCTTGTAAGTAGCCTAAGGCACTTTCAAAGGAAAGTGAATTTCTCTGAAAGGACAGCATTTAGAAAGTGAAGCAACACTCCATTCACTTCGCACAGTGAATTGAAGTGTTGGAACAGACAGCTTCTCTTTCATAGAAACGCTTTTGAGTTTCCTGTGAATGTGTGTAAGTAGCTTAAGGCACTTTCAAAGGAAAGTGATTTTCTCTGAAAGGACAGCATTTAGAAAGTGAAACAACACTCCATTCAGTTAGCACAGTGAATTGAAGTGTTGGAACAGACTGCTTCTCTTTCAGAGAAACGCATGTGAATTTCTGTGGAATGCTTGTAAGTAGCTTAAGGCACTTTCAAAGGAAAGTGATTTTCTCTGAAAGGACAGCATTTAGAAAATGAAACAACACTCCATTCACTTCGCACAGTGAATTGAAGTGTTGGAACAGACTACTTCTCTTTCAGAGAAACAGATATGAGTTTTTTGTGAATGCTTGTAAGTAGCTTAAGGCACTTTCAAAGGAAAGTGATTTTCTCTGAAAGGACAGCATTTAGAAAGTGAAGCAACACTCCATTCACTACGCACAGTGAATTGAAGTGTTGGAATAGACTGCTTCTCTTTCAGAAAAATGCACGTGAGTTTCTTGTGAATGCTTGTAAGTAGCTTAAGGCACTTTCAAAGGAAAGTGATTGTCTCTGAAAGGACAGCATTTAGAAAGTGAAGCAACACTCCATTCAGTTCGCACAGTGAATTGAAGTGTTGGAACAGACTGCTTCTTTTTCAGAGAAACACATATGAATTTCTATTGAATGCTTGTAAGTAGCTTAAGGCACTTTCAAAGGAAAGTGATTTTCTCTGAAAGGACAGCATTTAGAAAGTGAAGCAACACTCCATTCACTACGCACAGTGAATTGAAGTGTTGGAACAGACTGCTTCTCTTTCAGAAAAATGCATGTGAGTTTCTTGTGAATGCTTGTAAGTAGCTTAAGGCACTTTCAAAGGAAAGTGATTTTCTCTGAGAGGACAGCATTTAGAAAGTGAAGAAACACTCCATTCACTTCGCACAGTGAATTGAAGTGTTGGAACAGACTGCTTCTTTTTCAGAGAAACGCATGTGAATTTCTGTGGAATGCTTGTAAGTAGCTTAAGGCACTTTCAAAGGAAAGTGATTTTCTCTGAGAGGACAGCATTTAGAAAGTGAAGCAACACTCCATTCACTTCGCACAGTGAATTGAAGTGTTGGAACAGACTGCTTCTTTTTCAGAGAAACGCATGTGAATTTCTGTGGAATGCTTGTAAGTAGCTTAAGGCACTTTCAAAGGAAAGTGATTTTCTCTGAAAGGACAGCATTTAGAAAGTGAAGCAGCACTGCATTCACTTCGCACAGTGAATTGAAGTGTTGGAACAGACAGCTTCTCTTTCATAGAAACACATTTGAGTTTCCTGTGAATGTGTGAAAGTAGCTTAAGGCACTTTCAAAGGAAAGTGATTTTCTCTGAAAGGACAGCATTTAGAAAGTGAAGCAACACTCCATTCACTTCGCACAGTGAATTAAAGTGTTGGAACAGACAGCTTCTCTTTCATAGAAACACATTTGAGTTTCCTGTGAATGTGTGTAAGTAGCTTAAGGCACTTTCAAAGGAAAGTGATTTTCTCTGAAAGGACAGCATTTAGAAAGTGAAGCAACACTCCATTCACTTCGCACAGTGAATTGAAGTGTTGGAACAGACTGCTTCTCTTTCAGTGAAACTCATGTGAATTTCTGTTGAATGCTTGTAAGTAGCCTAAGGCACTTTCAAAGGAAAGTGATTTTCTCTGAAAGGAAAGCATTTAGAAAGTGAAGCAACACTCCATTCACTTCGCACAGTGAATTGAAGTGTTGGAACAGACAGCTTCTCTTTCATAGAAACGCATTTGAGTTTCCTGTGAATGTGTGTAAGTAGCTTAAGGCACTTTCAAGGAAAGTGATTTTCTCTGAAAGGACAGCATTTAGAAAGTGAAGCAACACTCCATTCACTTCGCACAGTGAATTGAAGTGTTGGAAGAGACAGCTTCTCTTTCATAGAAACGCATTTGAGTTTCCTGTGAATGTGTGTAAGTAGCTTAATGCACTTTCAAAGGAAAGTGATTTTCTCTGAAAGGACAGCATTTAGAAAGTGAAACAACACTCCATTCAGTTAGCACAGTGAATTGAAGTGTTGGAACAGACTGCTTCTCTTTCAGAGAAACGCATGTGAATTTCTGTGGAATGCTTGTAAGTAGCTTAAGGCACTTTCAAAGGAAAGTGATTTTCTCTGAAAGGACAGCATTTAGAAAATGAAACAACACTCCATTCACTTCGCACAGTGAATTGAAGTGTTGGAACAGACTACTTCTCTTTCAGAGAAACAGATATGAGTTTTTTGTGAATGCTTGTAAGTAGCTTAAGGTACTTTCAAAGGAAAGTGATTTTCTCTGAAAGGACAGCCTTTAGAAAGTGAAGCAACACTCAATTCACTACGCACAGTGAATTGAAGTGTTGGAATAGACTGCTTCTCTTTCAGAAAAATGCACGTGAGTTTCTTGTGAATGCTTGTAAGTAGCTTAAGGCACTTTCAAAGGAAAGTGATTGTCTCTGAAAGGACAGCATTTAGAAAGTGAAGCAACACTCCATTCAGTTCGCACAGTGAATTGAAGTGTTGGAACAGACTGCTTGTTTTTCAGAGAAACACATGTGAATTTCTATTGAATGCTTGTAAGTAGCTTAAGGCACTTTCAAAGGAAAGTGATTTTCTCTGAAAGGACAGCATTTAGAAAGTGAAGCAACACTCCATTCACTACGCACAGTGAATTGAAGTGTTGGAACAGACTGCTTCTCTTTCAGAAAAATGCATGTGAGTTTCTTGTGAATGCTTGTAAGTAGCTTAAGGCACTTTCAAAGGAAAGTGATTTTCTCTGAAAGGACAGCATTTAGAAAGTGAAGCAAAACTCCATTCACTTCGCACAGTGAATTGAAGTGTTGGAATAGACTGCTTCTTTTTCAGAGAAACGCATGTGAATTTCTGTGGAATGCTTGTAAGTAGCTTAAGGCACTTTCAAAGGAAAGTGATTTTCTCTGAAAGGACAGCATTTAGAAAGTGAAGCAACACTCCATTCACTACGCACAGTGAATTGAAGTGTTGGAACACACTGCTTCTCTTTCAGAAAAATGCATGTGAGTTTCTTGTGAATGCTTGTAAGTAGCTTAAGGCACTTTCAAAGGAAAGTGATTTTCTCTGAAAGGACAGCATTTAGAAAGTGAAGCAACACTCCATTCACTTCGCACAGTGAATTGAAGTGTTGGAACAGACTGCTTCTTTTTCAGAGAAACGCATGTGAATTTCTGTGGAATGCTTGTAAGTAGCTTAAGGCACTTTCAAAGGAAAGTGATTTTCTCTGAAAGGACAGCATTTAGAAAGTGAAGCAGCACTGCATTCACTTCGCACAGTGAATTGAAGTGTTGGAACAGACTGCTTCTCTTTCAGTGAAATGCATGTGAATTTCTGTTGAATGCTTGTAAGTAGCTTAAGGCACTTTCAAAGGAAAGTGATTTTCTCTGAAAGGACAGCATTTAGAAAGTGAAGCAACACTCCATTCAGTTCGCACAGTGAATTGAAGTGTTGGAACAGACAGCTTCTCTTTCATAGAAACGCATTTGAGTTTCCTGTGAATGTGTGTAAGTAGCTTAAGGCACTTTCAAAGGAAAGTGATTTTCTCTGAAAGGACAGCATTTCGAAAGTGAAGCAACACTCCATTCAATTCGCACAGTGAATTGAAGTGTTGGAACAGACAGCTTCTCTTTCATAGAAACGCATTTGAGTTTCCTGTGAATGTGTGTAAGTAGCTTAAAGCACTTTCAAAGGAAAGTGATTTTCTCTGAAAGGACAGCATTTCGAAAGTGAAACAACACTCCATTCAGTTAGCACAGTGAATTGAAGTGTTGGAACAGACTGCTTCTCTTTCAGAGAAACGCATGTGAATTTCTGTGGACTGCTTGTAAAAAGCTTAAGGCACTTTCAAAGGAAAGTGATTTTCTCTGAAAGGACAGCATTTAGAAAATGAAACAACACTCCATTCACTTCGCACAGTGAATTGAAGTGTTGGAACAGACTACTTCTCTTTCAGAGAAACAGATATGAGTTTTTTGTGAATGCTTGTAAGTAGCTTAAGGCACTTTCAAAGGAACGTGATTTTCTCTGAAAGGACAGCATTTAGAAAGTGAAGCAACACTCCATTCACTACGCACAGTGAATTGAAGTGTTGGAATAGACTGCTTCTCTTTCAGATAAATGCACGTGAGTTTCTTGTGAATGCTTGTAAGTAGCTTAAGGCACTTTCAAAGGAAAGCGATTGTCTCTGAAAGGACAGCATTTAGAAAGTGAAGCAACCCTACATTCACTTCGCACAGTGAATTGAAGTGTTGGAACAGACTGCTTCTTTTTCAGAGAAACACATGTGAATTTCTATTGAATGCTTGTAAGTAGCTTAAGGCACTTTCAAAGGAAAGTGATTGTCTCTGAAAGGACAGCATTTAGAAAGTGAAGCAACACTCCATTCACTACGCACAGTGAATTGAAGTGTTGGAACAGACTGCTTCTCTTTCAGAAAAATGCATGTGAGTTTCTTGTGAATGCTTGTAAGTAGCTTAAGGCACTTTCAAAGGAAAGTGATTTTCTCTGAAAGGACAGCATTTAGAAAGTGAAGCAACACTCCATTCACTTCGCACAGTGAATTGAAGTGTTGGAATAGACTGCTTCTTTTTCAGAGAAACGCATGTGAATTTCTGTTGAATGCTTGTAAGTAGCTTAAGGAACTTTCAAAGGAAAGTGATTTTCTCTGAAAGGACAGCATTTAGAAAGTGAAGCAACACTCCATTCAGTTCGCACAGTGAATTGAAGTGTTGGAACAGACTGCTTCTCTTTCAGTGAAATGCATGTGAATTTCTGTTGAATGCTTGTAAGTAGCTTAAGGCACTTCAAAGGAAAGTGATTTTCTCTGAAAGGACAGCATTTAGAAAGTGAAGCAACACTCCATTCACTTCGCACAGTGAATTGAAGTGTTGGAAGAGACAGCTTCTCTTTCATAGAAACGCATTTGAGTTTCCTGTGAATGTGTGTAAGTAGCTTAAGGCACTTTCAAAGGAAAGTGATTTTCTCTGAAAGGACAGCATTTAGAAAGTGAAGCAACACTCCATTCAATTCGCACAGTGAATTGAAGTGTTGGAACAGACTGCTTCTCTTTCAGTGAAACGCATGTGAATTTCTGTTGAATGCTTGTAAGTAGCCTAAGGCACTTTCAAAGGAAAGTGAATTTCTCTGAAAGGACAGCATTTAGAAAGTGAAGCAACACTCCATTCACTTCGCACAGTGAATTGAAGTGTTGGAACAGACAGCTTCTCTTTCAAAGAAACGCTTTTGAGTTTCCTGTGAATGTGTGTAAGTAGCTTAAGGCACTTTCAAAGGAAAGTGATTTTCTCTGAAAGGACAGCATTTAGAAAGTGAAACAACACTCCATTCAGTTAGCACAGTGAATTGAAGTGTTGGAACAGACTGCTTCTCTTTCAGAGAAACGCATGTGAATTTCTGTGGAATGCTTGTAAGTAGCTTAAGGCACTTTCAAAGGAAAGTGACTTTCTCTGAAAGGACAGCATTTAGAAAATGAAACAACACTCCATTCACTACGCACAGTGAATTGAAGTGTTGGAACAGACTACTTCTCTTTCAGAGAAACAGATATGAGTTTTTTGTGAATGCTTGTAAGTAGCTTAAGGTACTTTCAAAGGAAAGTGATTTTCTCTGAAAGGACAGCATTTAGAAAGTGAAGCAACACTCCATTCACTACGCACAGTGAATTGAAGTGTTGGAATAGACTGCTTCTCTTTCAGAAAAATGCACGTGAGTTTCTTGTGAATGCTTGTAAGTAGCTTAAGGCACTTTCAAAGGAAAGTGATTGTCTCTGAAAGGACAGCATTTAGAAAGTGAAGCAACACTCCATTCAGTTCGCACAGTGAATTGAAGTGTTGGAACAGACTGCTTGTTTTTCAGAGAAACACATGTGAATTTCTATTGAATGCTTGTAAGTAGCTTAAGGCACTTTCAAAGGAAAGTGATTTTCTCTGAAAGGACAGCATTTAGAAAGTGAAGCAACACTCCATTCACTACGCACAGTGAATTGAAGTGTTGGAACAGACTGCTTCTCTTTCAGAAAAATGCATGTGAGTTTCTTGTGAATGCTTGTAAGTAGCTTAAGGCACTTTCAAAGGAAAGTGATTTTCTCTGAAAGGACAGCATTTAGAAAGTGAAGCAAAACTCCATTCACTTCGCACAGTGAATTGAAGTGTTGGAATAGACTGCTTCTTTTTCAGAGAAACGCATGTGAATTTCTGTGGAATGCTTGTAAGTAGCTTAAGGCACTTTCAAAGGAAAGTGATTTTCTCTGAAAGGACAGCATTTAGAAAGTGAAGCAACACTCCATTCACTACGCACAGTGAATTGAAGTGTTGGAACAGACTGCTTCTCTTTCAGAAAAATGCATGTGAGTTTCTTGTGAATGCTTGTAAGTAGCTTAAGGCACTTTCAAAGGAAAGTGATTTTCTCTGAAAGGACAGCATTTAGAAAGTGAAGCAACACTCCATTCACTTCGCACAGTGAATTGAAGTGTTGGAACAGACAGCTTCTCTTTCATAGAAACACATTTGGGTTTCCTGTGAATGTGTGTAAGTAGCTTAAGGCACTTTCAAAGGAAAGTGATTTTCTCTGAAAGGACAGCATTTAGAAAGTGAAGCAGCACTGCATTCACTTCGCACAGTGAATTGAAGTGTTGGAACAGACTGCTTCTCTTTCAGTGAAATGCATGTGAATTTCTGTTGAATGCTTGTAAGTAGCTTAAGGCACTTTCAAAGGAAAGTGATTTTCTCTGAAAGGACAGCATTTAGAAAGTGAAGCAACACTCCATTCAGTTCGCACAGTGAATTGAAGTGTTGGAACAGACAGCTTCTCTTTCATAGAAACGCATTTGAGTTTCCTGTGAATGTGTGTAAGTAGCTTAAGGCACTTTCAAAGGAAAGTGATTTTCTCTGAAAGGACAGCATTTCGAATGTGAAGCAACACTCCATTCAATTCGCACAGTGAATTGAAGTGTTGGAACAGACAGCTTCTCTTTCATAGAAACGCATTTGAGTTTCCTGTGAATGTGTGTAAGTAGCTTAAAGCACTTTCAAAGGAAAGTGATTTTCTCTGAAAGGACAGCATTTCGAAAGTGAAACAACACTCCATTCAGTTAGCACAGTGAATTGAAGTGTTGGAACAGACTGCTTCTCTTTCAGAGAAACGCATGTGAATTTCTGTGGACTGCTTGTAAAAATCTTAAGGCACTTTCAAAGGAAAGTGATTTTCTCTGAAAGGACAGCATTTAGAAAATGAAACAACACTCCATTCACTTCGCACAGTGAATTGAAGTGTTGGAACAGACTACTTCTCTTTCAGAGAAACAGATATGAGTTTTTTGTGAATGCTTGTAAGTAGCTTAAGGCACTTTCAAAGGAACGTGATTTTCTCTGAAAGGACAGCATTTAGAAAGTGAAGCAACACTCCATTCACTACGCACAGTGAATTGAAGTGTTGGAATAGACTGCTTCTCTTTCAGAAAAATGCACGTGAGTTTCTTGTGAATGCTTGTAAGTAGCTTAAGGCACTTTCAAAGGAAAGTGATTTTCTCTGAAAGGACAGCATTTAGAAAGTGAAGCAACACTCCATTCACTTCGCACAGTGAATTGAAGTGTTGGAATAGACTGCTTCTTTTTCAGAGAAACGCATGTGAATTTCTGTTGAATGCTTGTAAGTAGCTTAAGGCACTTTCAAAGGAAAGTGATTTTCTCTGAAAGGACAGCATTTAGAAAGTGAAGCAACACTCCATTCAGTTCGCACAGTGAATTGAAGTGTTGGAACAGACTGCTTCTCTTTCAGTGAAACGCATGTGAATTTCTGTTGAATGCTTGTAAGTAGCCTAAGGCACTTTCAAAGGAAAGTGAATTTCTCTGAAAGGACAGCATTTAGAAAGTGAAGCAACACTCCATTCACTTCGCACAGTGAATTGAAGTGTTGGAACAGACAGCTTCTCTTTCAAAGAAACGCTTTTGAGTTTCCTGTGAATGTGTGTAAGTAGCTTAAGGCACTTTCAAAGGAAAGTGATTTTCTCTGAAAGGACAGCATTTAGAAAGTGAAACAACACTCCATTCAGTTAGCACAGTGAATTGAAGTGTTGGAACAGACTGCTTCTCTTTCAGAGAAACGCATGTGAATTTCTGTGGAATGCTTGTAAGTAGCTTAAGGCACTTTCAAAGGAAAGTGATTTTCTCTGAAAGGACAGCATTTAGAAAATGAAACAACACTCCATTCACTTCGCACAGTGAATTGAAGTGTTGGAACAGACTACTTCTCTTTCAGAGAAACAGATATGAGTTTTTTGTGAATGCTTGTAAGTAGCTTAAGGCACTTTGAAAGGAAAGTGATTTTCTCTGAAAGGACAGCATTTAGAAAGTGAAGCAACACTCCATTCACTACGCACAGTGAATTGAAGTGTTGGAATAGACTGCTTCTCTTTCAGAAAAATGCACGTGAGTTTCTTGTGAATGCTTGTAAGTAGCTTAAGGCACTTTCAAAGGAAAGTGATTGTCTCTGAAAGGACAGCATTTAGAAAGTGAAGCAACACTCCATTCAGTTCGCACAGTGAATTGAAGTGTTGGAACAGACTGCTTCTTTTTCAGAGAAACACATGTGAATTTCTATTGAATGCTTGTAAGTAGCTTAAGGCACTTTCAAAGGAAAGTGATTTTCTCTGAAAGGACAGCATTTAGAAAGTGAAGCAACACTCCATTCACTACGCACAGTGAATTGAAGTGTTGGAACAGACTGCTTCTCTTTCAGAAAAATGCATGTGAGTTTCTTGTGAATGCTTGTAAGTAGCTTAAGGCACTTTCAAAGGAAAGTGATTTTCTCTGAAAGGACAGCATTTAGAAAGTGAAGCAACACTCCATTCACTTCGCACAGTGAATTGAAGTGTTGGAACAAACTGCTTCTTTTTCAGAGAAACGCATGTGAATTTCTGTGGAATGCTTGTAAGTAGCTTAAGGCACTTTCAAAGGAAAGTGATTTTCTCTGAAAGGACAGCATTTAGAAAGTGAAGCAACACTGCATTCACTTCGCACAGTGAATTGAAGTGTTGGAACAGACAGCTTCTCTTTCATAGAAACGCATTTGAGTTTCCTGTGAATGTGTGAAAGTAGCTTAAGGCACTTTCAAAGGAAAGTGATTTTCTCTGAAAGGACAGCATTTAGAAAGTGAAGCAACACTCCATTCACTTCGCACAGTGAATTAAAGTGTTGGAACAGACAGCTTCTCTTTCATAGAAACACATTTGAGCTTCCTGTGAATGTGTGTAAGTAGCTTAAGGCACTTTCAAAGGAAAGTGATTTTCTCTGAAAGGACAGCATTTAGAAAGTGAAGCAACACTCCATTCACTTCGCACAGTGAATTGAAGTGTTGGAACAGACTGCTTCTCTTTCAGTGAAACTCATGTGAATTTCTGTTGAATGCTTGTAAGTAGCCTAAGGCACTTTCAAAGGAAAGTGATTTTCTCTGAAAGGACAGCATTTAGAAAGTGAAGCAACACTCCATTCACTTCGCACAGTGAATTGAAGTGTTGGAACAGACAGCTTCTCTTTCATAGAAACGCATTTGAGTTTCCTGTGAATGTGTGTAAGTAGCTTAAGGCACTTTCAAGGAAAGTGATTTTCTCTGAAAGGACAGCATTTAGAAAGTGAAGCAACACTCCATTCACTTCGCACAGTGAATTGAAATGTTGGAAGAGACAGCTTCTCTTTCATAGAAACGCATTTGAGTTTCCTGTGAATGTGTGTAAGTAGCTTAAGGCACTTTCAAAGGAAAGTGATTTTCTCTGAAAGGACAGCATTTAGAAAGTGAAACAACACTCCATTCAGTTAGCACAGTGAATTGAAGTGTTGGAACAGACTGCTTCTCTTTCAGAGAAACGCATGTGAATTTCTGTGGAATGCTTGTAAGTAGCTTAAGCCACTTTCAAAGGAAAGTGATTTTCTCTGAAAGGACAGCATTTAGAAAATGAAACAACACTCCATTCACTTCGCACAGTGAATTGAAGTGTTGGAACAGACTACTTCTCTTTCAGAGAAACAGATATGAGTTTTTTGTGAATGCTTGTAAGTAGCTTAAGGTACTTTCAAAGGAAAGTGATTTTCTCTGAAAGGACAGCATTTAGAAAGTGAAGCAACACTCCATTCACTACGCACAGTGAATTGAAGTGTTGGAATAGACTGCTTCTCTTTCAGAAAAATGCACGTGAGTTTCTTGTGAATGCTTGTAAGTAGCTTAAGGCACTTTCAAAGGAAAGTGATTGTCTCTGAAAGGACAGCATTTAGAAAGTGAAGCAACACTCCATTCAGTTCGCACAGTGAATTGAAGTGTTGGAACAGACTGCTTCTTTTTCAGAGAAACACATGTGAATTTCTATTGAATGCTTGTAAGTAGCTTAAGGCACTTTCAAAGGAAAGTGATTTTCTCTGAAAGGACAGCATTTAGAAAGTGAAGCAACACTCCATTCACTACGCACAGTGAATTGAAGTGTTGGAACAGACTGCTTCTCTTTCAGAAAAATGCATGTGAGTTTCTTGTGAATGCTTGTAAGTAGCTTAAGGCACTTTCAAAGGAAAGTGATTTTCTCTGAAAGGACAGCATTTAGAAAGTGAAGCAACACTCCATTCACTTCGCACAGTGAATTGAAGTGTTGGAATAGACTGCTTCTTTTTCAGAGAAACGCATGTGAATTTCTGTGGAATGCTTGTAAGTAGCTTAAGGCACTTTCAAAGGAAAGTGATTTTCTCTGAAAGGACAGCATTTAGAAAGTGAAGCAACACTCCATTCACTTCGCACAGTGAATTGAAGTGTTGGAACAGACTGCTTCTCTTTCAGAAAAATGCATGTGAGTTTCTTGTGAATGCTTGTAAGTAGCTTAAGGCACTTTCAAAGGAAAGTGATTTTCTCTGAAAGGACAGCATTTAGAAAGTGAAGCAACACTCCATTCACTGCGCACAGTGAATTGAAGTGTTGGAACAGACTGCTTCTTTTTCAGAGAAACGCATGTGAATTTCTGTGGAATGCTTGTAAGTAGCTTAAGGCACTTTCAAAGGAAAGTGATTTTCTCTGAAAGGACAGCATTTAGAAAGTGAAGCAACACTCCATTCACTTCGCACAGTGAATTAAAGTGTTGGAACAGACAGCTTCTCTTTCATAGAAACACATTTGAGTTTCCTGTGAATGTGTGTAAGTAGCTTAAGGCACTTTCAAAGGAAAGTGATTTTCTCTGAAAGGACAGCATTTAGAAAGTGAAGCAACACTCCATTCACTTCGCACAGTGAATTGAAGTGTTGGAACAGACTGCTTCTCTTTCAGTGAAACTCATGTGAATTTCTGTTGAATGCTTGTAAGTAGCCTAAGGCACTTTCAAAGGAAAGTGATTTTCTCTGAAAGGACAGCATTTAGAAAGTGAAGCAACACTGCATTCACTTCGCACAGTGAATTGAAGTGTTGGAACAGACAGCTTCTCTTTCATAGAAACGCATTTGAGTTTCATGTGAATGTGTGTAAGTAGCTTAAGGCACTTTCAAAGGAAAGTGATTTTCTCTGAAAGGACAGCATTTAGAAAGTGAAGCAGCACTGCATTCAGTTCGCACAGTGAATTGAAGTGTTGGAACAGACTGCTTCTCTTTCAGTGAAATGCATGTGAATTTCTCTTGAATGCTTGTAAGTAGCTTAAGGCACTTTCAAAGGAAAGTGATTTTCTCTGAAAGGACAGCATTTAGAAAGTGAAGCAACACTCCATTCAGTTCGCACAGTGAATTGAAGTGTTGGAACAGACTGCTTCTCTTTCAGTGAAATGCATGTGAATTTCTGTTGAATGCTTGTAAGTAGCTTAAGGCACTTTCAAAGGAAAGTGATTTTCTCTGAAAGGACAGCATTTAGAAAGTGAAGGAACACTCCATTCACTTCGCACAGTGAATTGAAGTGTTGGAACAGACAGCTTCTCTTTCATAGAAACGCATTTGAGTTTCCTGTGAATGTGTGTAAGTAGCTTAAGGCACTTTCAAAGGAAAGTGATTTTCTCTGAAAGGACAGCATTTAGAAAGTGAAGCAACACTCCATTCAATTCGCACAGTGAATTGAAGTGTTGGAACAGACTGCTTCTCTTTCAGTGAAACGCATGTGAATTTCTGTTGAATGCTTGTAAGTAGCCTAAGGCACTTTCAAAGGAAAGTGATTTTCTCTGAAAGGACAGCATTTAGAAAGTGAAACAACACTCCATTCACTTCGCACAGTGAATTGAAGTGTTGGAACAGACAGCTTCTCTTTCATAGAAACGCATTTGAGTTTCCTGTGAATGTGTGTAAGTAGCTTAAGGCACTTTCAAAGGAAAGTGATTTTCTCTGAAAGGACAGCATTTAGAAAGTGAAGCAATACTCCATTCAATTCGCACAGTGAATTGAAGTGTTGGAACAGACTGCTTCTCTTTCAGTGAAACGCATGTGAATTTCTGTTGAATGCTTGTAAGTAGCCTAAGGCACTTTCAAAGGAAAGTGATTTTCTCTGAAAGGACAGCATTTAGAAAGTGAAGCAACACTCCATTCACTTCGCACAGTGAATTGAAGTGTTGGACAAGACAGCTTCTCTTTCATAGAAACGCATTTGAGTTTCCTGTGAATGTGTGTAAGTAGCTTAAAGCACTTTCAAAGGAAAGTGATTTTCTCTGAAAGGACAGCATTTCGAAAGTGAAACAACACTCCATTCAGTTAGCACAGTGAATTGAAGTGTTGGAACAGACTGCTTCTCTTTCAGAGAAACAGATATGAGTTTTTTGTGAATGCTTGTAAGTAGCTTAAGGCACTTTCAAAGGTAAGTGATTTTCTCTGAAAGGACAGCATTTAGAAAGTGAAGCAACACTCCATTCACTACGCACAGTGAATTGAAGTGTTGGAATATACTGCTTCTCTTTCAGATAAATGCACGTGAGTTTCTTGTGAATGCTTGTAAGTAGCTTAAGGCACTTTCAAAGGAAAGCGATTGTCTCTGAAAGGACAGCATTTAGAAAGTGAAGCAACACTACATTCACTTCGCACAGTGAATTGAAGTGTTGGAACAGACTGCTTCTTTTTCAGAGAAACACATGTGAATTTCTATTGGATGCTTGTAAGTAGCTTAAGGCACTTTCAAACGAAAGTGATTTTCTCTGAAAGGACAGCATTTAGAAAGTGAAGCAACACTCCATTCACTACGCACAGTGAATTGAAATTTTGGAACAGACTGCTTCTCTTTCAGAAAAATGCATGTGAGTTTCTTGTGAATGCTTGTATGTAGCTTAAGGCACTTTCAAAGGAAAGTGATTTTCTCTGAAAGGACAGCATTTAGAAAGTGAAGCAACACTCCATTCACTGCGCACAGTGAATTGAAGTGTTGAAACAGACTGCTTCTTTTTCAGAGAAACGCATGTGAATTTCTGTGGAATGCTTGTAAGTAGCTTAAGGCACTTTCAAAGGAAAGTGATTTTCTCTGAAAGGACAGCATTTAGAAAGTGAAGCAGCACTGCATTCACTTCGCACAGTGAATTGAAGTGTTGGAACAGAAAGCTTCTCTTTCATAGAAACGCATTTGAGTTTCCTGTGAATGTGTGTAAGTAGCTTAAGGCACTTTCAAAGGAAAGTGATTTTCTCTGAAAGGACAGCATTTAGAAAGTGAAGCAACACTCCATTCACTTCGCACAGTGAATTAAAGTGTTGGAACAGACAGCTTCTCTTTCATAGAAACACATTTGAGTTTCCTGTGAATGTGTGTAAGTAGCTTAAGGCACTTTCAAAGGAAAGTGATTTTCTCTGAAAGGACAGCATTTAGAAAGTGAAGCAACACTCCATTCAGTTCGCACAGTGAATTGAAGTGTTGGAACAGACTGCTTCTCTTTCAGTGAAATGCATGTGAATTTCTGTTGAATGCTTGTAAGTAGCTTAAGGCACTTCAAAGGAAAGTGATTTTCTCTGAAAGGACAGCATTTAGAAAGTGAAGCAACACTCCATTCACTTCGCACAGTGAATTGAAGTGTTGGAACAGACAGCTTCTCTTTCATAGAAACGCATTTGAGTTTCCTGTGAATGTGTGTAAGTAGCTTAAGGCACTTTCAAAGGAAAGTGATTTTCTCTGAAAGGACAGCATTTAGAAAGTGAAGCAATACTCCATTCAATTCGCACAGTGAATTGAAGTGTTGGAACAGACTGCTTCTCTTTCAGTGAAACGCATGTGAATTTCTGTTGAATGCTTGTAAGTAGCCTAAGGCACTTTCAAAGGAAAGTGATTTTCTCTGAAAGGACAGCATTTAGAAAGTGAAGCAACACTCCATTCACTTCGCACAGTGAATTGAAGTGTTGGACAAGACAGCTTCTCTTTCATAGAAACGCATTTGAGTTTCCTGTGAATGTGTGTAAGTAGCTTAAAGCACTTTCAAAGGAAAGTGATTTTCTCTGAAAGGAAAGCATTTCGAAAGTGAAACAACACTCCATTCAGTTAGCACAGTGAATTGAAGTGTTGGAACAGACTGCTTCTCTTTCAGAGAAACGCATGTGAATTTCTGTGGACTGCTTGTAAAAAGCTTAAGGCACTTTCAAAGGAAAGTGATTTTCTCTGAAAGGACAGCATTTAGAAAATGAAACAACACTCCATTCACTTCGCACAGTGAATTGAAGTGTTGGAACAGACTACTTCTCTTTCAGAGAAACAGATATGAGTTTTTTGTGAATGCTTGTAAGTAGCTTAAGGCACTTTCAAAGGAAAGTGATTTTCTCTGAAAGGACAGCATTTAGAAAGTGAAGCAACACTCCATTCACTACGCACAGTGAATTGAAGTGTTGGAATAGACTGCTTCTCTTTCAGATAAATGCACGTGAGTTTCTTGTGAATGCTTGTGAGTAGCTTAAGGCACTTTCAAAGGGAAGCGATTGTCTCTGAAAGGACAGCATTTAGAAAGTGAAGCAACACTACATTCACTTCGCACAGTGAATTGAAGTGTTGGAACAGACTGCTTCTTTTTCAGAGAAACACATGTGAATTTCTATTGAATGCTTGTAAGTAGCTTAAGGCACTTTCAAACGAAAGTGATTTTCTCTGAAAGGACAGCATTTAGAAAGTGAAGCAACACTCCATTCACTACGCACAGTGAATTGAAATGTTGGAACAGACTGCTTCTCTTTCAGAAAAATGCATGTGAGTTTCTTGTGAATGCTTGTATGTAGCTTAAGGCACTTTCAAAGGAAAGTGATTTTCTCTGAAAGGACAGCATTTAGAAAGTGAAGCAACACTCCATTAACTGCGCACAGTGAATTGAAGTGTTGGAACAGACTGCTTCTTTTTCAGAGAAACGCATGTGAATTTCTGTGGAATGCTTGTAAGTAGCTTAAGGCACTTTCAAAGGAAAGTGATTTTCTCTGAAAGGACAGCATTTAGAAAGTGAAGCAGCACTGCATTCACTTCGCACAGTGAATTGAAGTGTTGGAACAGAAAGCTTCTCTTTCATAGAAACGCATTTGAGTTTCCTGTGAATGTGTGTAAGTAGCTTAAGGCACTTTCAAAGGAAAGTGATTTTCTCTGAAAGGACAGCATTTAGAAAGTGAAGCAACACTCCATTCACTTCGCACAGTGAATTAAAGTGTTGGAACAGACAGCTTCTCTTTCATAGAAACACATTTGAGTTTCCTGTGAATGTGTGTAAGTAGCTTAAGGCACTTTAAAAGGAAAGTGATTTTCTCTGAAAGGACAGCATTTAGAAAGTGAAGCAACACTCCATTCACTTCGCACAGTGAATTGAAGTGTTGGAACAGACTGCTTCTCTTTCAGTGAAACTCATGTGAATTTCTGTTGAATGCTTGTAAGTAGCCTAAGGCACTTTCAAAGGAAAGTGATTTTCTCTGAAAGGACAGCATTTAGAAAGTGAAGCAACACTGCATTCACTTCGCACAGTGAATTGAAGTGTTGGAACAGACAGCTTCTCTTTCATAGAAACGCATTTGAGTTTCCTGTGAATGTGTGTAAGTAGCTTAAGGCACTTTCAAAGGAAAGTGATTTTCTCTGAAAGGACAGCATTTAGAAAGTGAAGCAGCACTGCATTCACTTCGCACAGTGAGTTGAAGTGTTGGAACAGACTGCTTCTCTTTCAGTGAAATGCATGTGAATTTCTGTTGAATGCTTGTAAGTAGCTTAAGGCACTTTCAAAGGAAAGTGATTTTCTCTGAAAGGACAGCATTTAGAAAGTAAAGCACCACTCCATTCAGTTCGCACAGTGAATTGAAGTGTTGGAACAGACTGCTTCTCTTTCAGTGAAATGCATGTGAATTTCTGTTGAATGCTTGTAAGTAGCTTAAGGCACTTTCAAAGGAAAGTGATTTTCTCTGAAAGGACAGCATTTAGAAAGTGAAGCAACACTCCATTCACTTCGCACAGTGAATTGAAGTGTTGGAACAGACAGCTTCTTTTCATAGAAACGCATTTGAGTTTCCTGTGAATGTGTGTAAGTAGCTTAAGGCACTTTCAAAGGAAAGTGATTTTCTCTGAAAGGACAGCATTTAGAAAGTGAAGCAACACTCCATTCAATTCGCACAGTGAATTGAAGTGTTGGAACAGACAGCTTCTCTTTCATAGAAACGCATTTGAGTTTCCTGTGAATGTGTGTAAGTAGCTTAAGGCACTTTCAAAGGAAAGTGATTTTCTCTGAAAGGACAGCATTTAGAAAGTGAAACAACACTCCATTCAGTTAGCACAGTGAATTGAAGTGTTGGAACAGACTGCTTCTCTTTCAGAGAAACGCATGTGAATTTCTGTGGAATGCTTGCAAGTAGCTTAAGGCACTTTCAAAGGAAAGTGATTTTCTCTGAAAGGACAGCATTTAGAAAATGAAACAACACTCCATTCACTTCGCACAGTGAATTGAAGTGTTGGAACAGACTACTTCTCTTTCAGAGAAACAGATATGAGTTTTTTGTGAATGCTTGTAAGTAGCTTAAGGTACTTTCAAAGGAAAGTGATTTTCTCTGAAAGGACAGCATTTAGAAAGTGAAGCAACACTCCATTAACTACGCACAGTGAATTGAAGTGTTGGAATAGACTGCTTCTCTTTCAGAAAAATGCACGTGAGTTTCTTGTGAATGCTTGTAAGTAGCTTAAGGCACTTTCAAAGGTAAGTGACTGTCTCTGAAAGGACAGCATTTAGAAAGTGAAGCAACACTCCATTCAGTTCGCACAGTGAATTGAAGTGTTGGAACAGACTGCTTCTTTTTCAGAGAAACACATGTGAATTTCTATTGAATGCTTGTAAGTAGCTTAAGGCACTTTCAAAGGAAAGTGATTTTCTCTGAAAGGACAGCATTTAGAAAGTGAAGCAACACTCCATTCACTACGCACAGTGAATTGAAGTGTTGGAACAGACTGCTTCTCTTTCAGAAAAATGCATGTGAGTTTCTTGTGAATGCTTGTAAGTAGCTCAAGGCACTTTCAAAGGAAAGTGATTTTCTCTGAAAGGACAGCATTTAGAAAGTGAAGCAACACTCCATTCACTACGCACAGTGAATTGAAGTGTTGGAACAGACTGCTTCTCTTTCAGAAAAATGCATGTGAGTTTCTTGTGAATGCTTGTAAGTAGCTCAAGGCACTTTCAAAGGAAAGTGATTTTCTCTGAAAGGACAGCATTTAGAAAGTGAAGCAACACTCCATTCACTTCGCACAGTGAATTGAAGTGTTGGAATAGACTGCTTCTTTCTCAGAGAAACGCATGTGAATTTCTGTGGAATGCTTGTAAGTAGCTTAAGGCACTTTCAAAGGAAAGTGATTTTCTCTGAAAGGACAGCATTTAGAAAGTGAAGCAGCACTGCATTCACTTCGCACAGTGAATTGAAGTGTTGGAACAGAAAGCTTCTCTTTCATAGAAACGCATTTGAGTTTCCTGTGAATGTGTGTAAGTAGCTTAAGGCACTTTCAAAGGAAAGTGATTTTCTCTGAAAGGACAGCATTTAGAAAGTGAAGCAACACTCCATTCACTTCGCACAGTGAATTAAAGTGTTGGAACAGACAGCTTCTCTTTCATAGAAACACATTTGAGTTTCCTGTGAATGTGTGTAAGTAGCTTAAGGCACTTTAAAAGGAAAGTGATTTTCTCTGAAAGGACAGCATTTAGAAAGTGAATCAACACTCCATTCACTTCGCACAGTGAATTGAAGTGTTGGAACAGACTGCTTCTCTTTCAGTGAAACTCATGTGAATTTCTGTTGAATGCTTGTAAGTAGCCTAAGGCACTTTCAAAGGAAAGTGATTTTCTCTGAAAGGACAGCGTTTAGAAAGTGAAGCAACACTGCATTCACTTCGCACAGTGAATTGAAGTGTTGGAACAGACAGCTTCTCTTTCATAGAAACGCATTTGAGTTTCCTGTGAATGTGTGTAAGTAGCTTAAGGCACTTTCAAAGGAAAGTGATTTTCTCTGAAAGGACAGCATTTAGAAAGTGAAGCAGCACTGCATTCACTTCGCACAGTGAGTTGAAGTGTTGGAACAGACTGCTTCTCTTTCAGTGAAATGCATGTGAATTTCTGTTGAATGCTTGTAAGTAGCTTAAGGCACTTTCAAAGGAAAGTGATTTTCTCTGAAAGGACAGCATTTAGAAAGTGAAGCAACACTCCATTCAGTTCGCACAGTGAATTGAAGTGTTGGAACAGACTGCTTCTCTTTCAGTGAAATGCATGTGAATTTCTGTTGAATGCTTGTAAGTAGCTTAAGGCACTTTCAAAGGAAAGTGATTTTCTCTGAAAGGACAGCATTTAGAAAGTGAAGCAACACTCCATTCACTTCGCACAGTGAATTGAAGTGTTGGAACAGACAGCTTCTCTTTCATAGAAACGCATTTGAGTTTCCTGTGAATGTGTGTAAGTAGCTTAAGGCACTTTCAAAGGAAAGTGATTTTCTGAAAGGACAGCATTTAGAAAGTGAAGCAACACTCCATTCAATTCGCACAGTGAATTGAAGTGTTGGAGCAGACTGCTTCTCTTTCAGTGAAACGCATGTGAATTTCTGTTGAATGCTTGTAAGTAGCCTAAGGCACTTTCAAAGGAACGTGATTTTCTCTGAAAGGACAGCATTTAGAAAGTGAAACAACACTCCATTCACTTCGCACAGTGAATTGAAGTGTTGGAACAGACAGCTTCTCTTTCATAGAAACGCATTTGAGTTTCCTGTGAATGTGTGTAAGTAGCTTAAGGCACTTTCAAAGGAAAGTGATTTTCTCTGAAAGGACAGCATTTAGAAAGTGAAACAACACTCCATTCAGTTAGCACAGTGAATTGAAGTGTTGGAACAGACTGCTTCTCTTTCAGAGAAACGCATGTGAATTTCTGTGGAATGCTTGTAAGTAGCTTAAGGCACTTTCAAAGGAAAGTGATTTTCTCTGAAAGGACAGCATTTAGAAAATGAAACAACACTCCAGTCACTTCGCACAGTGAATTGAAGTGTTGGAACAGACTACTTCTCTTTCAGAGACACAGATATGAGTTTTTTGTGAATGCTTGTAAGTAGCTTAAGGTACTTTCAAAGGAAAGTGATTTTCTCTGAAAGGACAGCATTTAGAAAGTGAAGCAACACTCCATTAACTACGCACAGTGAATTGAAGTGTTGGAATAGACTGCTTCACTTTCAGAAAAATGCACGTGAGTTTCTTGTGAATGATTGTAAGTAGCTTAAGGCACTTTCAAAGGAAAGTGACTGTCTCTGAAAGGACAGCATTTAGAAAGTGAAGCAACACTCCATTCAGTTCGCACAGTGAATTGAAGTGTTGGAACAGACTGCTTCTTTTTCAGAGAAACGCATGTGAATTTCTATTGAATGCTTGTAAGTAGCTTAAGGCACTTTCAAAGGAAAGTGATTTTCTCTGAAAGGACAGCATTTAGAAAGTGAAGCAACACTCCATTCACTACGCACAGTGAATTGAAGTGTTGGAACAGACTGCTTCTCTTTCAGAAAAATGCATGTGAGTTTCTTGTGAATGCTTGTAAGTAGCTCAAGGCACTTTCAAAGGAAAGTGATTTTCTCTGAAAGGACAGCATTTAGAAAGTGAAGCAACACTCCATTCACTACGCACACTGAATTGAAGTGTTGGAACAGACTGCTTCTCTTTCAGAAAAATGCATGTGAGTTTCTTGTGAATGCTTGTAAGTAGCTCAAGGCACTTTCAAAGGAAAGTGATTTTCTCTGAAAGGACAGCATTTAGAAAGTGAAGCAACACTCCATTCACTTCGCACAGTGAATTGAAGTGTTGGAATAGACTGCTTCTTTCTCAGAGAAACGCATGTGAATTTCTGTGGAATGCTTGTAAGTAGCTTAAGGCACTTTCAAAGGAAAGTGATTTTCTCTGAAAGGACAGCATTTAGAAAGTGAAGAAACACTCCATTCACTTCGCACAGTGAATTGAAGTGTTGGAACAGACTGCTTCTCTTTCAGAGAATTGTATGTGAGTTTCTTGTGAATGCTTGTAAGTTGCTTAAGGCAGTTTCAAAAGAGAGTGAATTTCTCTAAAAGGAGAGCATTTAGAAAGTGAAGCAACACTGCATTCACTTCGCACAGTGAATTGAAGTGTTGGAACAGACTGCTTCTTTTTCAGAGAAACAGATGTGACTTTCTTGTGAATGCTTGTAAGTAGCTTAAGGCAGTTTCAAAAGAGAGTGATTTTCTCTAAAAGGAGAGCATATAGAAAGTGAAGCCACACTCCATTCACTTCGCACAGTGAATTGTAGTGTTGGAACAAACTGCTTCTCTTTCAGAAAAATGCATGTGAGTTTCTTGTGAATGCTTGTAAGTAGCTTAAGGCACTTTCAAAGGAAAGTGATTTTCTCTGAAAGGACAGCATTTAGAAAGTGAAGCAACACTGCATTCACTTCGCACAGTGAATTGAAGTGTTGGAACAGACAGCTTCTCTTTCATAGAAACGCATTTGAGTTTCCTGTGAATGTGTATAAGTAGCTTAAGGCACTTTCAAAGGAAAGTGATTTTCTCTGAAAGGACAGCATTTAGAAAGTGAAACAACACTCCATTCACTTAGCACAGTAAATTGAAGTGTTGGAGCAGACTGCTTCTCTTTCAGAGAAACGCATGTGAATTTCTGTGGAATGCTTGTAAGTAGCTTAAGGCACTTTCAAAGGAAAGTGATTTTCTCTGAAAGGACAGCATTTAGAAAGTGAAGCAACACTCCATTCACTTGGCACAGTGAATTGAAGTGTTGGAACAGACTGCTTCATTTTCAGAGAAACACATGTAAATTTCTATTGAATGATTGTAAGTTGCTTAAGGCACTTTCAAAGGAAAGTGATTTTCTCTGAAAGGACAGCATTTAGAAAGTGAAGCAACACTCCATTCACTTCGCACAGTGAATTGAAGTGTTGGAACAGACTGCTAATCTTTCACAAAAATGCATGTGAGTTTCTTGTGAATGCTTGTTAGTAGCTTAAGGCACTTTCAAAGGAAAGTGATTGTCTCTGAAAGGACAGCATTTAGAAAGTGAAGCAACACTCCATTCACTTCGCACAGTGAATTGAAGTGTTGGAACAGACTGCTTCTTTTTCAGAGAAACGCATGTGAGTTTCTGTGGAATGCTTGTAAGTAGCTTAAGGCACTTTCAAAGGAAAGTGATTTTCTCTGAAGGGACAGCATTTAGAAAGTGAAGCAACACTCCATTCACTTCTCACAGTGAATTGAAGTGTTGGAACAGACTGCTTCTCTTTCAGTGAAATGCATGTGAATTTCTGTTGAATGCTTGTAAGTAGCTTAAGGCACTTTCAAAGGAAAGTGATTTTCTCTGAAAGGACAGCATTTAGAAAGTGAAGCAACACTCCATTCACTTCGCACAGTGAATTGAAGTGTTGGAATAGACTGCTTCTCTTTCAGTGAAACGCATGTGAATTTCTGTTGAATGCTTGTAAGTAGCTTAAGGCACTTTAATAGGAAAGTGATTTTCTCTGAAAGGACAGCATTTAGAAAGTGAAGCAACACTCCATTCACTTCGCACAGTGAATTGAAGTGTTGGAACAGACAGCTTCTCTTTCATAGAAACGCATTTGAGTTTCCTGTGAATGTGTGTAAGTAGCTTAAGGCACTTTCAAAGGAAAGTTATTTTCTCTGAAAGGACAGCATTTAGAAAGTGAAACAACACTCCATTCACTTCGCACAGCGAATTGAAGTGTTGGAACAGACTGCTTCTCTTTCAGTGAAACGCATGTGAATTTCTGTTGAATGCTTGTAAGTAGCTTAAGGCACTTTCAAAGGAAAGTGATTTTCTCTGAAAGGACAGCATTTAGAAAGTGAAGCAACACTCCATTCACTTCGCACAGTGAATTGAAGTGTTGGAACAGACTGCTTCTATTTCAGAGAAACAGATGTGACTTTCTTGTGAATGCTTGTAAGTAGCTTAAGGCAGTTTCAAAAGAGAGTGATTTTCTCTAAAAGGAGAGCATATAGAAAGTGAAGCAACACTCCATTCACTTCGCACAGTGAATTGTAGTGTTGGAACAAACTGCTTCTCTTTCAGAAAAATGCATGTGAGTTTCTTGTGAATGCTTGTAAGTAGCTTAAGGCACTTTAAAGGAAAGTGATTTTCTCTGAAAGGACAGCATTTAGAAAGGGAAACAACACTCCATTCACTTCACACAGTGAATTGAAATGTTGGAACAGACTGCTTCTCTTTCTGTGATACGCGTGTGAATTTCTGTTGAATGCTTGTAAGTAGCTTAAGGCACTTTCAAAGGAAAGTGATTTTCTCTGAAAGGACAGCATTTAGAAAGTGAAGCAACACTCCATTCACTTCGCACAGTGAATTGAAGTGTTGGAACAGACAGCTTCTCTTTCATAGAAACGCATTTGAGTTTCCTGTGAATGTGTATAAGTAGCTTAAGGCACTTTCAAAGGAAAGTGATTTTCTCTGAAAGCACAGCATTTAGAAAGTGAAACAACACTCCATTCACTTAGCACAGTGAATTGAAGTGTTGGAGCAGACTGCTTCTCTTTCAGAGAAACGCATGTGAATTTCTGTGGAAAGCTTGTAAGTAGCTTAAGGCACTTTCAAAGGAAAGTGATTTTCTCTGAAAGGAAAGCATTTAGAAAGTGAAGCAACACTCCATTCACTTCGCACAGTGAATTGAAGTGTTGGAACAGACTGCTTCATTTTCAGAGAAACACATGTGAATTTCTATTGAATGCTTGTAAGTAGCTTAAGGCACTTTCAAAGGAAAGTGATTGTCTCTGAAAGGACAGCATTTAGAAAGTGAAGCAACACTCCATTCACTACGCACAGTGAATTGAAGTGTTGGAACAGACTGCTAATCTTTCAGAAAAATGCATGTGAGTTTCTTGTGAATGCTTGTAAGTAGCTTAAGGCACTTTCAAAGAAAGTGATTGTCTCTGAAAGGACAGCATTTAGAAAGTGAAGCAACACTCCATTCACTTCGCACAGTGAATTGAAGTGTTGGAACAGACTGCTTCTTTTTCAGAGAAACGCATGTGAGTTTCTGTGGAATGCTTGTAAGTAGCTTAAGGCACTTTCAAAGGAAAGTGATTTTCTCTGAAAGGACAGCATTTAGAAAGTGAAGCAACACTCCATTCACTTCGCACAGTGAATTGAAGTGTTGGAACAGACTGCTTCTCTTTCAGTGAAATGCATGTGAATTTCTGTTGAATGCTTGTAAGTAGCTTAAGGCACTTTCAAAGGAAAGTGATTTTCTCTGAAAGGACAGCATTTAGAAAGTGAAGCAACACTCCATTCACTTCGCACAGTGAATTGAAGTGTTGGAACAGACTGCTTCTCTTTCAGAGAAAAGCATGAGAATTTCTGTTGAATGCTTGTAAGTAGCTTAAGGCACTTTAATAGGAAAGTGATTTTCTCTACAGGACAGCATTTAGAAAGTGAAGCAGCACTCCATTCACTTCGCACAGTGAATTGAAGTGTTGGAACAGACAGCTTCTCTTTCATAGAAACGCATTTGAGTTTCCTGTGAATGTGTGTAAGTAGCTTAAGGCACTTTCAAAGGAAAGTGATTTTCTCTGAAAGGACAGCATTTAGAAAGTGAAACAACACTCCAGTTAGCACAGTGAATTGAAGTGTTTGAACAGACTGCTTCTCTTTAAGAGAAACGCATGTGAATTTCTCTGGAATGCTTGTAAGTAGCTTAAGGCACTTTCAAAGGAAAGTGATTTTCTCTGAAAGGACAGCATTTAGAAAGTGAAGCAACACTCCATTCACTACGCACAGTGAATTGAAGTGTTGGAACAGACTGCTTCTCTTTCAGAAAAATGCATGTGAGTTTCTTGTGAATGCTTGTAAGTAGCTTAAGGTACTTTCAAAGGAAAGTGATTTTCTCTGAAAGGACAGCATTTAGAAAGTGTAGCAACACTCCATTCACTTCGCACAGTGAATTCAAGTGTTGGAACAGACAGCTTCTCTTTCATAGAAACGCATTTGAGTTTCCTGTGAATGTGGGTAAGTAGCTTAAGGCACTTTCAAAGGGAAGTGATTTTCTCTGAAAGTACAGCATTTAGAAAGTGAAGCAACACTCCATTCACTACGCACAGTGAATTGAAGTGTTGGAATAGACTGCTTCTCTTTCAGAAAAATGCACGTGAGTTTCTTGTGAATGCTTGTAAGTAGCTTAAGGCACTTTCAAAGGAAAGTGATTTTCTCTGAAAGGACAGCATTTAGAAAGTGAAGCAACACTCCATTCACTTCGCACAGTGAATTGAAGTGTTGGAACAGACTGCTTCTCTTTCAGTGAAACGCATATGTATTTCTGTTGAATGCTTGTAAGTAGCCTAAGGCACTTTCAAAGGAAAGTGATTTTCTCTGAAAGGACAGCATTTAGAAAGTTAAACAACACTCCATTCACTTCGCACAGTGAATTGAAGTGTTGGAACAGACAGCTTCTCTTTCATAGAAACGCATTTGAGTTTCCTGTGAATGTGTGTAAGTAGCTTAAGGCACTCTCAAAGGAAAGTGATTTTCTCTGAAAGGACAGCATTTAGAAAGTGAAACAACACTCCATTCAGTTAGCACAGTGAATTGAAGTGTTGGAACAGACTGCTTCTCTTTCAGAGAAACGCATGTGAATTTCTGTGGAATGCTTGTAAGTAGCTTAAGGCACTTTCAAAGGAAAGTGATTTTCTCTGAAAGGACAGCATTTAGAAAATGAAACAACACTCCATTCACTTCGCACAGTGAATTGAAGTGTTGAAACAGACTACTTCTCTTTCAGAGAAACAGATATGAGTTTCTTGTGAATGCTTGTAAGTAGCTTAAGGTACTTTCAAAGGAAAGTGATTTTCTCTGAAAGGACAGCATTTAGAAAGTGAAGCAACACTCCATTAACTACGCACAGTGAATTGAAGTGTTGGAATAGACTGCTTCTCTTTCAGAAAAATGCACGTGAGTTTCTTGTGAATGCTTGTAAGTAGCTTAAGGCACTTTCAAAGGAAAGTGATTGTCTCTGAAAGGACAGCATTTAGAAAGTGAAGCAACACTCCATTCACTTCGCACAGTGAATTGAAGTGTTGGAACAGACTGCTTCTTTTTCAGAGAAACACATGTGAATTTCTATTGAATGCTTGTAAGTAGCTTAAGGCACTTTCAAAGGAAAGTGATTTTCTCTGAAAGGACAGCATTTAGAAAGTGAAGCAACACTCCATTCACTACGCACAGTGAATTGAAGTGTTGGAACAGACTGCTTCTCTTTCAGAAAAATTCATGTGAGTTTCTTGTGAATGCTTGTAAGTAGCTTAAGGCACTTTCAAAGGAAAGTGATTTTCTCTGAAAGGACAGCATTTAGAAAGTGAAGCAACACTCCATTCACTTCGCACAGTGAATTGAAGTGTTGGAACAGACCGCTTCTCTTTCATAGAAACGCATTTGAGTTTCCTGTGAATGTGTGTAAGTAGCTTAAGGCACTTTCAAAGGAAAGTGATTTTCTCTGAAAGGACAGCATTTAGAAAGTGAAGCAACACTCCATTCAATTCGCACAGTGAATTGAAGTGTTGGAACAGACTGCTTCTCTTTCAGTGAAACGCATGTGAATTTCTGTTGAATGCTTGTAAGTAGCATAAGGCACTTTCAAAGGAAAGTGATTTTCTCTGAAAGGACAGCATTTAGAAAGTGAAACAACACTCCATTCACTTCGCACAGTGAATTGAAGTGTTGGAACAGTCAGCTTCTCTTTCATAGAAACGCATTTGAGTTTCCTGTGAATGTGTGTAAGTAGCTTAAGGCACTTTCAAAGGAAAGTGATTTTCTCTGAAAGGACAGCATTTAGAAAGTGAAACAACACTCCATTCAGTTAGCACAGTGAATTGAAGTGTTGGAACAGACTGCTTCTCTTTCAGAGAAACGCATGTGAATTTCTGTGGAATGCTTGTAAGTAGCTTAAGGCACTTTCAAAGGAAAGTGATTTTCTCTGAAAGGACAGCATTTAGAAAATGAAACAACACTCCATTCACTTCGCACAGTGAATTGAAGTGTTGAAACAGACTACTTCTCTTTCAGAGAAACAGATATGAGTTTTTTGTGAATGCTTGTAAGTAGCTTAAGGTACTTTCAAAGGAAAGTGATTTTCTCTGAAAGGACAGTATTTAGAAAGTGAAGCAACACTCCATTAACTACGCACAGTGAATTGAAGTGTTGGAATAGACTGCTTCTCTTTCAGAAAAATGCACGTGAGTTTCTTGTGAATGCTTGTAAGTAGCTTAAGGCACTTTCAAAGGAAAGTGATTGTCTCTGAAAGGACAGCATTTAGAAAGTGAAGCAACACTCCATTCAGTTCGCACAGTGAATTGAAGTGTTGGAACAGACTGCTTCTTTTTCAGAGAAACACATGTGAATTTCTATTGAATGCTTGTAAGTAGCTTAAGACACTTTCAAAGGAAAGTGATTTTCTCTGAAAGGACAGCATTTAGAAAGTGAAGCAACACTCCATTCACTACGCACAGTGAATTGAAGTGTTGGAACACACTGCTTCTCTTTCAGAAAAATGCATGTGAGTTTCTTGTGAATGCTTGTAAGTAGCTTAAGGCACTTTCAAAGGAAAGTGATTTTCTCTGAAAGGACAGCATTTAGAAAGTGAAGCAACACTCCATTCACTTCGCACAGTGAATTGAAGTGTTGGAATAGACTGCTTCTTTTTCAGAGAAACGCATGTGAATTTCTGTGGAATGCTTGTAAGTAGCTTAAGGCACTTTCAAAGGAAAGTGATTTTCTCTGAAAGGACAGCATTTAGAAAGTGAAGCAACACTCCATTCACTTCGCACAGTGAATTGAAGTGTTGGAACAGACTGCTTCTCTTTCAGTGAAACTCATTTGAATTTCTGTTGAATGCTTGTAAGTAGCCTAAGGCACTTTCAAAGGAAAGTGATTTTTTCTGAAAGGACAGCATTTAGAAAGTGAAACAACACTCCATTCAGTTAGCACAGTGAATTGAAGTGTTGGAACAGACTGCATCTCTTTCAGAGAAACGCATGTGAATTTCTGTGGAATGCTTGTAAGTAGCTTAAGGCACTTTCAAAGGAAAGTGATTTTCTCTGAAAGGACAGCATTTAGAAAATGAAACAACACTCCATTCACTTCGCACAGTGAATTGAAGTGTTGGAACAGACTGCTTCTCTTTCAGAGAAACCGATATGAGTTTTTTGTGAATGCTTGTAAGTAGCTTAAGGCACTTTCAAAGGAAAGTGATTTTCTCTGAAAGGACAGCATTTAGAAAGTGAAGCAACACTCCATTCACTACGCACAGTGAATTGAAGTGTTGGAACAGACTGCTTATCTTTCAGAAAAATGCATGTGAGTTTCTTGTGAATGCTTGTAAGTAGCTTAAGGCACTTTCAAAGGAAAGTGATTTTCTCTGAAAGGACAGCATTTAGAAAGTGAAGCAACACTCCATTCACTTCGCACAGTGAATTGAAGTGTTGGAACAGACTGCTTCTTTTTCAGAGAAACACATGTGAATTTCTATTGAATGCTTGTATGTAGCTTAAGGCACTTTCAAAGGAAAGTGATTTTCTCTGAAAGGACAGCATTTAGAAAATGAAGCAACACTCCCTTCACTAAGCACAGTGAATTGAAGTGTTGGAACAGACTGCTTCTCTTTCAGTGAAATGCATGTGAACTTCTGTTGAATGCTTGTAAGAGGCTTAAGGCACTTTCAAAGGAAAGTGATTTTCTCTGAAAGGACAGCATTTAGAAAGTGAAGCAACACTCCATTCACTTCGCACAGTGAATTGAAGTGTTGGAACAGACTGCTTCTCTTTCAGAGAAATGGATGTGAGTTTTTTGTGAATGCTTGTAAGTAGCTTAAGGCACTTTCAAAGGAAAGTGATTTTCTCTGAAAGGACAGCATTTATAAAGTGAAGCAACTCTCCATTCACTTCGCACAGTGAATTGAAGTGTTGGAACAGACTGCTTCTTTTTCATAGAAACACATGTGAATTTCTGTAAATGCTTGTAAGTAGCTGAAGGCACTTTTAAAGGAAAGTGATTTTCTCTGAAAGGACAGCATTTAGAAAGTGAAGCAACACTCCATTCTCTTCGCACAGTGAATTGAAGTGTTGGAACAGACTGCTTCTCTTTCAGAGAATTGCATGTGAGTTTCTTGTGAATGCTTGTAAGTTGCTTAAGGCAGTTTCAAAAGAGAGTGAATTTCTCTAAAAGGAGAGCATTTAGAAAGTGAAGCAACATTCCATTCACTTCGCACAGTGAATTGAAGTGTTGGAACAGACTGCTTCTTTTTCAGAGAAACATATGTGACTTTCTTGTGAATGCTTGTAAGTAGCTTAAGGCAGTTTCAAAAGAGAGTGATTTTCTCTAAAAGGAGAGCATATAGAAAGTGAAGCAACACTCCATTCACTTCGCACAGTGAATTTTAGTGTTGGAACAAACTGCTTCTCTTTCAGAAAAATGCACGTGAGTTTCTTGTGAATGCTTGTAAGTAGCTTAAGGCACTTTCAAAGGAAAGTGATTTTCTCTGAAAGGACAGCATTTAGAAAGTGAAGCAACACTCCATTCACTTCACACAGTGAATTGAAGTGTTGGAACAGACTGCTTCTCTTTCAGTGATACGCGTGTGAATTTCTTGTGAATGCTTGTAAGTAGCTTAAGGCACTTTCAAAGGAAAGTGATTTTCTCTGAAAGGACAGCATTTAGAAAGTGAAGCAACACTCCATTCACTTCGCACAGTGAATTGAAGTGTTGGAACAGACAGCTTCTCTTTCATAGAAACGCATTTGAGTTTCCTGTGAATGTGTATAAGTAGCTTAAGGCACTTTCAAAGGAAAGTGATTTTCTCTGAAAGGACAGCATTTAGAAAGTGAAACAACACTCCATTCACTTAGCACAGTGAATTGAAGTGTTGGAGCAGACTGCTTCTCTTTCAGAGAAACGCATGTGAATTTCTGTGGAATGCTTGTAAGTAGCTTAAGGCACTTTCAAAGGAAAGTGATTTTCTCTGAAAGGACAGCATTTAGAAAGTGAAGCAACACTCCATTCACTTGGCACAGTGAATTGAAGTGTTGGAACAGACTGCTTCATTTTCAGAGAAACACATGTGAATTTCTATTGAATGATTATAAGTAGCTGAAGGCACTTTCACAGGAAAGTGATTTTCTCTGAAAGGACAGCATTTAGAAAGTGAAGCAACACTCCATTCACTTCGCACAGTGAATTGAAGTGTTGGAACAGACTGCTAATCTTTCAGAAAAATGCATGTGAGTTTCTTGTGAATGCTTGTAAGTAGCTTAAGGCACGTTCAAAGGAAAGTGATTGTCTCTGAAAGGACAGCATTTAGAAAGTGAAGCAACACTCCATTCACTTCGCACAGTGAATTGAAGTGTTGGAACAGACTGCTTCTCTTTCAGTGAAATGCATGTGAATTTCTGTTGAATGCTTGTAAGTAGCTTAAGGCACTTTCAAAGGAAAGTGATTTTCTCTGAAAGGACAGCATTTAGAAAGTGAAGCAACACTCCATTCACTTCGCACAGTGAATTGAAGTGTTGAAACAGACTGCTTCTCTTTCAGTGAAACGCATGTGAATTTCTGTTGAATGCTTGTAAGTAGCTTAAGGCACTTTCAAAGGAAAGTGATTTTCTCTGAAAGGACAGCATTTAGAAAGTGAAGCAACACTCCATTCACTTCGCACAGTGAATTGAAGTGTTGGAACAGACAGCTTCTCTTTCATAGAAACGCATTTGAGTTTCCTGTGAATGTGTGTAAGTAGCTTAAGGCACTTTCAAAGGAAAGTGATTTTCTCTGAAATGACAGCATTTAGAAAGTGAAGCAACACTCCATTCACTACGCACAGTGAATTGAAGTGTTGGAATAGACTGCTTCTCTTTCAGAAAAATGCACGTGAGTTTCTTGTGAATGCTTGTAAGTAGCTTAAGGCACTTTCAAAGGAAAGTGATTGTCTCTGAAAGGACAGCATTTAGAAATGAAGCAACACTCCATTCACTTCGCACAGTGAATTGAAGTGTTGGAACAGACTGCTTCTTTTTCAGAGAAACACATGTGAATTTCTATTGAATGCTTTTAAGTAGCTTAAGGCACTTTCAAAGGAAAGTGATTTTCTCTGAAAGGACAGCATTTAGAAAGTGAAGCAACACTCCATTCACTACGCACAGTGAATTGAAGTGTTGGAACAGACTGCTTCTCTTTCAGAAAAATGCATGTGAGTTTCTTGTGAATGCTTGTAAGTAGCTTAAGACACTTTCAAAGGAAAGTGATTTTCTCTGAAAGGACAGCATTTAGAAAGTGAAGCAACACTCCATTCACTTCGCACAGTGAATTGAAGTGTTGGAACAGACAGCTTCTCTTTCAGTGAAACGCATTTGAGTTTCCTGTGAATGTGTGTAAGTAGCTTAAGGCACTTTCAAAGGAAAGTGATTTTCTCTGAAAGGACAGCATTTCGAAAGTGAAACAACACTCCATTCAGTTAGCACAGTGAATTGAAGTGTTGGAACAGACTGCTTCTCTTTCAGAGAAACACATGTGAATTTCTGTGGAATGCTTGTAAGTAGCTTAAGGCACTTTCAAAGGAAAGTGATTTTCTCTGAAAGGACAGCATTTAGAAAATGAAACAACACTCCATTCACTTCGCACAGTGAATTGAAGTGTTGGAACAGACTACTTCTTTTTCAGAGAAACAGATATGAGTTTCTTGTGAATGCTTGTAAGTAGCTTAAGGTACTTTCAAAGGAAAGTGATTTTCTCTGAAAGGACAGCATTTAGAAAGTGAAGCAACACTCCATTAACTACGCACAGTGAATTGAAGTGTTGGAATAGACTGCTTCTCTTTCAGAAAAATGCACGTGAGTTTCTTGTGAATGCTTGTAAGTAGCTTAAGGCACTTTCAAAGGAAAGTGATTGTCTCTGAAAGGACAGCATTTAGAAAGTGAAGCAACACTCCATTCAGTTCGCACAGTGAATTGAAGTGTTGGAACCGACTGCTTCTTTTTCAGAGAAACACATGTGAATTTCTATTGAATGCTTGTAAGTAGCTTAAGGCACTTTCAAAGGAAAGTGATTTTCTCTGAAAGGACAGCATTTAGAAAGTGAAGCAACACTCAATTCACTACGCACAGTGAATTGAAGTGTTGGAACAGACTGCTTCTCTTTCAGAAAAATGCATATGAGTTTCTTGTGAATGCTTGTAAGTAGCTTAAGGCACTTTCAAAGGAAAGTGATTTTCTCTGAAAGGACAGCATTTAGAAAGTGAAGCAACACTCCATTCACTTCGCACAGTGAATTGAAGTGTTGGAATAGACTGCTTCTTTTTCAGAGAAACGCATGTGAATTTCTGTTGAATGCTTGTAAGTAGCTTAAGGCACTTTCAAAGGAAAGTGATTTTCTCTGAAAGGACAGCATTTAGAAAGTGAAGCAACACTCCATTCACTTCGCACAGTGAATTGAAGTGTTGGAACAGACTGCTTCTCTTTCAGTGAAACTCATTTGAATTTCTGTTGAATGCTTGTAAGTAGCCTAAGGCACTTTCAAAGGAAAGTGATTTTCTCTGAAAGGACAGCATGTAGAAAGTGAAGCAACACTCCATTCACTTCGCACAGTGAATTGAAGTGTTGGAACAGACAGCTTCTCTTTCATAGAAACGCATTTGAGTTTCCTGTGAATGTGTGTAAGTAGCTTAAGGCACTTTCAAAGGAAAGTGATTTTCTCTGAAAGGACAGCATTTAGAAAGTGAAACAACACTCCATTCAGTTAGCACAGTGAATTGAAGTGTAGGAACAGACTGCATCTCTTTCAGAGAAACGCATGTGAATTTCTGTGGAATGGTTGTAAGTAGCTTAAGGCACTTTCAAAGCAAAGTGATCTTCTCTGAAAGGACAGCATTTAGAAAATGAAACAACACTCCATTCACTTCGCACAGTGAATTGAAGTGTTGGAACAGACTGCTTCTCTTTCAGAGAAACAGATATGAGTTTTTTGTGAATGCTTGTAAGTAGCTTAAGGCACTTTCAAAGGAAAGTGATTTTCTCTGAAAGGACAGCATTTAGAAAGTGAAGCAACACTCCATTCACTACGCACAGTGAATTGAAGTGTTGTAACAGACTGCTTATCTTTCAGAAAAATGCATGTGAGTTTCTTGTGAATGCTTGTAAGTAGCTTAAGGCACTTTCAAAGGAAAGTGATTTTCTCTGAAAGGACAGCATTTAGAAAGTGAAGCAACACTCCATTCAGTTCGCACAGTGAATTGAAGTGTTGGAACAGACTGCTTCTTTTTCAGAGAAACACATGTGAATTTCTATTGAATGCTTGTATGTAGCTTAAGGCACTTTCAAAGGAAAGTGATTTTCTCTGAAAGGACAGCATTTAGAAAATGAAGCAACACTCCGTTCACTAAGCACAGTGAATTGAAATGTTGGAACAGACTGCTTCTCTTTCAGTGAAATGCATGTGAACTTCTGTTGAATGCTTGTAAGAGGCTTAAGGCACTTTCAAAGGAAAGTGATTTTCTCTGAAAGGACAGCATTTAGAAAGTGAAGCAACACTCCATATACTTCGCACAGTGAATTGAAGTGTTGGAACAGACTGCTTCTCTTTCAGAGAAACGGATGTGAGTTTTTTGTGAATGCTTGTAAGTAGCTTAAGGCACTTTCAAAGGAAAGTGATTTTCTCTGAAAGGACAGCATTTATAAAGTGAAGCAACTCTCCATTCACTTCGCACAGTGAATTGAAGTGTTGGAACAGACTGCTTCTTTTTCATAGAAACACATGTGAATTTCTGTAAATGCTTGTAAGTAGCTGAAGGCACTTTTAAAGGAAAGTGATTTTCTCTGAAAGGACAGCATTTAGAAAGTGAAGCAACACTCCATTCACTACGCACAGTGAATTGAAGTGTTGGAACAGACTGCTTCTCATTCAGAAAAATGCATGTGAGTTTCTTGTGAATGCTTGTAAGTAGCTTAAGGCACTTTCAAAGGAAAGTGATTTTCTCTGAAAGGACAGCATTTAGAAAGTGAAGCAACACTCCATTCACTTCGCACAGTGAATTGAAGTGTTGGAATAGACTGCTTCTTTTTCAGAGAAACGCATGTGAATTTCTGTGGAATGCTTGTAAGTAGCTTAAGGCACTTTCAAAGGAAAGTGATTTTCTCTGAAAGGACAGCATTTAGAAAGTGAAGCAACACTCCATTCACTTCGCACAGTGAATTGAAGTGTTGGAACAGACTGCTTCTCTTTCAGTGAAACTCATTTGAATTTCTGTTGAATGCTTGTAAGTAGCCTAAGGCACTTTCAAAGGAAAGTGATTTTTTCTGAAAGGACAGCATTTAGAAAGTGAAGCAACACTCCATTCACTTCGCACAGTGAATTGAAGTGTTGGAACAGACAGCTTCTCTTTCATAGAAACGCATTTGAGTTTCCTGTGAATGTGTGTAAGTAGTTTAAGGCACTTTCAAAGGAAAGTGATTTTCTCTGAAAGGACAGCATTTAGAAAGTGAAACAACACTCCATTCAGTTAGCACAGCGAATTGAAGTGTTGGAACAGACTGCATCTCTTTCAGAGAAACGCATGTGAATTTCTGTGGAATGCTTGTAAGTAGCTTAAGGCACTTTCAAAGGAAAGTGATTTTCTCTGAAAGGACAGCATTTAGAAAATGAAACAACACTCCATTCACTTCGCACAGTGAATTGAAGTGTTGAAACAGACTGCTTCTCTTTCAGAGAAACAGATATGAGTTTTTTGTGAATGCTTGTAAGTAGCTTAAGGCACTTTCAAAGGAAAGTGATTTTCTCTGAAAGGACAGCATTTAGAAAGTGAAGCAACACTCCATTCACTACGCACAGTGAATTGAAGTGTTGGAACAGACTGCTTATCTTTCAGAAAAATGCATGTGAGTTTCTTGTGAATGCTTGTAAGTAGCTTAAGGCACTTTCAAAGGAAAGTGATTTTCTCTGAAAGGACAGCATTTAGAAAGTGAAGCAACACTCCATTCACTTCGCACAGTGAATTGAAGTGTTGGAACAGACTGCTTCTTTTTCAGAGAAACACATGTGAATTTCTATTGAATGCTTGTATGTAGCTTAAGGCACTTTCAAAGGAAAGTGATTTTCTCTGAAAGGACAGCATTTAGAAAATGAAGCAACACTCCCTTCACTAAGCACAGTGAATTGAAGTGTTGGAACAGACTGCTTCTCTTTCAGTGAAATGCATGTGAACTTCTGTTGAATGCTTGTAAGAGGCTTAAGGCACTTTCAAAGGAAAGTGATTTTCTCTGAAAGGACAGCATTTAGAAAGTGAAGCAACACTCCATTCACTTCGCACAGTGAATTGAAGTGTTGGAACAGACTGCTTCTCTTTCAGAGAAACGGATGTGAGTTTTTTGTGAATGCTTGTAAGTAGCTTAAGGCACTTTCAAAGGAAAGTGATTTTCTCTGAAAGGACAGCATTTATAAAGTGAAGCAACTCTCCATTCACTTCGCACAGTGAATTGAAGTGTTGGAACAGACTGCTTCTTTTTCATAGAAACACATGTGAATTTCTGTAAATGCTTGTAAGTAGCTGAAGGCACTTTTAAAGGAAAGTGATTTTCTCTGAAAGGACAGCATTTAGAAAGTGAAGCAACACTCCATTCTCTTCGCACAGTGAATTGAAGTGTTGGAACACACTGCTTCTCTTTCAGAAAATTGCATGTGAGTTTCTTGTGAATGCTTGTAAGTTGCTTAAGGCAGTTTCAAAAGAGAGTGAATTTCTCTAAAAGGAGAGCATTTAGAAAGTGAAGCAACATTCCATTCACTTCGCACAGTGAATTGAAGTGTTGGAACAGACTGCTTCTTTTTCAGAGAAACATATGTGACTTTCTTGTGAATGCTTGTAAGTAGCTTAAGGCAGTTTCAAAAGAGAGTGATTTTCTCTAAAAGGAGAGCATATAGAAAGTGAAGCAACACTCCATTAACTTCGCACAGTGAATTGTAGTGTTGGAACAAACTGCTTATCTTTCAGAAAAATGCACGTGAGTTTCTTGTGAATGCTTGTAAGTAGCTTAAGGCACTTTCAAAGGAAAGTGATTTTCTCTGAAAGGACAGCATTTAGAAAGTGAAGCAACACTCCATTCACTTCACACAGTGAATTGAAGTGTTGGAACAGACTGCTTCTCTTTCAGTGATACGCGTGTGAATTTCTTGTGAATGCTTGTAAGTAGCTTAAGGCACTTTCAAAGGAAAGTGATTTTCTCTGAAAGGACAGCATTTAGAAAGTGAAGCAACACTCCATTCACTTCGCACAGTGAATTGAAGTGTTGGAACAGACAGCTTCTCTTTCATAGAAACGCATTTGAGTTTCCTGTGAATGTGTATAAGTAGCTTAAGGCACTTTCAAAGGAAAGTGATTTTCTCTGAAAGGACAGCATTTAGAAAGTGAAACAACACTCCATTCACTTAGCACAGTGAATTGAAGTGTTCGAGCAGACTGCTTCTTTTTCAGAGAAACGCATGTGAATTTCTGTGGAATGCTTGTAAGTAGCTTAAGGCACTTTCAAAGGAAAGTGATTTTCTCTGAAAGGACAGCATTTAGAAAGTGAAGCAACACTCCATTCACTTGGCACAGTGAATTGAAGTGTTGGAACAGACTGCTTCATTTTCAGAGAAACACATGTGAATTTCTATTGAATGATTGTAAGTAGCTTAAGGCACTTTCAAAGGAACGTGATTTTCTCTGAAAGGACAGCATTTAGAAAGTGAAGCAACACTCCATTCACTTCGCACAGTGAATTGAAGTGTTGGAACAGACTGCTAATCTTTCAGAAAAATGCATGTGAGTTTCTTCTGAATGCTTGTAAGTAGCTTAAGGCACGTTCAAAGGAAAGTGATTGTCTCTGAAAGGACAGCATTTAGAAAGTGAAGCAACACTCCATTCACTTCGCACAGTGAATTGAAGTGTTGGAACAGACTGCTTCTTTTTCAGAGAAACGCATGTGAGTTTCTGTGGAATGCTTGTAAGTAGCTTAAGGCACTTTCAAAGGAAAGTGATTTTCTCTGAAAGGACAGCATTTAGAAAGTGAAGCAACACTCCATTCACTTCGCACAGTGAATTGAAGTGTTGGAACAGACTGCTTCTCTTTCAGTGAAATGCATGTGAATTTCTGTTGAATGCTTGTAAGTAGCTTAAGGCACTTTCAAAGGAAAGTGATTTTCTCTGAAAGGACAGCATTTAGAAAGTGAAGCAACACTCCATTCACTTCGCACAGTGAATTGAAGTGTTGGAACAGACTGCTTCTCTTTCAGTGAAACGCATGTGAATTTCTGTTGAATGCTTGTAAGTAGCTTAAGGCACTTTCAAAGGAAAGTGATTTTCTCTGAAAGGACAGCATTTAGAAAGTGAAGCAACACTCCATTCACTTCGCACAGTGAATTGAAGTGTTGGAACAGACAGCTTCTCTTTCATAGAAACGCATTTGAGTTTCCTGTGAATGTGTGTAAGTAGCTTAAGGCACTTTCAAAGAAAGTGATTTTCTCTGAAAGGACAGCATTTAGAAAGTGAAGCAACACTCCATTCACTACGCACAGTGAATTGAAGTGTTGGAACAGACTGCTTCTCTTTCAGAAAAATGCATGTGAGTTTCTTGTGAATGCTTGTAAGTAGCTTAAGGCACTTTCAAAGGAAAGTGATTTTCTCTGAAAGGACAGCATTTAGAAAGTGAAGCAACACTCCATTCAGTTCGCACAGTGAATTGAAGTGTTGGAACAGACTGCTTCTCTTTCGGTGAAATGCATGTGAATTTCTGTTGAATGCTTGTAAGTAGCTTAAGGCACTTTCAAAGGAAAGTGATTTTCTCTGAAAGGACAGCATTTAGAAAGTGAAGCAACACTCCATTCACTTCGCACAGTGAATTGAAGTGTTGGAACAGACAGCTTCTCTTTCATAGAAACGCATTTGAGTTTCCTGTGAATGTGTGTAAGTAGCTTAAGGCACTTTCAAAGGAAAGTGATTTTCTCTGAAAGGACAGCATTTAGAAAGTGAAGCAACACTCCATTCAATTCGCACAGTGAATTGAAGTGTTGGAACAGACTGCTTCTCTTTCAGTGAAACGCATGTGAATTTCTGTTGAATGCTTGTAAGTAGCCTAAGGCACTTTCAAAGCAAAGTGATTTTCTCTGAAAGGACAGCATTTAGAAAGTGAAGCAACACTCCATTCACTTCGCACAGTGAATTGAAGTGTTGGAACAGACAGCTTCTCTTTCATAGAAACGCATTTGAGTTTCCTGTGCATGTGTTTAAGTAGCTTAAGGCACTTTCAAAGGAAAGTGATTTTCTCTGAAAGGACAGCATTTCGAAAGTGAAACAACACTCCATTCAGTTAGCACAGTGAATTGAAGTGTTGGAACAGACTGCTTCTCTTTCAGAGAAACGCATGTGAATTTCTGTGGAATGCTTGTAAAAAGCTTAAGGCACTTTCAAAGGAAAGTGATTTTCTCTGAAAGGACAGCATTTAGAAAATGAAACAACACTCCATTCACTTCGCACAGTGAATTGAAGTGTTGGAACAGACTACTTCTCTTTCAGAGAAACAGATATGAGTTTTTTGTGAATGCTTGTAAGTAGCTTAAGGCACTTTCAAAGGAAAGTGATTTTCTCTGAAAGGACAGCATTTAGAAAGTGAAGCAAAACTCCATTCACTACGCACAGTGAATTGAAGTGTTGGAATAGACTGCTTCTCTTTCAGAAAAATGCACGTGAGTTTCTTGTGAATGCTTGTAAGTAGCTTAAGGCACTTTCAAAGGAAAGTGATTTTCTCGCAAAGGACAGCATTTAGAAAGTAAAGCACCACTCCATTCACTACGCACAGTGAATTGAAGTGTTGGAACAGACTGCTTCTCTTTCGGAAAAATGCATGTGAGTTTCTTGTGAATGCTTGTAAGTAGCTTAAGGCACTTTCAAAGGAAAGTGATTTTCTCTGAAAGGACAGCATTTAGAAAGTGAAGCAACACTCCATTCACTTCGCACAGTGAATTGAAGTGTTGGAACAGACTGCTTCTTTTTCAGAGAAACGCATGTGAATTTCTGTGGAATGCTTGTAAGTAGCTTAAGGCACTTTCAAAGGAAAGTGATTTTCTCTGAAAGGACAGCATTTAGAAAGTGAAGCAACACTCCATTCAGTTCGCACAGTGAATTGAAGTGTTGGAACAGACAGCTTCTCTTTCATAGAAACGCATTTGAGTTTCCTGTGAATGTGTGTAAGTAGCTTAAGGCACTTTCAAAGGAAAGTGATTTTCTCTGAAAGGACAGCATTTAGAAAGTGAAGCAACACTCCATTCACTTCGCACAGTGAATTAAAGTGTTGGAACAGACAGCTTCTCTTTCATAGAAACACATTTGAGTTTCCTGTGAATGTGTGTAAGTAGCTTAAGGCACTTTCAAAGGAAAGTGATTTTCTCTGAAAGGACAGCATTTAGAAAGTGAAGCAACACTCCATTCACTTCGCACAGTGAATTGAAGTGTTGGAACAGAATGCTTCTCTTTCAGTGAAACTCATGTGAATTTCTGTTGAATGCTTGTAAGTAGCCTAAGGCACTTTCAAAGGAAAGTGATTTTCTCTGAAAGGACAGCATTTAGAAAGTGAAGCAACACTCCATTCACTTCGCACAGTGAATTGAAGTGTTGGAACAGACAGCTTCTCTTTCATAGAAACGCATTTGAGTTTCCTGTGAATGTGTGTAAGTATCTTAAGGCACTTTCAAAGGAAAGTGATTTTCTCTGAAAGGACAGCATTTAGAAAGTGAAGCAGCACTGCATTCACTTCGCACAGTGAGTTGAAGTGTTGGAACAGACTGCTTCTCTTTCAGTGAAATGCATGTGAATTTCTGTTGAATGCTTGTAAGTAGCTTAAGGCACTTTCAAAGGAAAGTGATTTTCTCTGAAAGGACAGCATTTAGAAAGTGAAGCAACACTCCATTCAGTTCGCACAGTGAATTGAAGTGTTGGAACAGACTGCTTCTCTTTCAGTGAAATGCATGTGAATTTCTGTTGAATGCTTGTAAGTAGCTTAAGGCACTTTCAAAGGAAAGTGATTTTCTCTGAAAGGACAGCATTTAGAAAGTGAAGCAACACTCCATTCACTTCGCACAGTGAATTGAAGTGTTGGAACAGACAGCTTCTCTTTCATAGAAACGCATTTGAGTTTCCTGTGAATGTGTGTAAGTAGCTTAAGGCACTTTCAAAGGAAAGTGATTTTCTCTGAAAGGACAGCATTTAGAAAGTGAAGCAACACTCCATTCAATTCGCACCGTGAATTGAAGTGTTGGAACAGCCTGCTTCTCTTTCAGTGAAACGCATGTGAATTTCTGTTGAATGCTTGTAAGTAGCCTAAGGCACTTTCAAAGGAAAGTGATTTTCTCTGAAAGTACAGCATTTAGAAAGTGAAACAACACTCCATTCACTTCGCACAGTGAATTGAAGTGTTGGAACAGACAGCTTCTCTTTCATAGAAACGCATTTGAGTTTCCTGTGAATGTGTGTAAGTAGCTTTTCAGAGTGATTTTCAGAGAAACAGATATGAGTTTTTTGTGAATGCTTGTAAGTAGCTTAAGGTACTTTCAAAGGAAAGTGATTTTCTCTGAAAGGACAGCATTTAGAAAGTGAAGCAACACTAAATTAACTACGCACAGTGAATTGAAGTGTTGGTATAGACTGCTTCTCTTTCAGAGAAACACATGTGAATTTCTATTGAATTCTTTTAAGTAGCTTAAGGCACTTTCAAAGGAAAGTGATTTTCTCTGAAAGGACAGCATTTAGAAAGTGAAGCAACACTACATTCACTACGAACAGTGAATTGAAGTGTTGGAACAGACTGCTTCTCTTTCAGAAAAATGCATGTGAGTTTCTTGTGAATGCTTGTAAGTAGCTTAAGGCACTTTCAAAGGAAAGTGATTTTCTCTGAAAGGACAGCATTTAGAAAGTGAAGCAACACTCCATTCACTTCGCACCGTGAATTGAAGTGTTGGAATAGACTGCCCTCTTTTTCAGAGAAACGCATGTGAATTTCTGTGGAATGCTTGTAAGTAGCTTAAGGCACTTTCAAAGGAAAGTGATTTTCTCTGAAAGGACAGCATTTAGAAAGTGAAGCAGCACTGCATTCACTTCGCACAGTGAATTGAAGTGTTGGAACAGACAGCTTCTCTTTCATAGAAACGCATTTGAGTTTCCTGTGAATGTGTGTAAGTAGCTTAAGGCAGTTTCAAAGGAGCGTGATTTTCTCTGAAAGGACAGCATTTAGAAAGTGAAGCATCACTCCATTCACTTCGCACAGTGAATTAAAGTGTTGGAACAGACAGCTTCTCTTTCATAGAAACACATTTGAGTTTCCTGTGAATGTGTGTAAGTAGCTTAAGGCACTTTCAAAGCAAAGTGATTTTCTCTGAAAGGACAGCTTTTAGAAAGTGAAGCAACACTCCATTCACTTCGCACAGTGAATTGAAGTGTTGGAACAGACAGCTTCTCTTTCATAGAAACGCATTTGAGTTTCCTGTGAATGTGTGTAAGTAGCTTAAGGCGCTTTCAAAGGAAAGTGATTTTCTCTGAAAGGACAGCATTTAGAAAGTGAAACAACACTCCATTCAGTTAGCACAGTGAATTGAAGTGTTGGAACAGACTGCATCTCTTTCAGAGAAACGCATGTGAATTTCTGTGGAATGCTTGTAAGTAGCTTAAGGCACTTTCAAAGGAAAGTGATTTTCTCTGAAAGGACAGCATTTAGAAAATGAAACAACACTCCATTCACTTCGCACAGTGAATTGAAGTGTTGGAACAGACTGCTTCTCTTTCAGAGAAACAGATATGAGTTTTTTGTGAATGCTTGTATGTAGCTTAAGGCACTTTCAAAGGAACGTGATTTTCTCTGAAAGGACAGCATTTAGAAAGTGAAGCAACACTCCATTCACTACGCACAGTGAATTGAAGTGTTGGAACAGACTGCTTCTCTTTCAGAAAAATGCATGTGAGTTTCTTGTGAATGCTTGTAAGTAGCTTAAGGCACTTTCAAAGGAAAGTGATTTTCTCTGAAAGGACAGCATTTAGAAAGTGAAGACACTCCATTCACTTCGCACAGTGAATTGAAGTGTTGGAACAGACTGCTTCTTTTTCAGAGAAACACATGTGAATTTCTATTGAATGCTTGTATGTAGCTAAAGGCACTTTCAAAGGAAAGTGATTTTCTCTGAAAGGACAGCATTTAGAAAATGAAGCAACACTCCCTTCACTAAGCACAGTGAATTGAAGTGTTGGAACAGACTGCTTCTCTTTCAGTGATACGCATTTGAGTTTCCTGTGAATGTGTATAAGTAGCTTAAGGCACTTTCAAAGGAAAGTGATTTTCTCTGAAAGGACAGCTTTAAGAAAGTGAAGCAACACTCCATTCACTTCACACAGTGAATTGAAGTGTTGGAACAGACTGCTTCTCTTTCAGTGATACGCATTTGAGTTTCCTGTGAATGTGTATAAGTAGCTTAAGGCACTTTCAAAGGAAAGTGATTTTCTCTGAAAGGACAGCATTTAGAAAGTGAAACAACAACACATTCACTTCGCACAGTGAATTGAAGTGTTGGAACAGACTGCTTCTCTTTCAGAGAAACTCACGTGAGTAGCTGGTGAATGCTTGTAAGTAGCTTAAGGCAGTTTCAAAGGAAAGTGATTGTCTCTGAAAGTACAGCATTTGGAAAGTGAAGCAACACTCCATTCACTTCGCACAGTGAATTGAAGTGTTGGAACAGATTGCTTCTCTTTCAGAGAAACTCATGTGAGTTGCTGTTGAATGCTTTTAAGTAGCTGAAGGCAGTTTCAAAGGAAAGTGATTTTCTCTGAAAGTACAGCATTTAGAAAGTGAACCAACACTCCATTCACTTCGCACAGTGAATTGAATTGATGTAACAAACTGCTTCTCTTTCAGAGAAACTGATGTGAGCTGCTGGTGAATGCTTGTTAGAAGCTTGCGGCAGTTTCAAAGGAAAGTGGTTATCTCTGAAAGTACAGCATTTAGAAAATGAAACAACAACACATTCACTTCGCACAGTGAATTGAAGTGTTGGAACAGACTGCTTCTCTTTCAGAGAAATGCATGTGAGTTGCTGGTGAATGCTTGTATGTAGCTGAAGGCAGTTTCAAAGGAAAGTTATTTTCTCTGAAAGTACAGCATTTAGAAAGTGAAGCAACACTCCATTCACTTCGCACAGGGAATTGAAGTGTTGGAACAGACTGCTTCTCTATCATAGAAATGCATGTGAGTTGCTGGTGAATGCTTGTTAGTAGCTGAAGGCAGTTTCAAAGGAAAGTGATTTTCTCTGAAAGTACAGCATTTAGAAAGTGAAGCAACACTCCATTCACTTTGCACAGTGAATTGAAGTGTTGGAACAGCCTGTTTCTCTTTCAGAGATATGCATGTGAGTTGCTGGTGAATGCATGTAAGTAGCTTTAGGCAGTTTCAAAAGAAAGTGATGTTCTCTGAAAGTACAGCATTTTGAAAATGAAACAACAACACATTCACTTCACACAGTGAGTTGAAGTGTTGGAACAGACTGCTTATCTTTCAGAGAAACTCATGTGAGTTGCTGGTGAATGCTTGTAAGTATCTTAAGGCACTTTCAAAGGAAAGTGATTTTCTCTGAAAGTACAGCATTTAGAAAGTGAAGCAACACTCCATTCACTTCGCAAAGTGAATTGAAGTGTTGGAACAGACTGCCTCTCTTTCAGAAAAATGGATGTGTGTTTCTTTTGAATGCTTGTATGTAGCTTAAGGCACTTTCAAAGGAAAGTGATTTTCTCTGAAAGTACAGCATTTAGAATGTGAAGCAAAACTCCATTCACTTCGCACAGTGAATTGAAGTGTTGGAACAGACTGCTTCTCTTTCAGAGAAACTGATGTGAGTTGCTGGTGAATGCTTGTAAGAAGCTTAAGGCAGTTTCAAAGGAAAGTGATTTTCTCTGAATGTACAGCATTTAGAAAATGAAACAACAACACATTCACATCGCACAGTGAATTGAAGTGTTGGAACAGACTGATTCTCTTTCAGAAAAATGATTGTGAGTTGCTATTGAATGCTTGTAAGTAGCTTAATGTACTTTGAAAGGAAAGTGATTTTCTCTGAAAGTACAGCATTTAGAAAGTGACACAACACTCCATTCACTTCGCACAGTGAATTGAAGTGTTGGAACAGACTGCTTCTCTGTCATAGAAATTCATGTGAGTTGCTGGTGAGTGCTTGTAAGTAGCTTAAGGCAGTTTCAAAGGAAAGTGATTTTCTCTGAAAGTACAGCATTTAGAAAGTGAAGGAACACTCCATTCACATTGCACAGTGAATTGAAGTGTTGGAACAGACTGCTTCTCTTTCAGAAAAACTCATGTGAGTTGCTGGTGAATGTTTGTAAGTAGCTTAAGGTCGTTTCAAAGGAAAGTGATTTTCTCTGAAATTACAGCATTTAGAAAGTGAAATAACAAAACATTCACTTCGCACAGTGAATTGAAATGTTGGAACAGACAGCTTCTCTTTCAGAGAAACTCATGTGAGTTGCTGGTGAATGCTTGTTTGTAGCTTAAGGTACTATGAAAGGAAAGTGACTTTCTCTGAAAGTACAGCATTTAGAAAGTGAAGCAAAACTCCATTCACTTCGCACAATGAAATGAAGTTTTGGAACAGACTGCTTCTCTTTCAGAGACTCATGTGAGTTGCTGGTGAATGCTTGTATGTAGCTGAAGGCAGTTTCAAAGGAAAGTGATTTTCTCTGAAAGTACAGCATTTAGAAAGTGAAGCAACACTCCATTCACTTCGCACAGTGAATTGAAGTGTTGGAACAGACTGCTTCTCTATCAGAGAAATGCATGTGAGTTGCTGGTGAATGCTTGTAAGTAGCTTAAGGCAGTTTCAAAGGAAAGTGATTTTCTCTGAAAGTACAGCATTTAGAAAGTGAAGCAACACTCCATTCACTTCGCACAGTGAATTGAAGTGTTGGAACAGACTGCCTCTCTTTCAGAAAAATGGATGTGTGTTTCTTTTGAATGCTTGTATGTAGCTTAAGGCACTTTCAAAGGAAAGTGATTTTCTCTGAAAGTACAGCATTTAGAATGTCAAGCAAAACTCCATTCACTTCGCACAGTGAATTGAAGTGTTGGAACAGACTGCTCCTCTTTCAGAGAAACTGATGTGAGTTGCTGGTGAATGCATGTAAGAAGCTTAAGGCAGTTTCAAAGGAAAGTGATTTTCTCTGAAAGTACAGCATTTAGTAAATGAAACAACAACACATTCACTTCGCACAGTGAATTGAAGTGTTGGAACAGACTGCTTCTCTTTCAGAAAAATGATTGTGAGTTGCTGGTGAATGCTTCTAAGTAGCTTAATGTACTTTGAAAGGAAAGTGATTTTCTCTGAAAGTACAGCATTTAGAAAGTGACACAACACTCCATTCACTTCGCACAGTGAATTGAAGTTTTGGAACAGACTGCTTCTCTGTCATAGAAATTCATGTGAGTTGCTGGTGAGTGCTTGTAAGTAGCTTAAGGCAGTTTCAAAGGAAAGTGATTTTCTCTGAAAGTACAGCAGTTAGAATGTGACGCAACACTCCATTTACTTCGCACAGTGAATTGAAGTGTTGGAACAGACTGCTTCTCTTTCAGAGAAACTCATGTATGTTGCTGGTATATGTTGTAAGTAGCTTAAGGCTGTTTCAAAGGAAAGTGATTTTGTCTGAAAGTACAGCATTTAGAAAGTGAAACAACAACACATTCACTTCGTACAGTGAATTGTAGAGTTGGAACAGAATGCTTCTCTTTCAGAGAAACTCATGTGAGTTGCTGGTGAATGCTTATAAGTAGCTTAAGGCAGTTTCAAAGGAAAGGGATTTTCTCTGAAAGTACAGCATTTAGAAAGTGAAGCAACACTCCATTCACTTCGCACAGTGAATTGAAGTGTTGGAACAGACTGCTTTTCTTTCAGAGAAATGCATGTGAGTTTCTTTTGAATGCTTATTATTAGCTTAATGCACTTTCAAAGGAAAGTGATTTTCTCTGAAAGTACAGCATTTAGAAAGTGAATCAACACTCCATTCACTTCACACAGTCAACTGAAGTTTTGGAATAGACTGCTTCTCTTTCAGAGAAATGCATGTGAGTTGCTGGGGAATGCTTGAAAGTATCTTAAGGCACTTTCAAAGGAAAGTGATTTTCTCTGAAAGTACAGCCTTTTGAAAGTGAAGCAACCCTCCATTCACTTCACACAGTGAACTGAAGTGTTAGAACAGACTGCTTCTCTTTCAGAAAAATGACTGTGAGTTGCTGGTGAAGGCTTGTAAGTAGCTTAATGTTCTTTGAAAGGAAAGTGATTTTCTCTGAAGGTACAGCATTTAGAAAGTGAAGCAACACTCCATTCACTTCGCAAGTGAATTGAAGTGTTGGAACAGCCTGTTTCTCTTTCAGAGAAATGCATGTGAGTTGCTGGTGAATGCATGTAAGTAGCTTAAGGCAGTTTCAAAGGAAAGTGATTTTCTCTGAAAGTACAGCATTTTGAAAATGAAACAACAACACATTCACTTCACACAGTGAATTGAAATGTTGGAACAGAATGCTTCTCTTTCAGAGAAACTCATGTGAGTTGCTGGTGAATGCTTGCAGGTAGCTTAAGGCAATTTCAAAGGAAAGGGATTTTCTCTGAAAGTACAGCATTTAGAAAGTGAAGCAACACTCCATTCACTTCGCACAGTGAATTGAAGTGTTGGAACAGACTGCCTCTCCTTCAGAAAAATGGATGTGTGTTTCTTTTGAATGCTTGTATGTAGCTTAAGGCACTTTCAAAGGAAAGTGATTTTCTCTGAAAGTACAGCATTTAGAATGTCAAGCAACACTCCATTCACTTCGCACAGTGAATTGAAGTGTTGGAACAGACTGCCTCTCCTTCAGAAAAATGAATGTGTGTTTCTTTTGAATGCTTGTATGTAGCTTAAGGCACTTTCAAAGGAAAGTGATTTTCTCTGAAAGTACAGCATTTAGAATGTCAAGCAACACTCCGTTCACTTCGCACAGTGAATTGAAGTGTTGGAACAGACTGCTTCTCTTTCAGAGAAACTCATGTGAGTTGCTGGTGAATGCTTGTAAGAAGCTTAAGGCAGTTTCAAAGGAAAGTGATTTTCTCTGAAAGTACAGCATTTAGTAAATGAAACAACAACACATTCACTTCGCACAGTGAATTGAAGTGTTGGAACAGACTGCTTCTCTTTCAGAAAAATGATTGGGAGTTGCTGGTGAAGGCTTGTAAGTAGCTTAATGTTCTTTGAAAGGAAAGTGATTTTCTCTGAAGGTACAGCATTTAGAAAGTGAAGCAACACTCCATTCACTTTGCACAATGAATTGAATTGTTGGAACAGACTGCTTCTCTTTTAGAGAAACTCATGTGAGTTGCTGGTGAATACTTGTAAGTAGCTTAGGGCAGTTACATAGGAAAGTGATTTTCTCTGAAAGTACAGCATTTGGAAAGTGAAGCAACACTCCATTCACTTCGCACAGTGAATTGAAGTACTGGAACAGAATGCTTCTCTGTCAGAGAAACTCATGTGAGTTGCTGTTGAATGCTTGTAAGTAGCTGAAGGCATTTTCAAAGAAAAGTGATTTTCTCTGAAAGTACAGCATTTAGAAAGTGAAGCAACACTCCATTTACTTTGCACAGTGAATTGAAGTGTTGGGACAGACTGCTTCTCTTTCAGAGAAATGCGTGTGAGTTGCTGGTGAATGCTTGTCAGTAGCTTAAGGCAGTTTCAAAGGAAAGTGATTTTCTCTGAAAGTACAGCACTTAGAAAGTGAAGCAACACTCCATTCACTTCACACAGTTAATTGAATTGTTGGAACAGACTGCTTCTCTTTAAGAGAAACGCATGTTAGGTTCCTGTGAATGCTTGTAAGTAGCTTATGGCACTTTCAAACGTAAGTGATTTTCTCTGTAACTACAGCATTTAGAAAGTGAAGTAACACTCCAATCACTTCGCACAGTGAATTGAAGTGTTGGAACAGACTGCTTCTCTTTCAGAGAAATGCATGTGAATTTCTGTTGAATGCTTGTAAGAGCTTAAGGCACTTTCAAAGGAAAGTGATTTTCTCTGAAAGGACAGCATTTAGAAAGTGAAGCAACACTCCATTCACTTCGCACAGTGAATTGAAGGGTTGAAACAGACTGCCTCTCTTTCAGAGAAATGCATTTCAGTTTCCTGTGAATGTTTGTAAGTAGCTTAAGGCACTTTCAAAGGAAAGTGATTTTCTCTGAAACTCCAGCATTTAGAATGTGAAGGAACACTCCATTCACTTCGCACAGTGAATTGAAGTGTTGTAACTGACTGCTTCTCTTTCAGAGAAACGCATGTGAATTTCTGTTGAATGCTTGTAAGTAGCTTAAGGCACTTTCAAAGGAAAGTGATTTCCTCAGAAAGGACAGCATTTAGAAAGTGAAGAAACACTCCATTCACTTTGCACAGTGAATTGAAGTGTTGGAACAGACTGCTTCTCTTTCAGAGAAACGCATGTGAATTTCTGTTGAATGCTTGTAAGTAGCTTAAGGCACTTAAAAAGGAAAGTGATTTTCTCTGAAAGGACAGCATTTAGAAAGTGAAGCAACACTCCATTCACTTCGCACAGTGAATTGAAGTGTTGGAACAGACTGCTTCTCTTTCAGAGAAACTGATGTGAGTATTTTGTGAATGCTTGTAAGTAGCTTAAGGCAGTTTCAAAAGAGAATGATTTTCTCTAAAAGGAGAGCATTTAGAAAGTGGAGCAATACTCCATTCACTTCGCACAGTGAATTGAAGTGTTGGAACAGACTTCTTCTTTTTCAGAGAAATGCATGTGAATTTCTGTTGAATCCTTGTAAGAGCTTAAGGCACTTTCAAAGGAAAGTGATTTTCTCTGAAAGGACAGCATTTAGAAAGTGAAGCAACACTCCATTCACTTCGCACAGTGAATTGAAGTGTTGAAACAGACTGCCTCTCTTTCAGAGAAATGCATTTCAGTTTCCTGTGAATGTTTGTAAGTAGCTTAAGGCACTTTCAAAGGAAAGTGATTTTCTCTGAAACTACAGCATTTAGAATGTGAAGGAACACTCCATTCACTTCGCACAGTGAATTGAAGTGTTGCAACTGACTGCTTCTCTTTCAGAGAAACGCATGTGAATTTCTGTTGAATGCTTGTAAGTAGCTTAAGGCACTTTCAAAGGAAAGTGATTTCCTCTGAAAGGACAGCATTTAGAAAGTGAAGAAACACTCCATTCACTTTGCACAGTGAATTGAAGTGTTGGAACAGACTGCTTCTCTTTCAGAGAAACGCATGTGAATTTCTGTTGAATGCTTGTAAGAGCTTAAGGCACTTTCAAAGGAAAGTGATTTTCTCTGAAACTACAGCATTTAGAATGTGAAGGAACACTCCATTCACTTCGCACAGTGAATTGAAGTGTTGCAACTGACTGCTTCTCTTTCAGAAAAACGCATGTGAATTTCTGTTGAATGCTTTTAAGTAGCTTAAGGCACTTTCAAAGGAAAGTGATTTCCTCTGAAAGGACAGCATTTAGAAAGTGAAGAAACACTCCATTCACTTTGCACAGTGAATTGAAGTGTTGGAACAGACTGCTTCTCTTTCAGAGAAACGCATGTGAATTTCTGTTGAATGCTTGTAAGAGCTTAAGGCACTTTCAAAGGAAAGTGATTTTCTCTGAAAGGAAAACATTTAGAAAGTGAAGAAACACCCCATTCACTTCGCACAGTGAATTGAAGTGTTGGAACAGACTGCTTCTCTTTCAGAGAAACGCATGTGAATTTCTGTTGAATGCTTGTAAGTAGCTTAAGGCACTTTCAAAGGAAAGTGATTTTCTCTGAAAGGACAGCATTTAGAAAGTGAAGCAACACTCCATTCACTTCACACAGTGAATTGAAGTGTTGGAACAGACTGCTTCTCTTTCAGAGAAACAGATGTGAGTTTCTTGTGAATGCTTGTAAGTAGCTTAAGGCAGTTTCAAAAGAGAATGAATTTCTCTAAAAGGAGAGCGGTTAGAAAGTGAAGCAATACTCCATTCACTTCGCACAGTGAATTGAAGTGTTGGAACAGACTTCTTCTTTTTCAGAGAAATGCATGTGAATTTCTGTTGAATGCTTGTAAGAGCTTAAGGCACTTTCAAAGGAAAGTGATTTTCTCTGAAAGGACAGCATTTAGAAAGTGAAGCAACACTTCATTCACTTCGCACAGTGAATTGAAGCTTGGAACAGACTGCTTCTCTTTCAGAGAAACTGATGTGAGAATTTTGGGAATGCTTGTAAGTAGCTTAAGGCACTTTCAAAGGAAAGTGATTTTCTCTGAAAGGACAGCATTTAGAAAGTGAAGCAACACTCCATTCACTTCGCACAGTGAATTGAAGCTTGGAACAGACTGCTTCTCTTTCAGAGGAACTGATGTGAGTATTTTGTGAATGATTGTATGTAGCTTAAGGCACTTTCTAAGGAAAGTGATTTTCTCTGAAACTACAGCATTTAGAATGTGAAGGAACACTCCATTCACTTCGCACAGTGAATTGAAGTGTTGGAACAGACTTCTTCTTTTTCAGAGAAATGCATGTGAATTTCTGTTGAATGCTTGTAAGAGCTTAAGGCAATTTCAAAGAAAAGTGATTTTCTCTGAAAGGACAGCATTTAGAATGTGAAGCAACACTCCATTCACTTCGCACAGTGAATTGAAGTGTTGGAACAGACTTCTTCTTTTTCAGAGAAATGCATGTGAATTTCTGTTGAATGCTTGTAAGAGCTTAAGGCACTTTCAAAGGAAAGTGATTTTCTCTGAAAGGACAGCATTTAGAAAGTGAAGCAACACTCCATTCACTTCACACCGTGAATTGAAGTGTTGGAACAGACTGCTTCTCTTTCAGAGAAACAGATGTGAGTTTCTTGTGAATGCTTGTAAGTAGCTTAAGGCAGTTTCAAAAGAGAATGATTTTCTCTAAAAGGAGAGCAGTTAGAAAGTGAAGCAACACTCCATTCACTTCGCACAGTAAATTGAAGTGTTGGAACAGACTTCTTCTTTTTCAGAGAAATGCATGTGAATTTCTGTTGAATGATTGTAAGAGCTTAAGGCACTTTCAAAGGAAGGTGATTTTCTCTGAAAGGACAGCATTTAGAAAGTGAAGCAACACTCCATTCACTTCGCACAGTGAATTGAAGTGTTGGAACAGACTGCCTCTACTTCAGAAAAATGGATGTGTGTTTCTTTTGAATGCTTGTATGTAGCTTAAGGCACTTTCAAAGGAAAGTGATTTTCTCTGAAAGTACAGCATTTAGAATGTCAAGCAACACTCCATTCACTTCGCACAGTGAATTGAAGTGTTGGAACAGACTGCTTCTCTTTCAGAAAATGCGTGTGAGTTGCTGGTGAATGCTTGTCAGTAGCTTAAGGCAGTTTCAAAGGAAAGTGATTTTCTCTGAAAGTACAGCACTTAGAAAGTGAAGCAACACTCCATTCACTTCACACAGTTAACTGAATTGTTGGAACAGACTGCTTCTCTTTAAGAGAAACGCATGTTAGGTTCCTGTGAATGCTTGTAAGTAGCTTATGGCACTTTCAAACGTAAGTGATTTTCTCTGTAACTACAGCATTTAGAAAGTGAAGTAACACTCCAATCACGTCGCACAGTGAATTGAAGTGTTGGAACAGACTGCTTCTCTTTCAGAGAAATGCATGTGAATTTCTGTTGAATGCTTGTAAGAGCTTAAGGCACTTTCAAAGGAAAGTGATTTTCTCTGAAAGGACAGCATTTAGAAAGTGAAGCAACACTCCATTCACTTCGCACAGTGAATTGAAGTGTTGAAACAGACTGCCTCTCTTTCAGAGAAATGCATTTCAGTTTCCTGTGAATGTTTGTAAGTAGCTTAAGGCACTTTCAAAGGAAAGTGATTTTCTCTGAAACTACAGCATTTAGAATGTGAAGGAACACTCCATTCACTTCGCACAGTGAATTGAAGTGTTGCAACTGACTGCTTCTCTTTCAGAGAAACGCATGTGAATTTCTGTTGAATGCTTGTAAGTAGCTTAAGGCACTTTCAAAGGAAAGTGATTTCCTCTGAAAGGACAGCATTTAGAAAGTGAAGAAACACTCCATTCACTTTGCACAGTGAATTGAAGTGTTGGAACAGACTGCTTCTCTTTCAGAGAAACGCATGTGAATTTCTGTTGAATGCTTGTAAGAGCTTAAGGCACTTTCAAAGGAAAGTGATTTTCTCTGAAACTACAGCATTTAGAATGTGAAGGAACACTCCATTCACTTCGCACAGTGAATTGAAGTGTTGCAACTGACTGCTTCTCTTTCAGAGAAACGCATGTGAATTTCTGTTGAATGCTTGTAAGTAGCTTAAGGCACTTTCAAAGGAAAGTGATTTCCTCTGAAAGGACAGCATTTAGAAAGTGAAGAAACACTCCATTCACTTTGCACAGTGAATTGAAGTGTTGGAACAGACTGCTTCTCTTTCAGAGAAACGCATGTGAATTTCTGTTGAATGCTTGTAAGAGCTTAAGGCACTTTCAAAGGAAAGTGATTTTCTCTGAAAGGACAACATTTAGAAAGTGAAGCAACACTCCATTCACTTCGCACAGTGAATTGAAGCTTGGAACAGACTGCTTCTCTTTCAGAGAAACTGATGTGAGAATTTTGGGAATGCTTGTAAGTAGCTTAAGGCACTTTCAAAGGAAAGTGATTTTCTCTGAAAGGACAGCATTTAGAAAGTGAAGCAACACTCCATTCACTTCGCACAGTGAATTGAAGCTTGGAACAGACTGCTTCTCTTTCAGAGAAACTGATGTGAGTATTTTGTGAATGATTGTATGTAGCTTAAGGCACTTTCTAAGGAAAGTGATTTTCTCTGAAACTACAGCATTTAGAATGTGAAGGAACACTCCATTCACTTCGCACAGTGAATTGAAGTGTTGGAACAGACTTCTTCTTTTTCAGAGAAATGCATGTGAATTTCTGTTGAATGCTTGAAAGAGCTTAAAGCAATTTCAAAGAAAAGTGATTTTCTCTGAAAGGACAGCATTTAGAATGTGAAGCAACACTCCATTCACTTCGCACAGTGAATTGAAGTGTTGGAACAGACTGCTTCTCTTTCAGAGAAATGCATTTCAGTTTCCTGTGAATGCTTGTAAGTAGCTTAAGGCACTTTCAAAGGAACGTGATTTTCTCTGAAACTACAGCATTTAGAATGTGAAGGAACACTCCATTCACTACGCACAGTGAATTGAAGTGTTGGAACAGACAGCTTCTCTTTCAGAGAAATGCATGTGATTTTCTGTTGAATGCTTGTAAGTAGCTTAAGGCACTTTCAAAGGAAAGTGATTTTCTCTGAAAGGAGAGCATTTAGAAAGTGAAGCAACACTCCATTCACTTCGCACAGTGAATTGAAGTTTTGGAACAGACTGCTTCTCTTTCAGAGAAACTGATGTGAGTATTTTGTGAATGCTTGTAAGTAGCTTAAGGCACTCTCAAAGGAAAGTGATTTTCTCTAAAAGGAGAGCATTTAGAAAGTGAAGCAACACTCCATTCACTTCTCACAGTGAATTGAAGTGTTGGAACAGACTGCTTCTCTTTCGGAGAAACGCATGTGAATTTCTGTTGAATGCTTGTAAGTAGCTTAAGGCACTTTCAAAGGAAAGTGATTTTCTCTGAAAGGACAGCATTTAGAAAGTGAAGCAACACTCCATTCACTTCACACAGTGAATTGAAGTGTTGGAACAGACTGCTTCTCTTTCAGAGAAACAGATGTGAGTTTCTTGTGAATGCTTGTAAGTAGCTTAAGGCAGTTTCAAAAGAGAATGATTTTCTCTAAAAGGAGAACAGTTAGAAAGTGAAGCAACACTCCATTCACTTCGCACAGTGAATTGAAGTGTTGGAACAGACTTCTTCTTTTTCAGAGAAATGCATGTGAATTTCTGTTGAATGCTTGTAAGAGCTTAAGGCACTTTCAAAGGAAAGTGATTTTCTCTGAAAGGACAGCATTTAGAAAGTGAAGCAACACTCCATTCACTTCACACAGTGAATTGAAGTGTTGGAACAGACTGCTTCTCTTTCAGAGAAACAGATGTGAGTTTCTTGTGAATGTTTGTAAGTAGCTTAAGGCAGTTTCAAAAGAGAATGATTTTCTCTAAAAGGAGAGCAGTTAGAAAGTGAAGCAACACTCCATTCACTTCACACAGTGAATTGAAGTGTTGGAACAGACTTCTTCTTTGTCAGAGAAATGCATGTGAATTTCTGTTGAATGCTTGTAAGAGCTTAAGGCACTTTCAAAGGAAAGTGATTTTCTCTGAAAGGACAGCATTTAGAAAGTGAAGCAACACTCCATTCACTTCGCACAGTGAATTGAAATGTTGGAACAGACTGCCTCTCCTTCAGAAAAATGGATGTGTGTTTCTTTTGAATGCTTGTATGTAGCTTAAGGCACTTTCAAAGGAAAGTGATTTTCTCTGAAAGTACAGCATTTAGAATGTGAAGCAACACTCCATTCACTTCGCACAGTGAATTGAAGTGTTGGAACAGACTGCTTCTCTTTCAGAGAAATGCGTGTGAGTTGCTGGTGAATGCTTGTCAGTAGCTTAAGGCAGTTTCAAAGGAAAGTGATTTTCTCTGAAAGTACAGCACTTAGAAAGTGAAGCAACACTCCATTCACTTCACACGGTTAATTGAATTGTTGGAACAGACTGCTTCTCTTTAAGAGAAACGCATGTTAGGTTCCTGTGAATGCTTGTAAGTAGTTTATGGCACTTTCAAACGTAAGTGATTTTCTCTGTAACTACAGCATTTAGAAAGTGAAGTAACACTCCAATCACTTCGCACAGTGAATTGAAGTGTTGGAACAGACTGCTTCTCTTTCAGAGAAATGCATGTGAATTTCTGTTGAATGCTTGTAAGAGCTTAAGGCACTTTCAAAGGAAAGTGATTTTCTCTGAAAGGACAGCATTTAGAAAGTGAAGCAACACTCCATTCACTTCGCACAGTGAATTGAAGTGTTGAAACAGACTGCCTCTCTTTCAGAGAAATGCATTTCAGTTTCCTGTGAATGTTTGTAAGTAGCTTAAGGCACTTTCAAAGGAAAGTGATTTTCTCTGAAACTACAGCATTTAGAATGTGAAGGAACACTCCATTCACTACGCACAGTGAATTGAAATGTTGGAACAGACAGCTTCTCTTTCAGAGAAATGCATGTGAATTTCTGTTGAATGCTTGTAAGTAGCTTAAGGCACTTTCAAAGGAAAGTGATTTTCTCTGAAAGGAGAGCATTTAGAAAGTGAAGCAACACTCCATTCACTTCGCACAGTGAATTGAAGTGTTGGAACAGACTTCATCTCTTTCAGAGAAATGCATGTGAGTTTCTTGTGAATGCTTGTAAGTAGCTTAAGGCACTTTCAAAGGAAAGTGATTTACTCTGTAACTACAGCATTTGCAAAGTGAAGTAACACTCCAATCACTTCGCACAGTGAATTGAATTGTTGGAATAGACTGCTTCCATTTCAGAGAAACTCATGTGAGTTGCTGGTGAATGTTTGTAAGTACCTTAAGGCACTTTCAAAGGAAAGTGATTATCTCTGTAACTACAACATTTAGAAAGTGAAGCAACACTCCATTCACTTCACACAGTGAATTGATGTGTTGGAACATACTGCTTCTCTTTCAGAGAAACTCATATGAGTTGCTGTTGAATGCTTGTTTGTAGCTTAAGGTACTTTGAAAGGAAAGTGATTTTCTCTGAAAGTACAACATTTAGAAAGTGACACAACACTCAATTCACTTCGCAGAGTGAATTGAAGTGTTGGAACAGACTGCTTCTCTTTCAGAGAAATGCATGTGAGTTTCTTGTGAATGCTTATTATTAGCTTAAGGCACTTTCAA